>NC_062232.1:71479493-71845993 GCF_902686445.1 Sciurus carolinensis | reverse complement strand
GTGTTATGGACTGAGAAGAGTCATCCTCTTATTGAGGGGGTTGTTTCTTTGACAAATTTCACATACTTGGATAACTTGCTGAGCTGTCCTTAAGAGGCTTTTTCCTGTGAACAGTCTCTGTACCATGTGATAAGCTTTTTCTATTCCTAGATGGAAGGCCTGGTGAAAGGCCTTCCCTTGATTAGCTTTTGATGTAAGAAATCTTGTGTCAGGAGTTTGAATTCATTCTGAAGTCTGTAGAGTATGCCCTTGGGATAGAACTTTATATTTTTTTTAGATTGAGAGTATTGAGGCTGCATTCTTTAAGGAAATCTTTCCAAACTAGAGGTCCTTCTAAGACTACTGAGGGAAAGGGATGCCTGATTATAGCTACCCTAGCAGCTGAATCTGCCAGTCTGTTGCCTTTGGCTAATTTATCTATTCCCTTTTCATGCCCATTGCAATGTATTACATAAACTTTAGAGGGGATATAAACAGCAGATAAAAGCCTATAAATCTCCTTATGATATTTTGTTGGGGATCCATTAACTATCAGGAAATGTCTACCTTTCCATATAGCAGCATGGGCATATGTAACCAGGAAGGCATATTTGGACTATGTATATATGTTGACTTTCTTACCTTTGCTGATTTCTAAGGCTCTGGTGAGAGCTGTAAGCTTTGCCAGCTGGGGACTGGTGTGTGGTGGGAGAGAAAATCAATGACTTTTTATTTTGTACCAAGGAATGAACCTAGGGGCACTTAACCCCTGAGCCACCTCCTCAGCCTTCCCATGTGTGTGTGTGTGTGTGTGTGTGTGTGTGTATTTATTTAATTACTTTTGTTTGGCTTATTTCACTTAGCATGATATTCTCCATTTTCATCCATTTACTGGTAAATGCCATAATTTCATTCTTAAATTTTCAATTCATATGATGTTAGCTGTGGATTTTCATAGATATTCTTTATCAGGTCAAGAAAATTCCCTTCTATTCCCAATTCGTTGAGTGCTTTTTCTCATAAAAGGGGGATGAATTCTGTCAAATCTCTTTTCTTTATCTGTTGTCCTGATCATATGCTTCCTGTGCTTTAATTCTCTGGGTACAGTGCATTGCACTAATTAATTTTCTGATGTTAAACTAACCTTGTGTTACTTGGTAATTGTGTATAATTCTTTTTTATCTAGATGGATTCATGTGCTAGTATTTTTTAATTTATTCTAATTAGTTATACATAATAGCATAATGCATTTCAACTCATTTTACACAAATGGAGCACAACTTCTCATTTCTCTGGCAATACAGAGCCACACCAGTTTTGCAGTTATACATGTACATAGGGCAATAATGTCCATCTCATTCCACCATCCTTCCCACTCCCACACCCCCTCCCCTCACTCCTCTTTGCCCAATCCAAAGTTCATTCATTCTTCCCTCCCCACCCCCCCCATGGATCAGCATTCACTTATCAAAGAAAACATTTGCTTTGGTTTTTTGGGATTGTCATATTCGCTTAGGTTGATATTCTCCAGCTCCATCCATTTACCTGCAGATGCCATAATTTTATTCTTCTTCATGGCTGAATAATATTCCATTGTGTATATATATATATATATATATATATATATATATATATATATACCACATTTTCTTTATCCCTTCATCTGTTGAAGGGCATCTAGGCTGGTCCCCTTGTTTAGCTACTGTAGATTGAACTTCTATAAACATTGATGTGACTGCATCACTGTAGTATGCTGATTTTAAGTCCTTTCAGTATGGGCCAAGGAGTGGGATAGCTAGGTCAAATGGTGGTTCCATTCCAAGTTTTCTAAGGAGTCTCTGAACTGCTTTCCATAGTGGTTGCCCCAATTTTCAGTCCCACAATCAATGTATGAGTGTACCTTTTCCTGCACATCCATGCCAACACATAAATATATATATATATATATATATATATATATATATATATGGAGAGAGGGAGGGAGAGAGAGAGAGAGAGAGAGAGAGAGAGAGTGTCAGGGTCTCACTGAGTTACTTGCTACGTTGCTAAAGCTGGCTTTGAACTTGTGATCCTTCTGTCTCAGACTCCTGAGCTGCTGGGCTTACAGGCATGAGCCACCACACCTGACTCAATGGTTGTTTTTGTCTGTTCATTTGTTTCCACAAAAAAGCACTTGTCTTTATTATATGAATGGTACTGTACTTTCTATACTATTCTAATATCTGTTTTAGATGGAAAAGGTATATTACATGCTAAGTTTTATAAATATTTTATAATACACTATTGAAGCAACCTGGTCAGATATCATATAAAACCCACAATGAAGAATGGTTTTGCTCTTTAGATTTGTTCATAAAACTATTTCTTAAGTGGGATGCAGTGGCACATACCTGTAATCCCAACAGTTTGGGAGGCTGAGACAGGAGGATCCCAATTTTGAGGCTAACTTGAGTAACTTAGTAAGACCCTATCTCAAAATAATCATATCCTGCTCTATAGACTCTGTGTTTCATAAAGGAGTTTTCATCTGTAAGAGAGTTAAGTTGGGGATTTCTAGGGGTCTATCACGTAGATCTTCCCAAGCAGTATTGGTGTGTATGATATCCTGGGAGGATGGTGGTAGGATTTAGGGATGTGCAAGTTTTTAATTGCATAATTGGCCCCTCAAGTAATAGTGCCTTTTATCTGAGGAGTCTGTTATCTGAGAGTCAGAAGTTTCCTTTAGCCTCTAGAAGTTTTACCACATCATGGGAGGTGAACACAATTAGGGCTCTTCCAGGCATCAGTTTGGTGGCCTCTGGAACTAGGAGAGCTACTACTGCTACTCCTGTAGGCAGTATGACTAGCTCCTTGCCACCAGGTCTGTTTACTTTAGTACCCTATGGACTGCTGAGAGGGTCCTGGAGCTTGAGTTAGGACTCCTAGGGCTACAAACGTATGCATTCAAAGTTCAGCCAGAAGGGAAACTTAGAGTTGGGCTTAAAGAAGGGCCCACTTTAACTGAATAAAGGCCTGTTTTGACTCTAATTCCCATTCTAATAGGTTAGTACTTGGTTGTTGAGAATTCCTTATTTGCTAATATAGGGGATGGTTTCTTTCTCCATATCCAGGGATTCATAACCTGCAAAATTCTCTTATGCCTAGAAATCCCCTTACTTGCCTGAGAGTTTGAGGGAAAGGAAAGGAAGAAATGGGCTTGATTCTTTTTTCCCCTAGCATTCAAGTCCCCTTACTTAATATAAGCCCTAGGTACTTAACAGAGGGCTACCATAGTTGGACTTTGTAGACAGAAGACTTTGTATCCTTTTTTGGCCAGAAACTTAAGCAGGGACTGAGTGCCCTCTTCTGATATTCTCTCTGATGGGGCACAGAGGAGAAGGTCATTCACATACTGGATGACTCCTGTCAATGGATGATTGATTCGGGACAAGTATTGAGCCAGGGCTTTTCTGAAAAGGTGTGGATTGTCCCTGAATCCCTGTGGTACAACAATACAGGTCAATTGGGTGGACTTGTCTGAGGGGTCTTCAAGTGCAAATAGAAACTGGTAATCAAGATGTAAGGACACACACACACACACATACACACACAAAAAACATCCTTTAAGTCAAGTACTGTGAATCATTCAGAATCTTCAAGATTCTGAGAAAAGTGTAAGGGTTAGGGACTATCAGATGCAAATGAATTATTGTCTCATTTATTAGTTGCAAGTCCTGAACAAACCTTCAGTCTCCATTTGGCTTTGGTACTCCCAGGATAGGTGTATTGCAAGGGCTATTTCAAAGTATTAGGAGACTCCGAGATCTCATGTTTATTATGGTTTGCAGTCCTTTCTTAGTCTCCAGTTTTAAAGGTCATTGTTTTGGGTGCAGAAAAAATGTGGAATCATTGAGATGAATTTTGTCTGGGCTAACTTCAATGGTCGTATCTTGCCTTGTGTAACTCAGATTTCAGGGTCTATATCTGCCTCCATAATGACAGGCAGAGAATTTGTCCTGTTACAATCAGAATATTTGTCTGCAAGCTAACAATTTCAATGTAAAATGGTATTTTAATTAATACTTCCCTCAAGGAGCCATTTTTCTCTTTCCTCCAGTTGGTATGATGGTCAAGCTTGAGTACAGAAAAATCTTAGGTGTCTCTTTCTTAAAGTCTGGGGTCATATTTATTCCAATTCCTTTCAATGCATTCCAGAGGAGTGGAAATTCACTTTTCCAACTGTGAGACAAAAGGAGTCAGAGCATCCCCTAATATCTGTTATCTCCTGTAAGCCAGGGAGTCCCCTTGTTTTCATCCTGCACAGTAGCAGATCCTTCACAGTAGCAGATTCTCTCTCCATGAACAAAAACATGGGCCTACTGGCCTCATGCTTACCAGAGAGGCCCCTTGTGAGGTTTTATCTGTGTAATTTTCTAATTAGATCAGTTGAGAGATGTTTTTCTGTGGGATGTCTTAAGTCTACCACTAGTTAGAGTATCATTGGAGATAGTATTAGAACTCTCTCAAGAGGTAGCTTAAAAGTTTCCTCAAGCAAATAAAGTGCAAAGGAGGGCAATTGGGTTCTACCCAGTTCTCAGTTTCTATAAATTCTTGTAATTTGACCTTTTGGGCATAGGATCCTTTATATTTATGCTACAGCCCTTGAGAGTCTCTGTAACACATTTTCAGGAGAAAAATTCTATTGTATGATCAAGGACAAAATCTTCCAGCAGACATGGTGCAAAGGCCATGATCTCAATATGATATTCTAGAATTTTAAAGGGAGAAACATTGGAAATTAAAAATATAAGTTGTTGGGCCCAGAGAAAAGTCTGTTATCGGTGTAGGTTTATAGGGGATTTCTTGGATTTGAAAACTCAGGGGATAATATTTTGGCATGAATTTTTGGGAATGGCAAACTGTGGATGTTGAAAGGCACACCAGAGACAGGTCTGGCATATGAGAAGGCCTTCCAAGGTCCCCTTTGGAAGAGATCTCAGAGGAGAAAGAGAAGTAAATAGAGTTATTTTAGGTGAAGGCATAATTCTAGGTAAAAGGAAGAAATTTGAGACTTTTACTCTGGGGATATATGGGTCACCATTTCAGCCGAAGTCACAGATCAAATTAGGACTTCTGGAATCTGGGATCCATGGATGAAGGCAACCTCCACTATCTGGTCTCTGTCTCCCAAGAAAATGTAAAAGCAAAAGGAGAAAGGGTACAGTCAGGCTCACCACCCTTACAGTCAGTTGGGGTCCAGTTTTTAGCCTTGAGCTCTTAGGTCATATTGGACAGTAGCTCCAATCTGAGACCTTCAGATCCCCTCAGACCTATTTCTGGTCCCTCACAATGTTCCAGCAATCATGAAAAGAAGTTGCTTCCCTTCAGAAACAATATTATTGATAAATGTTGGGTGATTGACTCCAAGGCAAGGAGAAAATCCTGTCACCTGATTCTTAAGATTTGCAGCCATGCTAGTCACTTTTAACTGACCGACAGGTGCCCAGTGTTTAAAGCCAGTTCATCCACTAAGAAATAGAGCACAGAAGAGGGGAATGAGAGCACCCTCATCTGTATTATTCACCAATCCATGGATCCCAGACAACCCTGCCGAAATGTAGTACAAGGGCATGGTGTCAAGTGGGATTTTTGTCTCGTGAATCTGAAGAATGAGTTCCATGGACGATGGAGGGCAGAGTAGCAATATTTATTTGAAGCAGAAAAGGGCTTTTGCAGTGTGGGAGAGGTTCTAAGGGAGGGTACCACTGCTGTTGGTTAAAGTTGTCTTGGGCAGCAATAGGATATTCTCAAAGCCAGTTATTTTCTTTTAGGATGACATGGTCTCCTTTCCTTCTTTGAGGCCCTTAATTCTATCTACCTAGAGATGGTCTACCTTCCTGTCTCAATATTACATACAAATGATGTTATATTCTCTCTTAATTTAAAATATTACAGTATATTCTATTTATTGATAAAAGTACTGGAGCAATAATACGTTTTTGCTTCTCATGGATGATATTACTTTAGAAGACATTAGATACTGCTTGTATAAAAATCAATAGAGATTATACCTAATGTAAAATAAAATGCTATCCACTTACCTGTATTTTCATTAAATGAGTGCTAGAAGCTTAGTGACTGGGTATTTAGTTTATTATATATGAGTCATTTAACACTTTAAATATATCATAAGAAATATATAAATATATCCAACTGGTTTAAAGAATGCAGTATCTAATAATAAAGAAACATCCATCAATTAACATAAAATTTAATTTCTGTAAGATCAGAGTTAATATTGGAACTATATAATATCGCACACTAAGATATTTGAGCTGTAAAGATTTCTTTTTCAGTCTGCCTTGTTTGTATATCAGCAGAATTTGTGGCCTTTAGAAGATGTCTACTACTCCTCAGGTTTACATCTGTTTCTCTGGATGTGGAGGTAGTTAGTGATAACACCAGTTGACCTCTGACACAATTTTTGCAGGCCTACTCCAATCTTTTGCATGTTCAGGCACCTACAAGCTTCCAGATTGATCAGAGAAGACAGTTCCTAGTTATCTGAAACTTAGCAGCCAGATTACTCCATGTTGAGGGATTCAGTCTTACATGCCCACCTGAGGGCATGTACCCCAATCTGTCAAATCCAGTGGAGGATTTCCTGTGTATATTTTGGAGTGTGAGAGGTGTACTAGTCAAAGATAATGATCTAACTGAAGTGGCGCTGGGTGCTCTGTGGTAGGTACAGGTCTGCTCTCCCCTCTGTAGTACACATGCCTTCAGTCAGTGGACTTGTATCTAGGCACACTGGTGATGTGGGTTGCTCCTCTGAAAGGCCCTTTGTGGAGTGTGCTATGTTACATATGTGCAAAGTTCTCAGCTAGATACTGGGTTACCTTCAGGAAATGCCTTCTATGTGTCTGTACATGTGAATGAGATTTGTGTCTACTAGCAAGTCAGGGACACAGGGCTATGGACCCTCCAGAGGTGTGCTGTATCATTAACGGACAGGAACCTCTTTTGTGATTGCTATATTCCCATGTCAGTCACTGGCGATTGTTAGGCAAACAGAGGCCCATGTCTGCATTCACATTGGGCACTACATCTGTTGGCCATTTCTGTTGGATTTAATGGAGCACTGCAGGGCTCAATCTAATCTATGAACTTGAAAATGTAAATAGGCTTTCACTGAAATATTTCAGTTTTAAGAATTTATCCCACAGGTGTATATGCCCATATAATTGTTGGTACCATTGTGCTAAGTCATATATTCCAGCATGATTTATAATTTTTAAAAATAGTCTGGAAAATTAGAAACAAAATGTTGTTGGAGTTTAGCAACCAAGCCAGTGTCCAAGAACAAAACAGCAACAAAATGAAAAAATACCCAAAATGGTGGAAAATTCCATGGTATTTTGGTTCACCAGTCTACCTACCATCTTCCCCTGAGCCAAAAGTTGAGGGGAAAACTGCTTATTCCCCAATTTTTCCCTCAGGACAGAATGAAACTTGTAAAACTTGTTTGCTCATTAGTTCATTCTGCTCACAAGTGTGAGAAACTTAGAAAAAATTGCATCAGTTATTTGAAAACTGAAACCACATATTACTATAACACACACAATATCAAAAAACATAATTTGAATAGCCTAAAACTCTTAAGGAAATTCAGGTCATATTTACAAACTTCCAAAAAAGAATCTCAAGATGTAGATGACTTCACTGAAAAAATTTTAATAAATATTTAAGGAACAATGAACAACAACCCTACAGAATCTCTTTTTGAGAATGAAAGAGACAGGAGAAGTTCATGAATCACTTTTGTTAAACCAGTGCACATATACCAAAACCAAACAATGGCATTCCAAAAAGAAAAAAATTCCTGAACAATATTTCTGGGTTATATTAAAATGTTGTTTAGCATTATAAAAAACCAATATTATTTTTTTTCAGAGTGGCTGTGACATTTTACATTCACTTCAACAGTTCATGAGGATTATATTTTCTCTGTATATTCACCAGTGTTTCTTATAGTCAGTATTTTTTAAAAAATTTAACCATTCTTATAAATAACTAAATATATCTTACAGTTGTTTAAATCTTCATTTTTCTAATTGTTAATGAAGTTGAATATCTTTTTATGAGCTTATTTTCCACATGAATATCCTCTTCATAGAAATCTTATATGAAATATAGAGTTTTTATAAAGATTAAGTCAACTTTTGGCTCAGGGAAAGGTGGTAGGTAGACTGGTGAACCAAAATGCCATGGAATTTTCCACCACTTTGGGTAGTTTTTCATTTTGTTGCTGTGTTGTTCTTGGATACTGGCTTGGTTGCTAAACTCCAACAACATTTTGTTTCTAATTTTCCAGACTATTTTTAAAAATTATAAATCATGCTGGAATATATGACTTAGCACAATGGTACCATCAATTATATGGGCATATACATCTGTGGGATAAATTCTTAAAACTGAAATTTTTCAGTGAAAGCCGATTTACATTTTCAAGTTTATAGATTTGACTTTCACACAGATTTTTGCCAATTAATACTTTAATAAGCAACATAGGATAATGGTTGTTTCACTGATCCTCACTAAAACAATATTTTGACTGCCATATTGAAAGATGGAAAATAGTCTTTCAGTAAAATTAATCATTTTATTATCTTGGTTTTAACAATATTGTTCTTGATTGAATGTCATTTTAATTTTTATATTTAGAATTTCATGCAATTTTCTCAGTGATTATGAAAACTTCTTCATAAATTATTTGTGAACTATTTTTAATATTAAGGAAAGTAGACCTTTGCAGTATTAATTCCAAATACTTTTTCCAACTTTTTCAGCATCTTGTATTTTGGGCGTTAGTGTGTTGATATATTTAAATGTAATTAAGTGCCTTTTTTCCCAAAGATTTTTAGTTTTGTGGTATGTTTATAAAAGCCTAATTTTCTATAAAATTATAAATGTGTCTTCCTATGTTTTCTTCTGATACTTATGTGTTTTTTTTTTTCCCATCCAAATCTATATTGGACTATATTTTATTCCAATGGTTTTTCTTCTCCTCTTCTTTCTGTGTTCTCCCTCCTAAGGAAGAAAACTAGCAACTGCTTGTCCCACATATTTTGACAAATAGTTTCAAGTTAACTTTTCTCAAAATGGAATATACCTAGATGATTTGGAAGGACGCAGAGAAAATTACAGGAGCAATATCATGTTGCTCAGGGTTAAGCCTGTTAGTCATTATATCATTTCTCTTTATAATGAAATTTAATAAATTAGTCTTTCTTTATGTATCATAATTGATTAAAAATGACAGAAAAAACCCTTTGATACATTTGTAATTTATACTGATAAAGGGTACAGCAATGAATTTTAATTTATAAATCAGTATGTGTTTCCAACTATAATAGCAATCAAATTGTGCTTGCTGTGGTAATATATTTTACCTGCTTAACATATATCAACACCACATTGACACTTTTATCATATACATTATCCGTTATTGATACAATATGGAAACTCAAATCAATAATATATATTTACTATGTTAACAATCAAAATGCTTAAATGATACATCCATAAAGAAAGCATTAATTACTCTAAATAATTTTAAAGTAAATTAGCAGCACAAACACTGAATCAATAGTGTTAGAATAATAAGAGAAATATGATTCTTAAGAGGATAATGTTCTAAGAGTGTTTTTATACCACTATTTTATTTTTGTCTTGTTATTTTTTGACAGTGCTAGTGATGTAACCCAGGGCTTCACACATGCCAGGGAAGCACTCTAACACTGAACTGCAAATCCAGCCATTTTCCCCAATTTAAAAAATTCAAATAAACCTATTACCTTAAATGTCTAAAGATTTTCTAATGAAAAAACTAATTTTTCCTCATGTAGAATTATTTAATTACATTGCTGATTACACAAAAGAGTTTCAAGCATCACTAAACATGTCATGATTATACTTTTAAAAAGCTATATTTATGTAAGCAACATGGAGTAGTGAAAACCATTTTTTTTTAACTTGGAGAAATAGCTTTTATAAATGTATATTAAAGGAATATCTCTTTTAGATCTGCTTCAGTTTTTCTGTTTCTGGTCAAAATCATGAAGACTTCTTTGGACCTCCCTTGACTTATGTATCATGTGAGAATAATATTCATGCTTTAATCATTTGTTGGAATAGGTGCTATGTTTTAATGACTACACAAAACTTTCAATAGCCTATTAATAAGTGTTTCTAGAATCAAAATGACTTTTTTTCCTTTAAATGTGGTAAACATTGTTTTCATAATCTCACTCATTCAAATAATTTGCATTATTTTTGAAACAGAAACATTAATTCTGAACTGATTTTTTAATAAAACCATATATACCATATAAATGAATATCTAATAGATTATCTTTGTTCTGCAGGTGTTAATAATAAATATTCTAAACTTGACTGTGTAACATTACCTAAGTTTAAATTAGAGTTCTGGAACTTGTCAATTACAAATCTTTGTACAACCAAGTCTTTCTTTGCTTCAGAATAAAATTTATTTATCAATAAATGAGAATAAAACCATATTCATCTAACAGGGTTAAAAGAAACAACATGTACAAAATTTCCTTAAACCAAAGCTAAAAAATTGTGACTACTCATACACATTTTATTATTGCTCTGCAGTTTATTTTGGCTAAAATTTCTATGAGTATAGCATTTATTTTCCACAATCTGAATAACCCTTTGAAAATAATTGAGTCCTGACTGCATTTCTAAATCTTTAGCTAGGGAAAATAACATTAAAATAACAAATCTGTTGAGTACCAAATTCGGATTAGATAGTCATAAAAATAAGATACCAATTATGGAAATATTAGATCTTTTATTCTATATGAAACAAATGTACCTGAAAATCTGATGATTTAATAGATAAGAAATTTATTTTTGATTTACATAAAATCTAATTATTGATATTGACAGGACCTTTTTTTCCTCTATAATTCTGGAACTCAAAATTAGGATTTTCTGCCATCATCTCCAAGGCTGTTCTGGAAGTCAAGAACCTACTTGTAGAAGGGTGAGGAAGTGAAGGAAACTATGACTGATTTTCATGAGGTCTTTTATTTATCTGGAAGTTGTACCCATTACTTCTTGTTATGTTCCATTGGTCTAAATTTAATTTCATGATATTATTACCTAACTTCAAAGAAACAGAGAAATCTAAACTATCTGCATACACAAGAGGGAAAGAAAACAATTTTGGTGAGCTGCAATCTTAATCTGCCATATTTAATAAATCAATGAATTCGACAAGTACCAGATATATACTATCTTTATAGAGGGATTTTTAGAAAATTGGAGACCTTTTGAAGAGCTCTAAATTTGTGTATAATTGGACTTGACAAAAAAAATTCAAATATATTCCATCACAAATGGATGGTTTCATTCCTTTATCTTCGTTATTCCCCATTTGTGTGCTTATCTAGGACTTGGTGGTATTTACTGCAGAGGTCAAATATATGCCCTCATTTACTCTGAAGAAATTATATAATATGCATTCCTTTATGCTGAATCCATTTTTATACATGCCTTCTCAAAGGAATGAGGGATATATTTTCTTTCTATAATAATTTCCTGTGCAAACACCAGATAATAATCCTCAATTTTTCTGCATATGCTCACACTATTAATGAAATCTTCTTGCTAAATATTTTCTGTCATTGAAAGAAGAAGCTAGTTAAAAAATTCCTCCTTTTGCTGTAACTCTTTCATAAACAATACATTCATAATATTGCCTAAACAGACAAATACAATTACGACAGTCACATGGATTAATTACTAAGTCTATAATCATTGCCTGGCCTGTTTTAGGAAAAAATCAAGATACATAACTATGCTTTTAGCATAAAATCAGGAAATGTCTTTGAAAATCTAATATTGTTCAATATATATTTCATAGAAAAGTGAATAGGCATGTCTCCAAGATGAATAAACCTCTTCACAGGAGCATGGGCACACCCCCACCCACCTCCACACACACTTGAATTAACGCTTTTATTTTTGTTTTATTTTCTGTAGTACTCTTTACTTAATATGATATTTACTAAAATAAATCCAGTGTAAGAAATATCCTAAGAACTAGATGAGCATATTTTGAATTTATTTTAAATATCTACAGAAGTGTTTATAAAATATTTTATATGTTTATGAACATCTAATCAGTAATAATTGGTGTTACAATAATTAACTGACCTCCTGTATAGATAGTTTGCATGAATGCACATATTTTACTAGATAATTTAAAAAGAGATGTAATAATTGATCTCTTTTCACATATGGTTTTTCTCAAACATAGGGACATGTTTCTCACTATTGTGCTTATTATTTGTGGAATGTTGTATAGAATGGCTAGGCTTAGAGTAAACATTCAAATTATATTCTGCATTACTCTTCTGTGAATCCATTTTTATTTGTGATAGCCTTCACTGATATCCCTTTTCTTAGAATTTGTGCAAGCATTTTAACCTGTATTATATAGTGATTTTTTTTTTTTTTTTTTACTTTCTGATATTTTTAACTATCATTGGCTCTGTGAATATTTGTTCTATGACTGACTTGGTTATTTTTTTGTGAGCAGTTATAATTTCTCCTATTTAATTTCCCAAAAACTGAATCACAGTGCCATGACCAAAACCTTTATTGATCAGCATTGCATATGAGTAGTTGTAAAGAACTAATGACAATTTTATTTTAGCTTGAAATTCAGAAATTTATTTAAGATGCAAGATGAACAGATATGCTATGTAAAAACTTATAATTTAGTCTATCGAGATGCTTCATGAGTAAAAGCAATGAAAAGAAGGGAGTGATTTTAGTGTATAATACCAGAATACTCCACTCTGTTTTTGATACAGAAATGCAGTCATCATGTAAAGTGTTTAGATAGAAGAGTTTTAATTATTAGTCAATCCAATTTGACTTACATTAATCTCTTTTTCATGTTGCCATTTAATTCTTTTATGTGTTCAAGAATAATCATTGATTTTAGTTTGCCCAGATTTTTCTTGCTGTAAAAGAGAGATTAAAACTTTCAAAGTTCTGTGAGTGTGGAACCTGAATCAAAATGTATAAATATGTCTAGTCTCACCTATACTATTCAATATAGTATTCAGAATTTTTGTAAGAGCTATTAGGCAAGAGAATGATCTAAAAGGAATACAAATAGAAATGGAAGGAGTCAAATTATCATTGTTTGCATATGATATAATGCTGTGCTTAGAAGACCAAAAATGCTCCATAAGACTTTTAGAACTGATAAACAAATTTGGGAGTATAGCAGGATACAAAGTGAACACTCAAAAAAGAGAAGGTTTTCTATGCACTAATAATAAATCCACTGGAAAAAAATTTAGGAAGACAATTCCATTCACAATAGCCTCAAAAGCAAAACTACCTAGGACTAAATCTAGCCAAGAAGGTAAAAGATTTTTACACTGAAAATTATAAAACACTGACAGAAGAAGTCGAAGAAGACATTAGAAAATGAAAAGACCTCCCATTTGCATGGATAGGCAAATATTTTAATATGGCCATATTGCTAAAATTAATCTATAGATCTGATGCAATCTATAACAGAATATTAATAACATTCTTCACAGAATAAAAAAAATACAGAAGAATGAAAGACCAAGAATAGCCAAAGCAATTCTGAGCAAAAAGAGCAATCCTGGAGACATCATCATTCCCAATTTCAAACCATACTGTAAAGCTACAGTAGCAAAAACAGCATAGTACTGGCATGAAATACCATATACTCTGGATAAACTTGCATTTTCCATAATGTTTAATGAGTCTTATTATCTCCAGTAATATTTTTTGACTACTACCCTATTTTTTATTGCTAACTAATATGGATATATAAGGTTCATTGACTGATTTTATGTTTTTTTATACTTTTTGCTTTCATATTTTAAAAATTTCCTTAATTTTGTTTTGATTCTTGTAAAGAATATAGAGCTAGATTTTAAAAATACTGTCATTTAGTATTTGACCTGTATTTTTCCATACACATTTCATAGTTACTTTGAAACTTGAGTTTCACTTACAAAAATTTGTGTATTTATATATATATGTATATATGTATATATATACATATTTATATATATAATTTGTATTTTTATATATAATTCAGATTTCACATATATAGAATTTTGGAAGTTTTGATCTCACTTTTCAGCAAGAAGAAACCACACAAACTAAAAAAAAAAAAAAATGATTGTTCTTAAACCCATCAAAGAAATAATATAGTAGCCAAATAAACTCTTTAAAATCTGAAGAGGCAGACTCATTTAAAGACAAAACAACTAAGATATGCTTACCTGGAGCAGAAATCTTTGGACTCTGTAAGCTGTAAGAACCTTAAATAATAATTTTGATGAATTCTTGAGGGCGAGTGGGAAAATGAGACTGAAAAACTACTTGGAGACAGTAGCAGACATCCCTTTTAGTGAATATTTATTCCAGGAAATCCATCAGGTTGTAACATAAAGAATCTGTAGAAGATTCCCCTCCTAGACCTGGTAGGGGAAGGGGGAGAATATCTGTTGTAAAATATTTCAATTTTCTTTTCAATAGCAAGTTTCTACAATTTTTGGAAAAGAACTTCACCAGAGAGTGGTGCTGAAGCCTCATGTTGAACCAGGTGATTTGTATCTCACTCCAGCTCTCTCCTGTTTCATCTGAGGTATACTGTACAATGATCAGTGGCAAGATGTCATGAAAAGAGATTAAGAATTATAAAACCATAGTAAACAGTAAGGGGCATTGGAAAATACTATAATCCTGGAGTAGGGAAAGAAACCCTTGTTAAGTCTACAACCTGGAAACACAGACTGATTAATAGATTTAGAATTAGTCAGATTATATACTTATTTTCTTTTCTTACATGCTATCACCACATCTGCAATATTCTAGTATGGCAGTAGTGGATTACAACTGAAATAGCAACAAGACACAGACTTTCTCTGAGAAACAGTAGAAAAAGATATCCCAAAGCCAAGAGAGACACAAACAAGGACATTAGATGTATTTGAAGGAATTGATGCATATTGTACAGCAAGCATTAAGCATAGACCAACTCCTATAAAAATGATAAAAGAAATTCTTCACTCAAAAGAAATTAAAGATATAAATCAAATGAAAAAAATAGAGATCATGAAGCTAGACTTGACATAAAGAAAAAAGTATATGGTAGAGGAAAATAAGGATAAATTAAAATTTCTTTATCTTAAATGATATAAAAGACAACTGTTAAAAGCAATAATAGTAAAATATTTTGCAATGATAACATATGGATAAATAAAATAAATTTGCATAGATGTGCAAAGACACAAGGAAGCAGTTGGGACATACCTTAATATGATAATACACTATAGAATTATTTGAAGGTGGGCATAAATTATATTAAAATGTGTCAGTATTATAAACTATGACAAAAAAAATTTAAAACTAAATAATCAACATTCAAAATATGAATGATACAATGTATGCCAGAAGGATGACATGATAGAATAAAATAGAGGTTTCAGTTTAAACCAGAGTACACATAAAAGGTGGGAAACAAGTAGAAACAAAAGCACTAAATAGGGAACAGTTACAAATATGGTAGGTTGTAATAAAATTGCATAAATGAAACTAAATGGGAATTGCCTAACACTAGGTAAATGATTGTCAGAGTGGATAAAAATACTTATAAATTGTTTAAAAACCACATTTTAAATTTAAAAAATGGGTTTAAAATTATGGTATAGGGAAATATATTCTGTTAATACTAACTGAAAAAATAAACTTGGACAAGGTATATTCATTTCAAACACAGCAAAGTTCAGAAACAAGAAAATTGGGGGAAAATACATTACATGCTGTTAAAGTAATCAATTATTCAAGAAGGCATACAAACCCTTAGGTTTGTAAAAGCTTTTGCTAAAATACACCATGGATTTTTATAGACATTTTTTCCCCTGCAGTTTCCTTTCCTCCTGCCTCTTCTTTAGCTGTGTTTTTAAGAGGCAATAGGAATTTTTCATCTCCATTATAATCTTATGGGACCTCCAATGTTAAGGGTAGTCTGTTGTCTGGAATGTTTTTATACAGTTCATGACTGTATTATGAAATTGTGGCATATCTTACTGAAGAGGGTAGGGGAAATGTGCTGGCAGAAGTAACGTTAAAATGAATGTAGATTTAAAAACAAATAAAACAGGAATTGTACATAAACACTGCACTCTAATTGGTGAGTATGTGAGTTAACCATTCAGAGACCACAGTAAAAGTGTTCTGTGACCAAACAAATAATTAAATCAGAGAAGGATATTAGTAATCAGTCTTATTGTTGAAGTCAGAGAGCATGGATAAGGTGCCAAGGCCAGAATAAACAGCATGGTACTAGATTAGAGTTGGAAACATCAGTATGATATCATATATCCATAACCTAGATTTTCCTAGTGATAATATCTTAACATAGCCACAGTATATACTATATTATTAGCCACATTAAGAGTGCATAATTGTAAATACAGTCTATTTTGTTTTCTTCCTTTGTTTCATGAAATTTTATCATATGCATAGATTTGAATAACTACCATGGCAATTCAAGATACAGAGCTGTTATGTGACCTTAAGAAAACTTCCTGAAGATACTTCTTCATAGACATAGACTGGGCTGACTTTGAGCTCAGTATCCTCTTGCCTCAGTCTCCCTAGTCAATGGGGTTACAAACATATGCCACTGTACGCGGTTCTATTTCTTCCGTTTTAATATAAATATTTAATATTATAAATACTGGTTTAAATGCATCAACAAATCTTGATGTGCCTTATTTTATTTTACATTCAATTCAAAATATTTTTAGAAAAATTTTCTTTGAGACTATCTCTTTACATCAAAGATTTAGAGATGAGTTATTAAATTTCCAAGTGTTTGAATATTTTCCTGTTATATTTGTTTTTGTTTTCTTCTTTAATTACATTATGTTCTGTATGTTTTGATCACTTTGTATTTGTTGACACTTGTTTTATGATATAGAACATATTCTACCTTGGTAAATGCTCCCATGCATGATTTTAAAGAATATGGATTCTGACAGCATTGGGTGGCATGGGATATGAATATCAATGACATTCTATTGGTTAACAGTAAGTTCCATTGTTCAATTTTCCTATCTTCCTGTTGTTATTTTACCTATTGGTTCTACCAATTACTGTGTGTGGAAGTTGAAATCCTCCAACTACATTTGTAGATTGACATATTTTTCCTTTATATTCTGTCAGTTTTTGTTTATGCACTTTGCAGCTCTATACTTTGTGAATACCATTTAAGATCGTTATATATTTTTGGTGAGTCCATCATTTTATCATTACATAATATCCCTGTTTGTCCCAGGTAATTTCCTTTCTATTGAATTAAATTTTATTTCCTTACAATATAGCAACACTGATTTTATTTAATGGGCATTACAATTCTATATCATTTGCTTTGACTTTATCCTTAAATATGGTGTAAGTTGTTTATTCAGTGTAGAGCATCATACTTCAAATTTTCTCAATTCTTTTTTAATTCAGTAGTTGAGATTTATTTACTGTCAAAATTAATAAAGCATTTAAACTCTTCATTCTGTTATTTGATTTCTGTTAACTCCTACTTTGTTTTTCTATTTTTTTCTGCATACCTGAGGATTAGTTTAATATGATTTAATATTCATTGGGAATTATCTATAATATTTCGGGGATATAAATGTTCCACACTCTTTCACACTGCTTAATTTAGGGATTTCAAAATATATACATAGCTTATCTTGGTCTATTTTACCAACATTTTTTCTCTTTAGGTTAAATTTTTATATATTACTCCCATTTACACACCTGTGTTCTTTATCCTGTATGCTATAAATGTCTTCAATATTTATATATATATATATATATCTCAAATTCATCAGAGAATGTTATATCTTGTTTTCTCAGATATCAATTTAAAAATATCAAAACATGTATAACTTACAATCAATCCTCATATTATACTTGCCAAGTTCATCTTAATTTTTACTTTCCAAATATTTTTTCCTTGTAACTTCATTCCTATTTGAAGAAATTCCTTTAGCCAATTTTTTTTTGTTTTTGGCAGTAGGCCTCATAGTTAGAAATTCTCTTAGATTTTCTCAATATGGAAATGTCTTTATTTTATTCTACCTTCATTGTTCAAAGATATTTTGGTTTGATAATTATTTACTTCCAGTATTAAAATTATTTTCCTATTAATACATTGCTTTCTTCTGTGTGTTTTTAATACTGTTTCCTTACTTCTAGTTTTCAATAATTTAGCTACTATGTTGTGTAGAGGAATGGTTTTCTTTTGGTTTATTTTGTTTGGAGTTTGTTTAGTCTCTTTTTACCTATTTATTTGTGTTTTTTTAATTAATGTTTTTTTTTTTCAGTTGTGGTACACACCTGGATACACCCTGACATAATCACAAAAACATGGAACCCACCCCCCTCAATTCAGTCCCCAGCACTTATCCACCCCCACACTTCTCTTTCTTCACTCTTCTGATCCCTCTTCAATCCATTTACAGTTTGCTTTTTTTTTTTTTCCCAATTAGTTTCCAGTGGATACACCTGATGCTGGGACCACTTATGCCATATCCACACAAGGTCATATGAAAGTTTGGTCAGATTCAATCCATTGTTCTTCTGTTTTCTTTCCTGTCAATTTTTCCTCCTCCTTGATTCCCTTCATATACCCTTGAGATTTCCTCTATTTCAATGACATTCCCCCTCACATTTTTTTCTGTCTTTCTTATTATATTTAATCTCCGTCCCTTATTTTTGACTAGTTTTTGCATATCAGGGAAAACTTTCAACTTTTGACTTTGGAATACTGAGTTGTTTCACTTAGCACGATAGTCTCCAGTTCCATTCATTTATCAGCAAATGCCATAATGTCATTCTTCTTCATAGCTGTGTAATACTCCATTCTATATGTATATCACATTTATTTTTATCTATTTATTTGTTGAATGGCACTTAGGTTGGTTCCATAGCTTGGCTATTCTGAATTGTGCTGCTATGAACATTTTTATGCCTGCATCCCTATAGTATGTAGATTTAAAAACTTTTGGATATACACTGAGGAGTAGAATACCTAGGTCATATTGTGGTTCCATTCCTAGTTTTTGAGGAAACTCCATACTGCTTTCAGAGTGACTAATTTGCAGTTGTACCAACAGTGTACGAGTATACCTTTTTCCCCACATTCTCACCCAAATTTATTCTTTTTGAGGGGAGGAAGGGGGTAACCAGGTATTGAACTCAGGTGTATTTGATTGCTTAGCCACATCCCAGCCGTATTTGTATTTTATATAGAGACAGGATCTCACTGAGTTACTTAGTACCTCACTTTTGCTGAGGCTGGCTTTGAACTTGAGATTCTTTTGTTTCAGCCTTCCGAGCAGATGAGGTTATGGGTGTACAGGTGTGTACCACTGTGTCCAGTCAAAATTTATTCTTATTCATTTTTTATAATTGCCATTCTAACTGGAGTGAGATGAAATCTCAATGTAATTTTGATTTGCGTTGTTCACTTTTAAATGTGTCTTTTAATTGAGTTATGTACTTTGACCAGATGTATTGTTTTCATTAATATAGGGATAAAATAGAATGTTATTTTTCCATCTTTTCCAGAACTAGATGTCCATTTTTTTGTTTGTAAATGATGATACAATTGTGTTAATTTTATATTTTATGCTTTGTTCTTTTTTTGTGACATATTTTCCTTTTTTGCTTTTTTTGGTGGAGGGGTCAATTTCCTTTTCTCTTAATCTCTTTGCTGCTCCATTACACTTATATTTCTATATTTTAGTGACTACTCTTGAAATTAGAGCATATATTTTAACTTAATTCTTCGGTTAATATTTTAAACTCTTAATGTATGACATTCTTAAATTTTTTTCCTTTCTAAAATATGTAAATACCTAGACTTAATATGTATCCTGTCTTCACATCTCTCAGTATTAGAAACATATTGGCCTATGCTATGATTACCAAGAGGTTATCCTTCTCCCTCATTATTTGAATAGGCCTTAGGTAATTTATCTACCTCTGAACACCAAACTTCCTGGTTGCTGTCTCTAATGTGTCTTATTTTGTCCTTGAATATGTTGGATGACTTTTTAACTGTTCAAGTGTTATAGTTTGAATTTTTTACCTCTAAAACTGGTGTTTCCAATAGTATTAAGAGGTGGGGCTTTTAAATGGTAACAAGGCCATGGGGGATCCTTCTCTATAAATAGGTCATTGTAAAAGATTTCACACAGTATTGGGCTCTCTTACTCTTCTACTTTCTACCATGTGAGGACACATTATTCCTCCCCTCTAGAGAATGCAGTCCTCACCATACAACCAAATTGCATTAATTTGTTGATCTTAGACTTCCCAGTCTCCATAACTGTGAGAAAAAAAGTTTCTGCTCTTTATAAGTGATGAAGTTTTCAGCAATAGTAGCACATAACAGATTATATCTCATTCTTATGACCTGTATATAGTTCACTCAATCTAGTTTTAGGAAAGATACTGGTGGGTCAGTTTAGTGAAAGACCTCCACTCTTGATATCTGAATACATTCACCACCCCTACATACAATATGTTATCTCCTTGACTTGCTCTCAGCAAAAATTTTGTCAAGTTTGTTTAGACAGAATTACCCCTCACTCTTGTAATTTCCATTTAATGAATTTTTATCCACTGAATCTCAACCTTCTCCTTGATTCTAAATACCTACTTACCCATATTTTGTTCAGAATGAACTGAATTCCTGTCCTCTATTTCAATGTGTACAACAAATCTCTTCATTTGTTTTTTTTCTCTGAATAGTTTTCAGAACATCATTTGCTCAGTAAACCATTGTTTTCCCATCAATTCTACCATTTTATGCATATTTGTGTTTTTCTTACCATGATTTTCTATTTTATTAGTATAAGTATTGAAGGGACCAACAACCCACCAGAATTATATAAAATTATATAAAGATTTCATCAAAGTGAAACCACCTATGCTATAACAGTTGCAAACAGAAATTCCATCTGAACTTCTATTATCTGACTAAAGCAGTACTTATAAGAGTTATCTGCCATAAACACATCCTTTCAAATTTGGGCATCAGGTCATTCCAAAAAATATATATAAAGAAGCTCATAAGAATGTTTAATCCCTTGAATCCCTAAACACTTTATCCTTTAATTAAGCAACAATAGATAATGGTACTCAATATTCAGGGAGCCACTCTTTTTCAATGCTACTGCATGTGCAACTAGAAAACAACTTTTCATCTATTGTCAACTGATTTGCAGGTCCACAACACCAGAACAAATAATGGTAGAGGAAAAGATCGTTCAACTCTATTCTTAAGAAAATGCTATATTATTCCATTACCTCTCCATAATATTTTATTTTCTTATGTTTATTTTTCAAGTACAAATATTCATATAATTATAGAGCAGTATAGAAAAGTCTTAAATTTAAAAACAATCCTTTCAGCTCTGTTTTTACATTATCTTTGAAAGGAACTACAAACTAGTGACATGTAATTAAATGTTACACTGAATACACACATGAGATTTATATATATATGTACATTTATATATATATATATATTTTTTTTTTAACAGTAGAATAATTAGCTAGAACAGCAATGTACTGTCAAAACTTAATACACATCATTCTGGTCAAGTGAGTGCACTAAAAGACAAATGGAAAAATGTTCTATTTTCAGTTTTGAGTTCACTCCATAAGTGAGAACACACACATAACACATACACACACATATACACACACTCTGTTTCTAAATAGAAGAGATCAAATTTGCTTTTCTTCTCTGAGAGCATCTCTTTGGTGACATAGTAGGAAGCATTCTTAGTTTTGTCTCTGGTACGCTAATAAACCTCTTCAGGGGTCAAATAAACCCATTTTTTCTATCTTTGAAAAAACTAATGCTGTCTTCAAATACTGGCATAATCTCCCTTTGCAATATATACAGATACTTCAGGAGGTAGGTAAATCTCTTTGCAGTTCTCTCTAGACAGTCTAAAATTACCTTCTGGAGCTTTCTATTAACCCAATAATCAAATTGCATTATAATTTATCCAGATATATGTACATATATTATATCTTTCTGAATATATATATATATGTGTGTGTGTGTGTGTGTGTGTGTGTGTGTATTCTCTATAATTCTTCAATCTAAACAGTATCCTTAGGTTTTTATTTTAATATAAACTGTAGGTAGCATTTCTTAGTGTCCTGGTAATATATACAATCATTTATAACACTTACCTACATTTTTATCTTTTCTCCTCACTATGCAAACAAAATTTCATTAAGAGTGCCTTTTCACTTTTAATGTTACAAATTGAAAATATTAGTGTCAATACCTTTCTCTCCAACCGACTTCTACTTCTATTTTCCAAACCAAATATTCTCTTATTGTTCATGTCAAGATCATTTCTTTACCTATTTTTGCCTTCCATATTTGCTTTTTTTGGTTTTCATTAAAATATTTTATTGATACATTATAATTAAACATAAATTGGGAATCATTGTTACATGTTTGTATATGTATGCAATAAAACAATACCACTTGATCAATTTTGTTCCCCAATACCTCCCCTTTCTTTCCCCTTCTCCTTCCCCTTGATTGTTGTGGTCTTCTTCTCCTTCTCTTTCTCCTTCTTTTTCTTTTTCTTCTTCTCCTTTTCTCTTCCTCCTCCTCCTCCTCTTCTTCTTCTTCCTCCTCTTCTTCTTTCTTCTTTTCCTTCTTTCTTCTTCCCTCTTCTCCTTCTCCTTTATTCTTTCTTCTCTTCTTTTAATTGGTTTGTTTTAGTTATACATAACATTAAGATTCATGTTGAAAAAATTTAAAATAGTGTAATATAATTTGTTCTAATTCAGTCTCCAATGCTTTTCTTTCCCCTCCTCTCCTCCCTTCCCCTGTTCCCTTGCCTCTGCTCTACTGATCTTTCTGCTATTTACTTCTGGTTTCTTGAATTATGGAAATAGAAAGCTAATGACCAAGAAAATATATTTTTTTCATTTTGTGTAAATATCCCTTACTACAGAACTGAGTAGAATGCAAGTATCATATATTCTTTGCTGAGTGTAGTGATATCAAAAATGCCCCACTCAAAGGAGAAAATTTCTAGAGTCAAGCATGAATTAGTTTTCATACTTTAAAAATTGCTTTATACCATATACTCCAATTTTTGCAAGTTTTCAACATTATCTTCCATTGGTTTTCACTAATATGTGCACTCTCTTGGAATTAATTGTATAAGCAGAATGGTTGCTTACAGGGATCTATGTACATAATAGTGTGTAACTTTTCACTTGAGTTGAATTTACTGTGTCCTGAATGCTCAAATACTTCTTTTACTTTTTTTTGATTACAAAATTCTATCAAGTGCTTCAGATATTTATATTCTTATGTTACAATGAATCAATATTTAAGTTGTTTTTAGAATATTAACTTGAACTCTAGAATTCTATAATATTGCTGAATGCTCAAGATTGCATAGTTTCATTTCTTTCAAATATAATCAACTTTTGATATTTAGCTTCATTTTTTTCTCTCTTACTGATAATAAAAGAGTACTATAAGAAACTGAGATTTACTTATTGTTGTTAAACATTGTAATTTATTAAGTAGCAGCAATATCGTTATGTGATCCAACAATATAGTTATATACCCAGGACTACACACATCTCATCCTCTGGATTGATGGATTGATATGGACACTTTTCTAGTTTGTGTCTTGATTCTAATCAAGAAACATAGAGCCAGAGAAGTAAAATAGATGTGAGAATGCAAAGATTCATTGCTTTTCCATATAAAAATGGCAAACAGTAGGTCTGAGTAAGAAAATCTCGCAGATCTTTAGGCCAATGTTTTGGTAATGGTTAGGACAAGTATTAAAACAACCAGAAATTAAGTAAGGGCAGTCACAAAGGAAGTATGGAAGGCCGAGTAAAGTTCTCCACACATCCCTGTGTTTATGGGCAAATTAGTACCAAGAACTGGGGCCAATGCTGTCACTATTAATGATGATGTAGTTCAGAAAACTTTACAAGTGGTTTGTGGAAAGAGTTTAGAAAATTTGGAGAATAAACCTAAAGAAAGCCCAGTACTGTGTAAGTATAGCTTAGTAGGCACTTCTTGTGAGGGCAAAGTCCAGAATGCTAATAGGAATGTGGAGAATAATATCCGTGTTTATATGGCTTAATATGGAAATAAGGTTTTCTAATAGCAAATAGACTAGAAGTCATCCTTTATACATAAATGCAAAGAACTTATCTACATTTTGTCCATGGAATGAGACTTTATGCCAGACTGAATTTAAAGGTGATGACCTAATTTTTTATGGAAGCACAGTATTCAGGCTCTTACATGGGTATTGCTCTCTGATTTTTGCCAGATTAATAGTGAAAATAAGGCACAAAAAGAATAGTAAAAACATCTTTAAAACTTTCAATTTCTCCAGAAAAGAAGCTCCTTTAAAGCTTCAGTCAAAGAAGGTGTGGAGAAAGTACCATTTAAAATGAAGCCAAGTGCTTTCTTTGCTCCAGAACAACAAGGAAAAATGTCTTAAGGACATAAATTGGTAAGATCCAATCTGTTGCATACTCAAAGGAAGAAAAATGTAAATTCATATCAAAGGCTTTATATTTTTGCCAATTTTCATATTTTTAAAATAATTATTAAATAGTAATAGTATAAATCAATGAGATTCAGTGTTTTAATTCCTTATTCACACATATTATGAACTAATCTTGTCCACTTACCTTTCTTCTACCTCACCTTCCTCCTAATGGCACTCTTCTCAGTCTCTAGTAATACCTGTTCTACTTTCAGGTGGATAGTTTTAGTACCCACATATGAGAGAGAATGTGCAATATTTATCTGTCTCTACCTGGCTTATTTTGCTTACCAAAATATCATACATTTCTATCTATTTTCCTGTACATGACAGAATTTTATTCTTTATGGCAAGATAATACTATCTACATATCACATCTTCTTTATCTGTTCATCTGCTTCTGGGCACTTAGGTTAATTCCATATCTTAGCTATTTTGAATAGTGTTGCAGTACACATAGGTATGCAGGTATTTCTTTTCTTTGCTGATCTTATTTGCTCCTGATGTATACCAGGACTGGGCATGCTGGATCATATGTGAATTCTATTTTTTATTTATTGAGGAACCTCCATGTTGTTTTCTATAGTGACGGTTTTGCACATCTGAGACAGTATTTGTTATTTTTTTTTTTACTATATAATAGTCATTCTAGTTGGGGAGACATAGTATATCACTGTAGTTTTTAATTTTCATTTCTCTGATGGATGCTGGTATTGAGAATTTTTTTCATGCTTGTTGACCATTCATATTTTTTTCTTTCAAGAAGTATCTATTCAGAATTTTGGTTGAGAAAAGAGCCCTGGGGCATGTTGTCCACACAGGGCCAGGAAGGGAATTGATTCCCCAGGATTTGTTTCTCTGTGCTCAACCACTAAGGCACTTAGAAGCTGCTAATGCTGTAGCTCGAGAAAACTCAAATATATCTCAATTTGATAACACACCCTGGCATCTTGCACATAATGTTGATTTTTCAGGCATGCAAAATGCAAGAGGTACGCTGTTATGGAGGATTCTCCATGATTTCTGAGGAAAGCACTGGAGACCAGGCAATATTTGAGAGATCTGGAATCTCTGAAAACAGCCCTCAATAGGGATATGTGTGAATTTGTGAGAGTAAAGTAAAAAATGCAACAAAGATTTCAGAAAGTTAGAGATGCCACCAATGTTAAATGTGTACTAAAGAAAGCTTCCAGCAGCAAGTAGAATCAATCCGAAAGAAAGGCCATGCGTGCCACCAGGAAGTCCATAAAGAAGTAGGTGCCCCAGCCCTTTGGATCTCACATAACACCACATGTGCCATCAATGTCAGAGGTGGAGCAAAAAGATTTGATGTTTTCCCTATTGGGTTTATTGAATGTGTTTTCCTCCTGGGTTTTGATCTGATATTGTTTATTGCCGCATTGTTTTCCTTTGGAATAAGACTGTTTACACTGTGTCATTGTACCTTGGAAGTAAGCAATATTCTTTTTGATTTTTACAGGAGTTCATAAGTCTCAAGTTTGCCTTGAGTCTCAGAGGAGACTGAATTTGGACTTTTGGGAAATACAGAAATTGGGGAATGTATTTTGCATTGTGAGATGAACATGAAACTTTTGGGACAAGTAGAATGCTGTAGTTTAGATATTGAATGTTCTCCAAAATGTTCCATGTGTTGAAGGCTTAGTTCCTAGCTGGCATAATTAATTGGAGGTAGTCTAACCTTTTAGACCCTAACCCCTTCCTTTTTTCTTTGCTTCACAGCCACAATATCATGAACAATCTTCTAACACACACTCCTGCCACCATGATGTACTATGCTGTCATAGGCCCAAAGCAACTAGGACAGCATATCATGAAACCTCTGAAACCATGAATCAATCAACATAAATAATTCTTTCTTTAAATTTATTATCTTGGGCATTTTGCCACAGTGAAGGAAAGCTTGCTAAAAAAATGCCTCACCTGATAGCAATTGGATTTAATGAGGTTTAAATGCAGTTTATTAACCACTTTGTTACTTTCTCCCCACCTTGGTAGAGCTTGACCTGGTGAGTTGCTAAACTAATGTAGTACCAAAAAAATTTAACATAGAGTTGTTAGTTTGATCTAGAAAGTAATCTAATATCTACTTTCCCCTGGTGTCAATGATGATAAAGAAAAACTGAATATATATACTTAACCTGGCAACAATAAGAAATAAGATGATATGTGAAAATACTAGATGATATACTGGTTTCTTCAAACCCTAAAATTAATAAAGGCCAGAATAGAACTCAGTTCTCCATCAATATGTCATCACTGAGAATGCATAAGATAGTATAAAATGTGGATAGTCCATATTCTGCATCCTTTTTCCATGGGGTCAATGGGACCTTATGAATAGCTGAACTTCTACTCACTCAGGATATCATTGGCACAACTGAGATGGTAGGAGGTTTCAATATTTAAATAGTTAGAAGTTTTTAGTACTCTGTTTGCTCTCTCCTACTCTCTGATGTCACAGATACCCAAGTAGGAGTGAAAATTTCATCTAAAGCCTAAAGCAACAGAGTATTAGGTAATATTTTTCTCCCCTCTCTGGTATCTGCAATCCTTATTGAGGAACTAGTTATGCAACTTCAGTTGTAGAAAATAAGAAATGTGAATCAGCACTGTAGTGCCGTCAGAAATTGTTTGCCAATACTAAGGAGGGGGATGAACTAGCTCTCCACCAGTCATCAAAGAACGGTGTGAGTCTTTGATCCTTATTGGCCAGATAAGTGTTAGTCTGACATTGCAGAAAGCTGAACATACCCATAAATGTGCCCTTTATGATTCAGCTCAACAGGAAGAACATCTTATGTAAAGAAAGAAGACAAGAATAACATTATATAGGCATTTTGTAATATTATATATAGAACTTTTAAGATACATGGATCATATTCCATATTAAGAGGAAAATACAATTTGAACAATAAAGCGGAAATGAAACCAAAATAAAGATTAATCAGTTGTTGGAATTATTTGATGATAAGGTTAAAGCAACCCTCAATTTTCATCAAAATTTCAATGACATTCTTCATAGGAAAAGAAAAAACAGTTATGAAATTCATCTGGAAAAATAAGAGGCTTCTTCAAAGCAAAACAACCAAACCAGAGTATGAAGAGATAATGTACAGAATGTGAGAAAATCTTTGCCACCTCAGATAGGGCATTAATTTCCAAGATACAAGGAATATTTTAGATCATGTTTGTGATTGATCTTTAAACTTGCAGGTAGTTTGAATGCAAATAGCAATACAGAATATTTCCCTAATATTTTCTTCACAGCAAAAGGTCTTTTTGTTTAAAAATAACTTCTATTATAGCCACAGTCAAGGGAATTCTCCAGTAGATACTAGAACTATTTAGAAGAGCAAGTGAAAATTTTTTCCCTATGAGTTCATAATCATTGTTTAACCAGGAAAATTCATATATGTTGAATGATTTCATTCCCCAATCTAATAAGCAAATAAGACCAATAAAACAAATTAAAGAAGAATAAGAAATGTTTCAAATATTATTTTTTATGGTTCAAATGTCTTTTTTGTGATATTATATGGTCCTGAAAAATGTACACACATTTCAAGTTTTATACACAATGAAAATATCACCCTATAAGAAGAGGCAGTATTAATTTCCAGGATATACAAAGAACTCAAAAAGGGTAATACCCCAAAACAAATAATGCAATCAACAGATGGGCAAAGGAACTGAACACACCCTTTTAAAAAGAAGAAATATGAACGATCAACAATATATTAAAAAGTGTTCAACATCTCTAGCAATTAGAGAAATGCAAATTAAATCCATTTCATTCCACTCAGAATGGCAATTATCAAGAATACAGGTAACAAATGTTGCAAGGATGTGAGGGAAAAGGGAACACTCATACATTGTTGGTGGTACTACAAACTGGTGTAACCAATTGGGAAAGCAGTATGGAGATTCCTAAAAAACTATGAATGGAGCCACCATTTGACACAGTGATCCCAACCTTTGGCATATATCAAAGTGATTTAAAATCAGCATACTACAGTGATACAGTCAAATCCATGTTTATAGCAACACAATTCACAATAGCTAAGCTATAGAACCAAAGATGCCCATCAACAGATGAATGGGTAAAGAAACTGTGGTGTATATACATATATACAATGCAATATTACCCAGCTATGAAGAAGAATGTGTAACATTTGCCTGCAAATTGATGGATCTGGAGAATAGGATGCTAAGTGAAGTAAGTCATTTCCCAAAACTAAAGGTTGAATCTTTTTGCTGATATGTGGAAGCTAAACCACAATGAAGTAGGGGAAAGGGAAGTAAAGAAGCTTAGTAGATTAGACAAAGGGGAACAAAAGGAAGGGTGGGGGTAATGGAATAGGAAAGACAGTAGAATAAATAAAACATAATTTTCCTATGAACACATATGAAAATACCTAAGTGAACACCACCATCATTCCCATGCACAATAGGGTCCTAATTAGAATAAAATATATTCTATTGATATCAGTGTTGTGAATCAGGTTTGAGTCCCATTCCCACAGTGTTGAAGATTGAACACCCAAGAAATGCTGAGGCAAGAGCAAAAAGTTTTATTTAGAGAATGCAAGAAAGAGAGAGAGACAGAAAGAGAGAGAGGCTCCTCTGTAGAGGAGGGGGTCCAAGTTGGTGCCTGAAGGAGTGGGGGTGTCCTCCCCCTTTACATACTTTAGGTTTCCTTTCTTATCATGCTCTCTCCTCCTCTTATCTTGCCTATGTGACAAAAGGTGGGTCAAAAGATTGGAAAGGAGCCTCCTGGGGTACAGTCAGGAAAGGAGTAGCTAAGGGGGCATTCAATAACAATTCCTTGCAGGGAGGAACAACTCCCCAGAGGCAGGTAACCTTGGCAACAGGTTGGAGGATGGGTAAATACTCTGGAGGTATTAGCATTTTATTTTCTTTGAATCAGCCCCCATCTTCTGGCTCAATCACTCATTACCTGCACTGACTGTCCTTTGCCCAACTGCCTCACTATGCTTATAAAATTTTATGAAAATAAATTCTACTGTCATTCATAACTAAGATGACCAATAAAATGAAAATTTTAAAAATGTATTAAAAGGCAATTAAAATTTATCTGAAAGAAATGTAAAATGGAAAGTCTCAGCATATGAATAGAAGTTATAAAAACACAAAATAAGACTTTATAAAAATGTACTGTACATACAAACACACATACAAACACAATCTATAAAAATTCAAAAGAAAAGTGGGAATGACAAACAACTGAGTGAGTGAATTGAATAAAATAGATTGTAAAATTGGACAGAATCTCATTGATCTATGGGATAATAACACCAGAGCTAATGAAGAAATCATTGAAGTCCAAGAAAAAGAAGAAAGTTGTGTTAGGAATATAGTCAATGCAATAATGGCTGACAAATCCACAATTTTGGGAATAGAACTAATTCTACATATTTAAGAAATTGACCAAACTCCAAACCACAAAGAAATTTACACAAAATTTTCAGAAATAAAGGACAAAGAAAAAAATCTTGAAAGCAACTGGAGAACAAAACTACTAGGAGAACACCAATTTTATGATAGTAGATTTCTCACCTGAAATTATGAAGTCTAGAAGAAAGAAGAGTAGTATTTTTCACAGTTAATGAAAAAAATTGAATTTTATTTCTGGTAAAAAATATACTTTGGCTTGGCTCAATGACACAAACCTGTAATCCCAGCTCCTTGGGAGGCTGAGATAGGAGGACTATAAGTTCAAAGCCAACCTCAGCAACTTAGCGAGGTCCTAAACAACGTAGTAAGACCTGTCTCTCAAAAATAAAAATAATAAATAAAAAAGAGTTGGGGATTTGACTAAGTGGTTGAGTGCCTCTGGATTCAATCCCTGGTCACATATATATATATGGAAAGAGAGAGAGAGAGGGCCTGGGTAAGGTGGTGCTTGCCTCTAATTCCAGCAACTCAGGAGGCAAAGGCAGGATAACAAGTTTGAGTTGTCTCAAAATAAAATAAAATAAAGGCCAGGGATATGACTCAGTGTTAAAGTACCCCTGAGTTTAATAGTTTAATCCCCAGCATTCTCTTTATATACATATAATGAGTAAATAGTGATTTTAGATGAAATAATATAAAGAGAATTTGTTGATAGCAAATTTACCCTTAAAATGGCTAAAAGAAATTCTGTAGACAGAAACAAAATAATGTGAGAGAAAAACTTAGAACATGAAAATGTTAAGAAGAATTGGAAATGGGAAAAACAGAAATGACAATAATAGACCACCCTCCTCCTCATGAATTTTTAAATCATATTTCTTCATTAAAGCACCTATTATAACATAATATTTAAGAAAATGAGACCATGTAGGTAAAGTGATCTAAATGAATAATATGTTCATAATAGTAGACTGTGATGTCATGTATGTAAATTTGAAAACATGAGGGAACCACTTAGAATAAAATGAAATGACATATTCAAAACCCACAGATTAATCTCAAATAAAAATATACATAATATGAATAACCCTATAACAGGAAAATTCTATCAAACAAGTTTTAAACAGATAGAATCTTACACAAAATATAAAAGAGAAGAAAAAAAATCACAACTAATTTAAGCCAGTATTACTCTAATGCAAAATTAAACTTCTTAAAACAAATCAAATAAACAAAAATTTAACACCAATATCCACATAAATGTGTATGTAACAAACCTCAACAAATTGAGTATAGCAAAGTATAAATTGAATATAGCAATGTATAAAGTGAATAATGCACCATGATTTCCAGATTTACAAGGCTGAGTCTACATTGAAATTCATAAGTGTGATTCACCATAGCTATAAGCCAAAGAAATTTAAAAAAAAATCATATCAGGTTAATCAGAAATAGCATTTTACATGATCTCATTTATTATAGAAATATAAAGAAGCATACTTAATTATATTAAAATTATATACAATAAAAGTACAGTTAGTTTACTAAAAAGTAAAAGAATATTTTCTGAAGATCAGGAACATGGTAAGAATATCAGCTGTCATTTAGTATTATGGTAATGTATACTCTAAACATTATAATATAGTAAGGAAACAAACAACTATAAAAACCAGGTCATGATAGAAAAAAAAGTATCTCCATTTGCATATGCATGGTTATCAATAGAATATTTTAACTAATGCTAATATCATCTGATTATTGACAAAGGTGTCAAAAATACGCATTGGAAGAATGACAACCTTTTTATAAATGGTGATGAGAAATCTAGTTTTTCATATTTAGAAGAATAAAACTACAAACCTATTTCTTAGCCTGTACAAAAGTCAACTCAAAGTAAATTGAAGACCTAATTATACATATAAAAAAAAAAGAAAAATAACTTTGCAACTACTAGGAGAAAACATAAAGGAAACACTCCAATATATAGGTACAGGCTATGGTTTTATGAATAGGACTCCTGTTCTTCAGGAAATAAAACCAGGAATTGATGATTGGAATGGCATCAAATCTAAAAAGTCTTCTGCACAGGAAAGGAAACAAGAGTAAAAAGAGCCTACATAATGGGAAAAAATCTTTTCCAGTTCCTCTTCTGACAGGGGATTAATATCCAGAATATATGAAAAGCTCAAAAAGCTCTACACAACAAATGCATGAACTAAATACTTTTTCAAAAAACAAAAATAGTAATGGCCAACAATTACATAAAAAAGTTCAACATCTTTGTCCATCAGAGAAATGCAGATCAAAACTACATTAAGCATCAATCTCCAGTCAGAATTGTAATCATCAAGAAAACAAATATCAGTAAATGCTGGTGAGTATGCATAGAAAAAGGAACTCTTATACACTGCTGGTGAGAATGTAAATTAGTACAACCACTAAGGACATTTGTACGAAGGTCCTCCCACTCAAAAAAAAATTAAATAAAATAAACCCAAAAACCAAAAACTAAAAATTGTACTACCACATGACCCAAATTTATCCAAAATAATTAAAAGTCACAATACTTTAGAGATACATGCATATTCATGTTCTTTTGCTGCACAATTCAAAATAGTCAAATTGTTGTGGGAATCACACAAGAAGCAGAAAATGGAACTCAAAGAGTGGGAGAAATCAAACTTTATTTTACACCGCGGGCTCAGAGGAGATCAGCACTCCAAATTCTGAGCACCCCTTACCAGTTTTTCACAACATTTATAGGCTATCTAGTGCTATAAATTTTCTATTCTAAAAATGATACATAGTTGTGCACAAGGTTTCAAAAAACGATATATGTTTGTAAGGGTTTTTGAATGGGAATTGTGTTTACAAAAGCAGACTGTGATAAGGAAGACCTTCATAAATCTCTAATCTTGGGCCCAGAGCCTTCACTGGGGCATTTGCACTTCAAAGGAGAGTAGTTAGATCCTAGGGAAAGTCCTTTACAATCTAAAAGGAAGGAGTGAATGATGCTAATTAGGTTCCTTGGAAAAAAAAAAAAAACAGGGAGAGGAACTGTCTCCCTTTCCCAGACACTAATTTTTACAGACAGCATCTTTAGGTTACTTTATATTCAGACCTGGATTCCTTAGTTACCCACTACAAAATTATGAAATTAGGTTAAATATTCATAAAGACAAATGAGTAAAGAAAATGTGGTATATATACAAAATAGAGTTGTGTGCAGCCACAAAGAACAAATGATGCCATTTGCAGGAAAATGGCTGGATCCCAAGAGCATCTTGTTAATCAAAATGAGCCAAACTCTGAAAGGTAAGTATTATGTTTTCTTTTATATATAGAAACTAGGCAAAAAATAGGGGGGGGGAAAAGGATATTATAACAGTAGAAGGGAGATCATGGAGATGGAGTAATAGGATAGCAGCAGGATACAAAAGCAGAGAAAATAAGGGGAGGTATTAAAGAGTTAAACTGATCAAATTATGTCATATGAATATACAAATGTGAAAGTTCACTACTCTATAAATTAGTACATACTAATGAAAACATATATTTTTTTTATAGAGGGACAGTATTTCAACAAATCTGCAGTACGATATCAACATGATAAAATTAATTACATTCCATCTACTAAACACAAATGTGAAATCCAAATTGAAAATTGACTGAAACAACATGTAACAGTTATAGGTTTAATAAAATTATGAAGGCATTATGTCAATAAAATTATGGAATGATCATTTACATTAAATGATTAAATCAAATTATTGAATTACATGATCAGGCTAGAATAGGGCCTAAAGGGGTAAGTACATTACATGAAATGTAATCCAAGTATCAATGGAATCTGTATTAGTCAAGGTTTTCTAGAGAAACAAAATCAATATTAGATTGGTACATGATGAGAAGCTGGAGAGTCCCACAATGGCTGCCTGGAGAAACCATTAGCTTTTCTGTCCAAGAAACTGAAACCTCAGAACAAGAGAAATCAATGAGGTGGTCCCAGTCCTGGACCGCAGGCCTGGAAACTCCCTGGAAATCACTGAGTAGAATCTGCTTTGGAGGAATAAAGGAGTTGGAGTCTGATGTCCTCCAGCAATTGCAGCAACAATCAAGAACCTGTTAGAGAAGAATACAGCTTGCATTTGCTGCTGCTTCCTTGTTCTTCCAACTTTTTGTTCTTATACCCAAGTCTCCAACTTATTGGATGGTGGGTCTCCAGTTCCCTGTTCCACATTCTAATCACTCCTAGAAAGGCCCTCATTGAGACACCCAGAAGCCTCTTAATCTTAGGTATCTCTTAATTGCTATTAGGATAACAAGATAATTAAGATTAACCATCACAAGTCCACCCCTTGTCCACTTCATGCCCAAATATGACTTTTTACATCACACTTAATCTCCAAATAAACAAATAATAGGGCCATAATTCCACCATTGACACCTCAAATTCATACCTTTGTACAACCCAAAACTTACTAGTCCCTTCCCCAGAATATGAGGAAAAACAACACTAATTATTTTTTGAGTGATACTTGCTCTTCTGATGTCTCACAACTTAGATACTCTAATGTAGATTTAATATCCTTTTAAGTACTGATATTAAATCAATCAATATTACATTACATGATGAATGAATAACAAGAGAGTTACAAACATGTCCACTTAATACAAATATAAATATGCACAAACATATTCTTAACAAAATAGGAAAGAAATATTAATGGCAATTACAATCCTTGTTTCTGCAACTGGTCACATGGTCATAGTTGGTATTTATAATTACCTTCTTCTAACACCCATTCTGTATTACTGAATCCTCAGCAAACACCTCAGTGGGTCTTGAGCCTTTACTTGGAGCGATGAACCACAACTTCAATCCTTAAGAGTCTGAGACATTTGTCAACTGGCCTGGATTGGATTTTTGTATTTTCCGCTTGATCTTAATAGCAGGACATGGTAATACCAAGAGACACCCTAAGGGATCTCCTATACTCCATGACTATGCTTCCTTACCTCCATTGTAGAGTAATCATACCAATTCTGGCTTTAGCACTGTCACTGCATCTCAAAAGTTCATTCCACCATTCTATCAAACTGAAGCCAGAATTGGGAACAGGCAGTTAGTGTAGAAATAAGAAATCAGGTCAAATTGAGGAAATGGAGGCTCTGAAAGCCAACTGCCTCTGGAAGTTGGAGACTGCCCCTGGGAGAATGGAATGTCAAGGATCTCCAGACCCCATTGATTACCAAATTTACCTGCTCTTGTCAGGGACTACAGGCAAGGAGCTGCTAATTAATGCCCCTGGGCCCTTACATGCCTGAATCACTTTGACCCTCCCCCTGCCATCTGTTGCTCACCTTTTTTGCTAGGTCACAGGGAACTCCTGGGCCTAGTCAGGTAGGTAGGAAGGAGAGGTAAGGGTGGAGAGAACAGAACAAAAGGGACCCTAACCTATAAAAGATGTAGGGTGTGCTCACTTCTTGGGATTCTAGAACATCAGCCGTGGTTCCCTTTTCCCTCCCAGGAGAAGTCTGTATTATTACTACTTTTGAATAAAATCTGCTTAATATATGCTTGCCTTAGCATCCTTCTCTGATGTTATACTTCAACATCTGAGGAAGCAGAACTCGTCACTAGCAAACAGCAGTACCAAAACCATGGCTCGGTGGGTCAGATAATACCCACTTCATGATGGGAAGCTCAGGTTGCATAATAACTTGGTGGCCCATGGTTAAGCATTCAGTTTCCATTAAGACCCAGTATCAAGCTAAGAGCTGTTTCTCAAAGGGATAATAGTTGTCTGGACATGGTGGAAAGACCTTGTTCCAACATCTCAATGGCCTTCTCTGTGATTCACCTATGAGGCCTGCCAAAAGTTCCAGACAGCACCCATATCTGCCATTGACACCTCAAGTATCATTGGGTCTGCCATGTCATATGGCCTAAAGGGCAGAGCAGCCTACACAATAGCCAGGACCTATTATAGGCCCTTCTCCTGTTCTGTGCCCCACTGAAAAGAAGCTTTTGAGTCACTTAGGAGATAAGCCTGAGTAACACACATGTGAGGAATGTACTGGCTTCAAAATCCAAATAGGCCCATCAGGTTTTGTGTTTTCTGCTTGTTTGTAGGAGGGACCAGATTCAACAACTTGTTCTTTACCTTAGAAGGCTTATCTTCACAGGCCCCACACCACTGGACTCCTAGAAATTGTATTAATGTTGAAGGCCTTTGAATTTCATTGGAATTTATTTCCCATCATTTGATATTGAAATATTCTTTTAGCAAGTTCAGAGTAGCTACTACTTCTTGTTCAGATCATCCAAGCAATGTAATGTCATCATATAATGGACCAATGTAATTAATACCTTGTGGAAGAGAAAGGTGATCAAGATCTCTGTGAACTAAATTATGGCACAAGGTCAGAGAGCTGATATACCCCTGACGAAGGACAGTGAAGGTATATTGCTGGTATTACCTGCTGAAAGCAAATGCTTCTGGTGGTCCTCATGGACAGGAAAGGAGAAAATACATTTGCCGGATCAATAACTGCATACCAGGTACCAGGAAATGTATTAATCTACTCAAACAAATAAATAAATAGATCTGATACGGCAGCTTCAATCAGAGTCACCACCTGATTAAGTTTATGCTAATCAACTGCTGTTCTCCATGACCCATCCATCTTCTGCACAGGTCAAATAGAAGAATTAAATGGGGGATGTTGTGGGAATCACTTTAAGAACCCAGGAAACCATGCTGGACACGGGAATTGACATAAGAGGGTTTATTAAGCAGAGTGTCTCCCTGCAGGGTAAGAGAGAAAATGAGAAGAAAAGAAAGAGAGCTTGCACAAGAGAGAGTGTGAAAAGCGAGGAGGAGAGAGAAAGAAAGTGAGTAGGAGAAAGCAAGAGAAAAGATGGCAGGGAAGCTATCCTTCAAGCAGGTGAATTCCACTGGACTCACAGGGCACCAATAACGGAGGATACCTGCAAGCTGACTGATGAAACAATAGCTAGCTAGGATGTTCACAGACTGACAAGTAGTTGGGAGGCGGGGAAATGGCTGCAGCGGAAAGGGCAGGGGAGCAGCTTTATATTATATTACATTCACCACCCCGGTATTCTTCATGTCCTTGATGATGTCACTAATCTTTGCAATCCTGCCAGGAATATGGTATTCCTTTTGATTTACTATTTTCCCAATTACAGGTTTTTCAGAGGCTTCCATTTGGTCTTTTCCACCATAATAACCCTCACTCCAAAGATTAGTGAACCAATGTGGGGGTTTTACCAATTGGGTATCTATCCCAATTGCACATTTTTGGACTGGGGAAATAACAACAGGATGAGTTTGGGGTCACACTGACTCACAGTGGTATGAGTCAAGTTCTCCATAAGCCCCACTGGAGGGTCACAATGATGTTTTGGATCTCCTGGAATCAGTGTCAATTCAGATACTATATATAGTAGTCCCTGAAAGGTCTGATCAACTTTTCCTCAATGCACAGTTATCCTGGTAAAATGCCTTAGGTCCCTCTGGGGAAGGATGGGAGAAAATGAACAGTAAAACATTTTAGCACTCTACCAGGGTACTTACTCAAGGGGACCTGGCCTTTTCTTAATTTAAGATGTCACAGGAAAACAGAGAGCTAAAACTCTAAACCTTGGTTTATTATTTTCCAATGAAAGAAAATTTTAAAGTCAGACACCAAAAGACATGCAAGAGAACTTTACTATAAGTGAAATTAAGTGAAAGTGAGGTGAAAGTAAAGTAAAAGAAAGGTGAGGTTTAAGCATAGAGCATTCTCAAGGGAGATTGTGCTGTCTCTAAGCAAGAGAATGACGAAGGAGACAATGCTATCTCCAAATGCATTACTCTTTTATGGTTGACTTGAAAGCATGGGTCCTCCTTCAGCAACCTTTGCCAATCAAGTGTTTACTTCTTCATGGTAGGCATGAAGTTTTTGATGTTAGTTGGTCCTATCTGGAATTGTGGTGGTGACCATCCTTCTTAGGGGGGCTTCATCTACAAATTAATCCCATGTTTTTGTGGGCATTTGGGTCAGTAACCAGTCAGAAGTTACTGTAGTGCTCCCATGCTACTAAAGGAATCTTCCTTTCCAGACAAGTGGAGACACCTATAGCCGTAATTCCTAGCTTCACACCAAATCAGTGGACCCATTCTCTTGATGTATTTTTCATTAATTCCCTTGATTTTGTTTATTTTCTTACATATTAACTGCCACAATTTTCTTTCTCATCCACCTTGAGAATAGTTTAAAGAAGATCCTAAAGTAGCCTGAAGAATTCTTGTGGCTTTGCCATGTATTTCACTTCTCATTCCTTGCTACTACCTAACAAAGGAATTCTGGGTCTGTAAATGGGCTCAATTCTGGGAATTGATTGAGGGGCCATGATTCTCTACTGCTATGATATAAGATAGACTTTTCTATATTTGCTCTGAAATTTTTCTGCTTATGAAAGTCAAGTAAGAATTTGATGGTTTTCCCATCTATTTGGCTTTTAGAAATACAATGATTGGTTAGCCAATGTCAGAGATCTACAGCAATCAGAAAATTTTGTTCATTTCTTTTCCTTTTCTAGCCATTATGGTAACTATGACCACCCTGTCTTTGGCAATTGAATGCTGCCACTTGGCCCCTTCCTCCCCAGGACCAAATTATTCCCATTGCATTTAAGTATCTCAAGTAATTGACCACAGTTCCCACAGTAAGGTCAGACATACAGAGAAGAGCAAAGGCAGAGCTCTTCAAGAATGCTGGTACTGTCATCACAAATTTGTTTCTTACAGTTTTGGTGAAGGGTATATATTCTGTTCCCTCCCAGTATGGAGGAGATAGTCATATATGACTGATCCACTCCAGCATTCCAATCTCTCTGAGCCTCTGAATTCCTTCATTAACAGTAAACCAAGGGATGTCAGGAAGTTCCAGCTCACTCACAGTAGGCCATCTTTTGACTCATACTTTAGCAAACCACTGTTAGAACTTTCTTTTAACACTCTAGTTGTTGCATTAAATCTAGAATCTCTGCTTAATGGACCCATATAAATAAATTCAGCCAGGTCTAATTTTATGTTCCTTCCATTTGTATCCCACCCCCTTAAAAAAACATTCCCACACATGTTCCCCAGACCTTTGCTTGTATGAATTAGGAAAATCAAAATAGTCCCTTACGGTCACATTGTGTACCTCACTTGTAGGGGCCTGCTTAGAGTTGGATCTAGTTATAGGCCTAGAGGCAAAAGTGTATGATGAGGGTGGGTCCTGAGGCAAATCAGCATTTTCATGATAAGCAATTGAACCATGAAAGATCTTTACTGTTTCCATAGAAAAAGAAGGATTTGTTTCCCTCAAAGAGATGGAGAGGTCTGTATTGCAGAAGGTGGGGGTAGGAATGCCTCAGCTATAATTAGAGGTGGGGACTTAACTGCTTCTGAAAAAATGCATTCATCACAATTTAGGAATTCAACATCCCTAGCCTCTTCAGGGAACTCTCATAAATCTCCATCATAAATTAGAGGATCCCATCTTTTTTCCCAAGCAGTGCCCTAATTTTAACTGCAAACACCTTTCAAGCCTGGGAGTTAACTTGCATCTTAACTCAACCAATTGAAGGTTGAGTTTGGTTTTGTGTTTGGTTTTGATAAACCTCATTCATATGAAGACAAGAAAGATGATTCTCCTTCGAAGCATGCTGAGAAGCTTTTAGATTGGTAATAAATGTATGGAGCTTAAAAACTAAATTTCCAAGCCCATCCTTCTCCTTTACTATGTTGTCCATTGAAACCAGAAGCAACCAATCAACATTATCATATTTCTTAATTTTTGAGAAATGTTCAAGAGTATCATGTATAGAGTCACTATACTTATTGTTTTTTTCAGTTGGCAAATTGGTAGCTTCAAATGCATTTACTTTATGAATCTCTTTAAACAGTTTACACCATGGATTATCAGTGCTCTTTATAGTATGAGAAGGAAAGACTTTAGTGACTTTAGGCCTAACTGATTTAGTCAATCAACTCCAGAAACCACAAAACCAACTAAGAAAATTCATCCTTACAATTCTACTATTGTAGAAACACTCCTTGTACCAAAATTTGCATTAGGGATTCTCTAGAGGAACAGAACCAACAGAATATATATATGGCTTACTGGACCAGAATCTGGATAGTCCCACAATGGCCCTCTGCAAGCTGTAGAGTGGGAAGAACAAGTAACTTCTCAGTTCAAGAAACTGAAGTTTCAGAACAAGAGGAATCTAGTCTGGAACCAAAGGCTTGGAACATCCCTGGAGTTTCCAGTGGAGAGTCACTGACCACTTTGGAATAGTGAAGGAACTGGATTATGAAGTCCTCAGGTGATTGCAACACTAATCAAGAACTTGCTCAGGAAGAATCAAGCTTGTTTGTGCTGCTGCTTCCTGTTCTTCTAACTTTTTGTTGCATCCAAGTTCTCAACCGATTGGACTGTGCTGCCCACACTTAAAGTGGGTCTCCACTTCAGTTCAGTTCACTTTCCTACATGCCAGTCATTCCTAGAAATGCCCTCACTGAGATTCCCAGAAGCCTTTAATCTTAGATATCTCTTAATCCCATGAAGTTAACAAGTGAGGTTAACCATCAAAGTCCCCAGTTATGCTATACTGACTATCTTCTGCACTGTACCTATATCTTTTTTTTTTTTTTTTTTTGTACCTATATCTTATGATACAGGCCAGGATATAGGCAGTTTATGTCAGTCGACACGGGAAAAGAAGAGTTAGGTCTATTTTACTAATGGTTCCATGTAATATGCAATTATCATCTAAAAATAGACAACTGCAAAATCAAAATCCTTTTCTGGAACATCATTGAAAGACGTTGGGAAGGTAAATATTCCCTTAGGCAAAACTCTGATCACTGAATCTGGTTTTTTACTTTGCTTGAAAGAATAGTCATATGTATTGCTATATATAAATTAATTGACTGTGGCAAGTAGTTTGACTTGACAGTCAGGGATTCAAATGGATACAATTAGAAAATTAACGACAAGTAGTATCATGGATGAGGTATGTGAATGAGGTGTGACATCTCTGAATAGTTAAAAATCTTCAAGACATTTGTGTTTTGTGTGCACACTCACTAAAAGAGTGACTAGCAGAGGTGTACTTTACTAATCCAGGGGTAAGATGACTCATTATGTAAATAAAATTCATTCCCTTTTCCAAGATATTCCTGTCTTCACTTGAAGGGGTAATGAATAAGGTGACCATAATGTCTAGCATGGAAGTTATGCATGGGCTTAGTAACATGAATTTTTATTTGCCAAGACTGATCTAGCTATGAGCACTGCTGAGTGTCCAATCTGCCAGTAGCAGAGAGGCCAATATGGCCCCCAATGTAGAAGCATTCCCAGATGTAAATATGCAGCTAACTAGTAGAAGATTGATTACACTGGACTACTTACATTGTGGAAGAGTTAGAATTTTTTTGTCAATGGAATACAAATTTAACTATGAAAATAAATTTTGATTCTCTGCAAACATTGTTTTAGACAAAGCTGTCATGTGTGGACTTACACTTCCTTATCTACTGTCATGATATTCCACACAGCATTGTTTTTAATCAATAAATTCATTTCACAGTCAAAGAATTGTGGCAATAAAATTAGGTTCAAGGGATCCACTGGCCTTCTTCTGTATTCTACCATCCCAAAGCAAAACAATGCCTTGATAAATTAATGACAAGTTATTTTGAAGGTTCAATTACAGTGCCAACTAAATGGCAGAAACTTGCAGGACTATGGCAAAGTCCTCTAGAAGGTTATTCCTGCTCAGAATGAACATCCGATATGTTACTATTTCTCATATAGCCAGTGTTCACAAGTCAAGAAATCAATGGATGGGAATAAAAGTGATGCCACTTATCATTATGCCTCATAATTCATCAGAAAAGTATTTACTTTATGTTTTCACAAATTTGTGCTCTAACGGCCTTGAGTTCTTATTTTCTGAGGAAGAATACCTCTACCATGAGAAAGAATACAGACTTGGAAGTTTGTAATGTCTTGGAATCTCTGGTATCACCCAGTTAATGATCAGTCTCCAAAACTCTATCTACACTAGTTTGGGGACTCAGGTGACTCTGTTAAAGCCTCTGTCAACCTGTGATATGAAGGTGCTATAAAATTCATAGGAAAGATGTTGGGACACCAAAGAAATTGGGATATGAATATATTCTGAGTAGAATATTTCTGAAGATGGACATATATTTGTGTCTAGAACTTATCTCCTTCTCCACAAAAAGAACTAAAATAAATGGTTGATAGTTGCATTTTGAGGTGATTGATTGTGGAATAATGTTGGAAATCAGCAAGATACTATGACCTTTCAATATTTAGAGACCAGGGACAACAATGTATAAAAATAATAATAATAAAAAAAATATTGGCAGTTGTTCTACAGTCAGCAGAGGGGGTGATTCCAATTTGCATGGATAAAAGCAATTGGGGAGTTCAACTAAACTCCCTCCTCCTGGATGCTGACAATCATAATTACTAGAAAATTGAGCTATTGTCCCAGGATTGCAGCACAGTTAGGGGAGCAAACCGGAGTCTTCATGTTAGCATTGTTTTGGAAAAGGGTGTCACATTTTTTCCCCTACAAACTCCCAGAGACAAATCTGATATAGCTAGGTGCCACCTTGAGAAAATATTCCCACATCTGGGATATCACAGACATTTTTAACCACTCTGGCACAGAGGGCCAGAGGGCACAGAGTTAGAGCCTTATGAACCCAACTTGACCAAACAGAGTAAATGTGACCCTAGTTCCCAAGACTTGATGTCTTGAATTAGAGAAAACAAGTACCACATTAAAGAAGGGGAGGGAGGGTACCACCTTCAAGAGCTGGAAGTCCAAGAAATTTGTCCTCTGTGACCAAAGGTATGAACAGCCACATATGTACCCACAACAATGGCAGGACTATAGAAGGGTGCACACAGAGTTCCTACTTTCCCTCCCTCATAATATGTTTGTGTGAGTATTGCTGACAGGTCCAGGAATAAGTAACATAGTTCTTGCTAATTAACCAACCATACATATCCCTTATCTCTCTGCCCCTGTGCTGTTTCTGAACTTGTACAACTGTGAGGGGTAAGTGTGAGCACAACAGAGATTGTGCTACAGTCCACGTCACAGCTTCCCCCCATACAGTGTCTAGACCTACACTACTGCTGATCTGAGGGTAGATGCTTTAAGACCACACTGAGGTTGGAGCTGAGAACGCCAAAGGCTCTTGTCAAAAGTAGAACTCACTTCATCAGTGTCTGAGGAAACATCTATCATCTGAATAGTACCTCCAATTCCATTGTTAAAATAACCATAGAGTAGTACCTCAAACCCACTGTTGTCTGCATCGTATTTAAGCTGCTAGTGTGTCCCCACCATTGCATGGACTCCAGTGGGCATTTTTGACTTTGCAGCATTAAGCACTGTCTGAAGTCATTAACTGAACCCAAGGAAGTTTTAGGGAGATAACAACACCTGTTCCCCACTGGAACCAGACAATATGACATAACAAACTGACACACCCAGATACATGTTCAGGAAAAACATTCCCCACAGCAGTGGCAAAGATAACTGATACTCATATGAAAACCTCAATGTGACAGCACAAAAAATATGAAAAATGGTAAATTGATGCCTCTGTAATATAATAAATTTCAAACAACAGATCCCAATGATATTGATATTGATGAAATGCTTGAAAAAGAATTTAAAGGGATGCTTATCAAGAAGCTCAATGAAATCCAAGAGAATGCAGATAGACACTTGAATAAAATTATGGAAATAAGCCATGGTATTAATAAGAAATTCAACAAAGGGATAAAAGTCAAGACAAAGAATCAAACAGAAATCTTAGATTTAAAAATCTCGATATGATAATAAAATACAGTTATAGACTGAACATCAGACTAAATCAAGCAGAAGAGAAAATATCTGAATATTCAAATAATTCTTTTGAAATATTCCATTAGAAAATGAAAGAAAGGAAAAGAAAAAAGAAGAGAGAAATAATAATAAACTGAAACTTTAAGACATTTGGGATAATATTAAGTGGACAAATATTTGTATTTGGTTAGTGTCTGGCACAGAAAGAAAGGGAAAGACTCAATTGAATAATATCTGAAAATATACCTTACCTGGTAAAGATATGGAAATCCAGATATGAGTTCTCTATAGGCCCCTAAGTATACAGGACCAAAAACTATTCTAATCCAACCACATTATAGTTAAACTGTTAGAAGTATAAAACAAAGAGGAAATTTTAAAACTAAAAGAGGCAAGCAAATGCCCATTTGAGGCAACCTCTATTAGACTAACCAGAATATTTCTCAGAAGAACCCTCATAGGCCATGAGTGAATGGAATGATATATTCTGAGTTCTGAAAGAAAATAACCTTTAAACAAGAATACTATGAAGAATAAAGTTAGCCTTCAGAAATTAGGAAGAAATTAAAACTTTTCAAGACAAGCAAAAACTGAGGAAATGCATCACTACCAGTCCATATTTACAAAAGATGTTTAGATAATTAAGGGAGTTCTACTTCAACAAACAAAAGAAAGATAATAAACATCATGAAAACACATTAAATTCTAAAACCCATGGCAAAGTAGACACACAAAAGAGAAAGAAAACAATCAAATCTTATGAGTGCAATAAACTATCAAATCACAAATTTGAACAAGAGAGGAAGAATAGGATGAACAAAGCTGAAAGAGAACAAGAAATATAACAAAATGACAGGAGATACCATTGCATACATATACCAATCTTGAATGTAAATGAATAAATTCCCCAAATTAAAGATATAGACTGGAAAAATGGATGCAAAACAAGTAATCTTGGTTGTCAATTGTTTCCTTTAGAATTTTAATCATCTCACTCCAAGCCCTTCTGGATTTTAGAGTTCCAGCTGAGAAGTCAGACTTGATCTTTTACCTCTAAATGTGACCAGACCTGTTTCTTTTATACCTTTAATATACAATCCATATTCTATGTTAGGATTTTTGACAATTACTTTTCTTGGAGAGGTTCTCTATTCTTTTCCTTTAAATTTCGGGTTCTATATGCATAAGGTTTGGAAAAGTTTTTGCTAATTTTTCACTTAGAATGATCTTAATGCCACTGACCTGTATCTCCACGCTCTATTCAATTTCAATGTCTCTTAAATTTAATCTCTTAATCTTGCCCAGATTTGTATATTCTGATTTTGACCTTTGTTTTTAATTTTCCTTTTACCACTCACTTAGTATTCACATTCATATACCCTGTACTTGAGGCCTGAAATTATGTTCTCTACATAATCTAACCTATCACTAATACTTTCAACTAAATTTTGACATGATATATTCTGACTTTCACTTCCAGGATTTCTGATTGTTTTCTTTCTGGAATATATATTGGCTTATTGAAATGGTCTTTAACTTGCTATATTTTCTTTAATTCATTCCTTAGATCATATTTTAGTTCATTAATGATTTTAATAATGAACTATATTGTCTTTTTTTGGAATGTCTTCCTTTTTTGTTTTTTAAGAAAAAGGAAAAAGAAGGTTTATTGCTTTGCTAGTAAAGGAGAAACACAGGGACGCCTGTCCCAAAGGCTGTAATTCTGCCCATCAGCAGGAATGGGGGCTTTTAAAGAGGTGACTCAAAGGCTGCATTCCACATGTTCTCTGTTGGAGTTGTCATTCACTTGTTATTTTGGGAGATAGTCATTTCTGAGATCTTCTGGTACCAACCCCAAAGTCTGGATTACTTTGTTCCTATGTTGGGTCTGTACTCAAGGACAGATAACTCTACCTAGGATGGGGAAGAAAGGTCATACTGCTTCCCCTGAGATTAGGGAGGTAGAGAGATTAGGGAGAAACAGGGAGAGAGGGTTGAAAACGAAACATGTCCATTTAAAAAATAAGTTGCAGTTGGAGAGCAGCAAGGATTATATTCAAAGCACAAAGTGTGAACCACTGTTACATTTCCCCACTGTCAATTTCTACATTCCATTTCTGTGGAAAAGTGGGTGATGACATCCCCAAACTGCTTCCTGCTGAAAGAGGGTGAAGTTGTGGGAAGGAACCCAAAATTCTTAGAAAAAGTAATCCAAAGTCTTTTTTCTCTAACAGGTGGGGTACGGACAGATAAGGGTATTCAGCACCAGACCAGTTCAGAGGTTGATGGTGACTGATGGCATATGACTGGACAAGGCATACATGGGGCAGGAATCATGTTAAGATAACAATAAACAAGACAGCAAAGCATTACTATTTTTGTAAACAATTAGCACAAAAGAAATTAGTATTTCAGAAAGTCTCTGAAAAACATGAAGACAGTAACTCATAATGATATCAGTGAAAAATAGATCGAGTTTATCAATATAGGAAATTAGGATGATTTGTAAGTCTATGAGATCTGGCTCAAATTTCCTCAGGACAAACTAGTGACTTTTGAGTCCTTTGTGATCATTTTTATTAGGCACTCTCACACAAGAACTCTTCTTTTATTGCCTCTGGTTTTACCTACTCTTGGTAGGGCTGAAAAGTCTACATCTTAAATTACATTTTAAAACCCATTGATTTTCCTTTTAAATGTTCATGTAGGACTATGCTCAGGCTGTACTCTTCTGCCAGGTGTTTAAGACTAATTTGGTCAAAACTGACCTTTTTCCTATCTACTATTAAGAATCAGCTGAGATTCCTCAGAGATCATTCTTGGGGACATGTGCAAAGCCTCTTGGCTCCTTTAGCTTTCCTCTACAGTGGTATCATCTGCCATGATGGGTCAGAGTCCTGCTGACCATATGTGGCTTCTGTTGGAAGCATCAGAAACATTCTACTATTTGTAGAATGTGCAGTGGTTGGCTTCTTGTTGTCTAGGGTCCTCTTGACCTCCCTGATCAGCATATCAGGTGACACATCAGAGTTGCAGGGCCCAGAGTGGGAACCCATGATTCTCTAGGTCCTGGCTATCTTTAGAGGGCAAGGGACAAAATTTTGACTGCTTTTTTCTTGTCCCTTTTACTTCCTTAACTTTGGTCTCCAAGTTTTTGGTTTTAAACACCCAGCAATCCAGTTTTACCAGTCTTAAAGAGGGAGTAACATGTTATAACTTCAATATCTATAATTTTACAGTTACCCCTTTTATTTAATTGGGGTTATTATTAGTACTGGAAGTCAGCATTACATGCTATCTGTTCTGTTGGTGATGGATTATTGTCTCAAATTAACTCAGATTTTTTTTTTTGCTTGTTTGTTTTTTAAAGCAGTATCTCTGTGAAACACTAACAGACAACAGTTATAAAGTGTACAAGGAAAATACAAAATGAAATTAACAGAGCAAAAACATATTGTTTGTGTAATAGCTATGAATCAAAAAATGACTTTTATAATCTTAAACCTTTACTTAGCTATGTATTATATCCCCTGTTTGAGATCACAGTAATCTTTACAATGAAAATCAATCTTTTGAACACAACTTTAAATGAGATGAAGTACAGCCTATTTTGGAGTCATTCTAACATGGAGAAAGGTGGGAGGCAGAGTCTTACCTCAGATAAGGTAGGGTTCTTCACAAATAATACAACATACATCTGAAAAATGAAACAAAGAAATGTTAAGAGAACTTTTAACTTTCTTTTGTGGAAACAGTGGCAGAATGCTTCCATGCTTTACAATGACAATTTTAAACAGATCAGGTTCTCTTCCAAAAATGCATTTAAATTCCAATTCCAGTGTGAAGAGTTACAGAAAATTGTATACATAACTTATTCAGAACAAGTTACTTTATCCAGCGATAAAACATCTTATGACATGAATAAATGCCCCAAATTTGCTATTTTATACAAATCTGAGAATTTTGGTACATATAATTTTAGTTTGGAGAACACCATCTTAGCAAAGTGCTCTCCTAACTCTTACATTTAACCAAGTTTAACTTTTAAAGTACAATATAGAATCCAGAGTATATTGTAACAATAATCATAGATCTTCCTGGGTTAACACAAATCAAAGAATAGCCTTAAATCTCTTATACATTTAGGAAACCTTGTTAATGATCAGAAATTGATTTAGACTAAGCAAACAGATATAAGACAGGTCTTTGTATGACAATGTGGTCCTTCTATGTCAGATACAATGTATAAAAGAGAGCAGTTATTGGTTATTTTTTCCAGTAAAACTACATAAACTTTCATTTTATAAATTTTTACATAACACTTAAAGAACACTTAGACATAATTCACAGATGCACATGTATAACTAGTTGTGTATACTTACAGTATCAAGTATATTGTTATAACTAAATAACAGTTGTTTGTTTAACCAGTTACAAAGTAAACATTTATGACTTTAAAATGGGCAGAAACCCTAATTCCTTTAAGACTTAGTTTCCCTAAGTAATAAAACCTAACAAATACAAGAAAATTATCTTGATAGATAAAAGCATATCAATATTTCAGACTTTGCTTCATACCAGTACATTAAAGTTCAAATAACTTTGTGCTAATTATACCCAATTTAATCACAAATACAAACTATTTGAGATTTATCTTCCACAGATCTTCTACAATTTACTTAGACATTTAGAATTCTGCATCCTTAGTGTTGTCCTTTTCATTTTGGACTTTAGCCCAAGAATATTACTTTACCAGACAAAATACTTTCTCATCCAGAAACATTTCTTTTACCTTCTAATTTTCTGTATTAAATATATTTCCATACCTGTAACTTTTTTTATCTTTTCTAATATTGGACCCTTTCTTAAATTCATAGTCTGAAATAGTCCTTATGAATGTTAACTGTACATTTAATTTACACAACAAATTCCATCCCAGGAAGGTGTTGGACAATCCAGCATATACAAAAAATGTGCCTTATTCTTTTTTCTTCCAAGTTGCATTCAAGGGATTGATGCATAGAATATTTTTGAGCCTGACCTGTCTCTGTTATCATTATCACAATGCCATCAACTTTAAGTGAGTTCCGCATTGTCATTTGTACCCAGAGTCTCCTCTTGGCCTTTTTCCTATATGAGACATAATGGTATGCAAAGGAGGAGGCCCTTTCCGTTCTCTTCTTTAGGTTTCCTTGAGATCCGTCGCGTTCCCTTCTGCCCGCAGAGAGAGACACGACACACTGGTTGTTCATTAGAGCTCTTTATTGTTCCTCTTTCTCCTTTCTCCTCCCTTTTCTCCTTTCTCTTCTCTTACAAGGAAGTCATGGCCTTTATATATGAATCATGAGCCAATCAGGTTACAGAGCATGTGGGGAGAGCATGATAACAATGTAATACAATAAGGGCAACAAGAGGGCACGCAGCGAGCATGAGTCACCTTGTCCAATCAGAGCAGTCCATTCTGGCACTGGCTTAGTGCCGGGCCAACTTCCTTAAGCAATGTTAGCTGTTTGTTGCAAACCAGGGGCCCTGGCTCAGTGCCAGACTAGGGTGGGGTCCTCGATGTTGCAAACTGGGCCGCCCCGGCTCAGTGCCAGACTAGGGTGGGGTCCGCGGTACCCCGACAGAGATCCCTTTGCAGAGCCTGCCTACAAAACACAGGCTGGCCTTAGTTTCTGTCTTTTTTTTTTTTTTCTGGGTGCACTTATTTATTCTTCCAGTTTCTCCAGGTGTTTAGTTTGATGGGATACTATTATAGCAAGATTATTTTACCCGAGTGATGAATATCTCCTGGCCAAATGGGGTGCTCTGTCAGATTTTAAAAGGAGGGACTATTCCTGTCCCTATGACAAAAACTAACAGTGCTGAAACCTACAACCACATCCTTTGTGGCTAGCAACCTCCAGGCTGCCAGGGGCAAAAGGAACTGGAAGGCAAGGCAAGGCCAGGTTCTCTTTGGCAATTTTTCTATAGCCCAGGCAACTTTTCTGGGATTTTTTCCCCCAATTTAGGACTGATGTCCTTGACCAACAGTGAGATGATCTGTGGCTGCCTGGGGTCAGGTTAAGGAACAGTGCTGGGTGTACCAACAATGGCATTAAAACATTGAAATCTTTTTTTTAACCCTTTCTTCTGGTGTCCTGCTGTCCTTGCACACCAGAGACATTGACCTTTGGTATCTTCAACTTAGGTCCTGACTCTTCAGAACTCATCTTTTAACTGCATAAATGCCTGTACATACGGAATCTTTTTCATATACTTTACCTCCGACAGACCAACTTCAACTTCAAGATTGCATAATAATCCAGAAAAAAACATTCAAAGTCCAGATTGTGTTACAGTAAACTGTCTTTCTCTTAGATGGGTTTATACCTATAGTTGGTTCATTCAGCCAAGATCTCTTTGCTCAAGACACTACCAGTAAGATCAATGCAGCATGGCCCATGTCTTACAGGGATAGAAACAGACAATAAAGCAGACAAGAAAGGATCATTGGAACCAGGGATGACAGATGAAAACCTTTAAAATAGACAGACCAACCTGTACAAATTTCTTCCACTTAATTTACCTTTGACAGACCAACTCCAACTGCAAGACTGTACAATAATTCAGAAAGTTATTTAAAAGTCACATCATTAGAGTAAAATATTATCTTAGACAGACTTACACTTATAGGTGGCCCTTTCTTCAACTTACTTTACCTCTGACTGACCAACTCCAATTGCAAGATTGTACCAAAAACAGAAACAAAACAAAGAGAGAGAGAGAGAGAGAGAGAGAGAGGGAGGAACCAGAGAGGAGTCCCAAAATAAATCATGGTCAGCACATGAGAACCTTTAGGTTGACCAGCCAAGATCTTTCCCAAGAGACTACCTATAGAATCAATGCAGTACTGGTCATGTTTTAAAAGAAGCAGTAACAGATACAAACAAAACAGACAACCAGAGGGAATTCCCAAGCCCAAGCCAACAAAAAAGTGAGGACCTGGAAAAAATTAAAAGGGAGTAAATATTCCTAGGTTCTCGAGTCCCACTTAACCATAACTCCTATGTCATTGGTGCCACAAGTGTCCCCAGAAAGAGGGACCAGATGTTCCCACAAAGAGGAACCAGATGTGTAGAATCAAAAGTCTTGGTGTGTACATTGGGGGACTTATGAATTGGCAAGGGTGTCACAACTTTACTGAGCTCAGTTTCCTTTCAAAGTAGACCATGTTGGAGCAGCCTATACCATTCAGGGAGAGAAGGAACGTTCCCCAAACAAAAAGAGCTTTGGCAGCTGCTGGGATGTTTCCTCAGTCCCTACCTTTACTCACAACTCCTCTGGTTTGACCTGAGGCAAACTCACCCATCTCATAACTCTCCTGCTGTTGACTCTCAACAAGTTCACCAGCACCTTGAATGATTAACATGGAACTGGGTTTCCTTGGAGAGCCAGGCCTACCCAAGAAATTTCGAACAGGATCCCATCTGGGGTGCCAAATATGTTGCCGAAAACTCAGTTCTTGTCCTTGATGCCAATCCAATAGCAAGGACATGGTTTTGAGGAAAAGAAAAAAGGTTCATTGCTTTGCTAACAAAGGAGAAACACAGGGGCTTCTGTTCCAGAGACTGTGATTTTCTGGAATTTCTTCTCATTAATATCTATTGGTTCCTTTATTGGTGGGTTGTAACTGTGGGCGTTGTATTATTGTGTTTCTTCATGTTTTCTAAGGTCCCAGATTTGTGCATCCCTTGAAATATATTCTTTCTCTTTTATGTGGGTGCCCTTGTAAGATAGGATAGAAAATAAGCTGGGTAGGCAGTTAGGTTAAAGGACCCAATTAAGACCTTTTAAAATGTAAAGGCCACATTCTGATCATTTCAGCCAAGTCATTGTCCCAGAGCAGCAGGGGAACAGGTGGGGGCAAATATGGATAGAAGCTACAGGAAAGTTGTTAAAAAGGTACAATCAGAAGGTCACAGGTTGAATCAAATGAATTAACACATTCCAATACCTGTTTAGCACAGATTTTGACAAATAATCCTACCTGGTAGTTATATTAACCCCTAGACTGACATACTTGGAAGGAAAAAGCCTGCTATCAGAGCCCCCCTCTCATTTTAAGAGAACACTGCTTATTTTCTTCTCTCTGGAATAAATTCTACTCTTTTACATTCACCCTTCATTTTCCACGGATTTCATTATTCAAATTTACAAATCAAGATCCTGGAAAGAAAATGGTAGTGAGCTCCTGAGTTCTGCTGCTATACCAAGAGGGTAACTCCCCAACACTGAGAACTGCAACATGCCTGTTGCTGTAGCAGCAAGGAAAACTCTGAATTTGCTGGTTGTAACCCAGGAAACTGACACCAACAGGTTTCCCTGCTGTGATTAGCTGCTAACATTAGAATAGGTTTTCTTGACTGCAGAAGACTTAATTTAGACAGAACTTCCATCCAACACACACACTGCAGAAGTGAAAAATCTTAGTTTGCATAGAACTCCAGTTTCACCTGAATGAGCAGTTGTTTATTTATAACCTGCCCTGTGCTGACAGTATAACTTAGGTTCAAAACATATGTTCAGTCTAATCCAAGTGTTAATTTCAACCTCTAGTGCCCCTGTGGAAAAGTAGAATGACAAAAGTAATAATGATAGCTTAAAAGTAAAATATATAGCAATATATAATATAAGTGTAATTATGAATGATTTCTACAAATTTTTTAACATACGAGTAATGTTTGACAAGTAATATGGAATAGGTTGAAATGGTTACAAATTAATAATTGAATAATAAATTGAATTTGAAAATGCGGTAAAAAAAAAAAAAGAAAATTGAAAAAAGGTAAAGGAAAAAAGATGTTAGTGGGGTCAGAGAGAAGTCTGGCTGGGTGCAATGGCAGCCTGTAATCACATTGGCTCAGGAGGAGGAGGTCGGAGGATCTCGAGTTCAAAACCTTCAGCAACAGCGAGGTGCTAAGTAACTCAGTGAGACCCTGTATCTAAATAAAATACAAAAAGAGGCCTGGGGATGTGGCTCGGTAGTTAAACACCCCTGGATTCACACCCTAGTACCAAAAAAAAAAAAAAAAAAAAAAAATCAATGAAGACCTAAATAGAGGGACATAAAATGTCCATGATTGGAAGACTCAACATAGTAAAGATATCAAATTTCCCCAAAGTAAAAAGTCTATAAATTTAGTGTATATTGTATATTTAGACAAAGACAGTGTTACTCGAAATTTTATGCAAAATTATGCAAGCTCTAAAACAACTACAAATTGTGATGTGGAAGAATGACATAGGAGTAATCACTCATCCAATATTAAGATAAAATAAAGAAATCCAGATGGTAGGGAACTGCCGGGCACTGGGGCACACACCTGTAATCCCAGGTTGCACACACCTGCAACTTAGAAGACTGAGGCAAGAAGATTGAGAGTTCAAAGCCAGCCTCAGCAGATTAGTGAAGTACTTATAAACTCAATGAAACCCTGTCTCTAAATAAAATATTAAAAAGGTCTGGGAATGTGGCTCAGTGGTTAACCACCCCTTGGTTCAATTCCTGGTACCCTCCCCAAAAAAATGATAGTAGGGAACTAGTGGAGAGATAGAAGCATAGATTATGGAACTGAATAAAGATCCCAGAAATATGTTCATACAGATATGCTTAATTAACATCATGGTAAAGTGAAAATAGGAAATTTGATGGAGGAAATGAATATATCAACAAATACCACTGAAACAATTTGATATGACCAGGTAAGAACATTGAAGTAATTTTCATATCTTATGCAAAAATTAACACAAGTGGATTGAATACTGTGTTAGTCATGAGTTCTAAAGGTATAAATAATCAATAGAATCTATATACATGAGAGATTGATTGATAACAAGAAATCGAAAGACCTAAAAACCAGGAGAACAAAATGTACAAGTCCCAGAGATCCAAGACCCAAGAATCAACAGTTCTGCTATCCAAGGACAGGAGAAGAAAGATTTATTAGCCACAGAAAATGTAGAATTTGCCTGTTATCACTGAATTTTAAAAGACCCTCCCCAAAAAGTCATATTTTGAAAGCTTATTCAGTAGCCTGTTTTGATATTGGGAGGTAGTGAAAGCTTTTAAAATGTGAGACCTATGGGAGGGAAGTTAGGTCACTAGAGGGATAATCTTAAAGGGAATGTTTGGCCCCTGGTTTCTTATTCTATTTGCTTCCCAGTCAATGGTGCAAGAATCTTTTCTCCACCACCCACTCCATGCCATTTTCTTCTCACCACAGGTACAAAATGATAGGGCTAAGTGACCATAAACTGAAACATCTGAAACCATGATCCAAAATATTTCTTTATATTATATATGTCAGGAATTTTATCACATTAATGAAAGGCTAATAAATGTGCATCTTCCATCTCGTTTTTGTTTTTGATTTTTTTTTCATTTTTTTCCTCAAGATATTGGATGATGCCTGCACGCATTTGTGAGTCACTTGTCTTTTTTACTCAATCGAATCACTCAGTGCAAATTTCTCTCAGAATAGCCTTTAAAAACACAACAAAATAATGTTCTACCAGCTACAGTAAAACTTTAAACCAGAAAAATTGACCCATAAAATTATTAATCTCACAGATGAAATATAAAATGGAAACAAAAATATAAAATAAAAATGAAAACATTTAAAAAATCATTGTGATCTAGGGCAATGCAAAGAATTATTTGAATTGATATCAAAAGTATTATATATAAAAGATTAACTTGATCAATGGAACTCACAGAATGAAGAAAAAATGCTCTTCAAAAAATCACATGAAAAATATAAAAAAATCAAGCTATTGATTGAGAAAATATAGTACCAAAATACATACCCCATAGAGAACTCATAACTAGAATATAGTTACAGCCCTCAAAACTGAACCCTAGATATACACTATTGAAATGGTGGCATGAGAATCTCAGTGGATCCATTCTTAAATTAAGTAACTAGAACTTGTGAAGATGACAAAATAAAACATTTATAGTATCTGAAAATTTTTCTAAAACAATGGAACAAATGAAGAAATATACATTCAAGAAATCCTACTGATTTTTAATTTTTAAAAATTTGTTCATTTTAGATGTACATGAAAATAGAGTATATTTTATGAAAAAAAAAGTATAAAGCACTTGAACCATTACAAACTCTTTCACCCTCCATCCTAGCTCAGCATTATGGAAACTTTGCTCCAGGTGGGAGTAGCCAAGAACACACATCTTCACCTATCCTCAGTTCCCAGTCACATGACCAGGAATATGATCTTTTACTGGACAGGACAATACATCAGAATTCCATCTTCTCTTTTTTATTGAATTATTGTTTTAAGAAAATAAGTTTCTTTCCATTATTGATTTTTATCAAATCCTCCTTTTGTTTTCATTGGTTCTTTTTAGTTACACATAACAGTGGAACCCATTTTGACATAATTTTACAAGCATGGAATTTATCTTGTCTAATTCAGACCCAATTACCTCTCCTTGTGTTACAGAGACTAAATACGTGGCAACTGTAATTGAGAAATTAGTATATCCTTTTCTCCACCAAGTTTATTCATAGGGAATAATCTTTACTACAGGAGGCATCAACCCTAGAATAATGACATCCTCACTGTTCTCACTCAAACTTGATATATGGCAAAGGTTCAAACAAAAGAAAGGAAAAAAGATTAGAGGATACTGCCTTTCCCCACACCCTATTTGTTATGGTTTGAATGTGAGTTGTCCCCCAAAAGCGTACATGTGACACAATGCAGGAAGGTTCAGAAGAGAAATGATTTGGTTGTTAAGAACCTGAACCCAATCAGTGAACAAATCCCAAATGGGATTAATTGAAGTGGTAGGGTGTGACTGGAGGAGATTTGAACTGGGGGGTGGCTTTGGAGTATATATTTTGTATCTGGGAGAGTGGAGACTCCATCTCTTTCTCTGCTTTCTGATCTCATGTGAGCTGCTTCCCTCTGCCACACTCTTCCGCCATGGTGTTCAGTCTTACCTTGAACTCTGAGGAATGGAGTCGGCCTTCTAAGGACTAAGACCTCTGAAATCATGAGCCTTCACGTTGGGGTCTTTAGCCCCCTTGCTCTTCTCAACCAGCAACAAGGGAAGGGAGTACTCCCCAACAAGGTCAGACCGGGATAGTTAAGGCCGACTGACCATCTGCACGCAGCCCTCTGGGCGGAGGACAATCAGACGCATCAGGGAGACCAGTCACAGCAGGAATTCGCTTATGAGGAAGTCACACAGCTTTTATGTAGGGTGGAGGCTAGGCAGGAACCAATCAGCTTAAAGGTCAGCAAGGCAGGGGGGTTCACACAGATGAGAGTCCCATAGGACTATATGGCAAGCACGAGCTGATCACGTTCACAGAACTGTTGTTAACCAATCCCTGACGGTGGTCTGATTTATTGTCATTAACCTTTGAAATCCCCTTTGAGGCCTTGATCTTGCTCCCTCACCAGAGAGTAAGGAGTCAGCCTGAGTTAGTTAACATGTCATTAGTCCCAACACCTTCAAATAAACTTGTCCTCCTTTACAGTTGTGCTAGTCAGGTCATTTAGTTAAAGCATTGAAAGAGCTGACTAAAACAAAATTAATACTCAAAACTGGGGTGGCCTAACCACCCAAGTCTGAAGGCATGGCTCATAGATTACCCAGTGGAAAAGTCTGTCCATAAGAACATAGAACTTCAAAGTAGACCCCAAAATGATTTTACCTTGTAAACTGTGTGAGAAATAGTAGGCCTAAGAATGCTCTTGAAAATAATGGAGATTTTGAAGGCAGCACTATGGTGCAACTAGCTATAATTTCATAATTCCTTAAGACAAGTTATATTCCATTGTGTATATATACCACATTTTCTTTATCCATTCATTTGATGAAGGGTATCTAGATTAGTTCCATAGTTTAACTATTTTGAATTGAGCAGCCATAAACATTGATGACTACATCACTGTGGTATGATGATTTTAAGTCCTTTGGGCATATGCTGACAAGTGGGATAACTGGGCCAAATGTCGGTTCCATTCCAAGTTTTCTAAGGAATTTCCATACTGCTTTATAGTGCTTGCACCAATTTGAAGTCCCTCCAGCAATGTGTGAGTGTACCTTTTACCCCACATCCTCACCAACATTTATTGTTACTTGTAATCTTTTTATTTGGGGGGAGGGGTGTACCAGGGATTGATCAGGGACACTCAACCACTGAGCCACATCCCCAGACCAATTTTGTATTTTATTTAGAAACATGGTCTCACTGAGTTGCTTAGCACTTCCTCATTGCTGAGGCTGGCTTTGAACTCTTGATCTTCTGCCTCAACTCCTGAGTGGCTGGGATTATAGGCATGCACCACTATGCCCAGTTGTTACTTGTATTCCTGATAATTGCCATTTTGACTGGGTGAGATGAAATATCAGTATAGTTTTAATTTACATTTCTCTAATTGAAAGAGATGTTGAACATTTTTTAATGAAATTTAATGCTTCATCCATAATGGAGGGAGGGTTAAGGAAATATCGAGGAATTTTAGATGGGGCAGAGGAGAGTATAGGGAGGGAAGGAGGTGTGGGGTGGGAAGGATGGTGGAAGAGACAGACATTATTACCCTATGTACATGTATGATTGCAGGAATGGAGTGATTCTGTAGTGTGCACAGTCAGAGGAATGAGAAGTTGTGCTCCATTTGTATACAATGTGTCAGAATGCATTCTTCTGTCATGTAGAGTAGAACAAATTTTAAAAAAATAAATAAATAGTTAGATTTGAATAGATTAAAACAAAGATGATGATTAAACAACAAAGGGCAGAAAGTTATGCAATACATTTTAAAATATTTTAAAATTTTGGATTTATTCTAATTTTAAAAAGCATGATTTTTCTAAAAATGCTTTTTCTGTAAAAATTCTTTTATTCCTCTTGCACAGAGCTTTTTCAAAGGACCTAACTAAAAAAAAAGACAATTTTCATTAAAAGTAAAAATTTAATTACTAAGTGGGGCACACTGATAACAATAGCAAATAACACACACACACACAAACACACACACACACACACACACACACACACATGAAAAACAGAAATGTAGTATCTAAAGAAGCAGAGAAGGGCAAAGATGCAAATGATCTTCTTTTTTCATAAATGCTCTTGAAACTTTTCCCTTTCCCTGATAATAAGCTCACTATAAAACATTTCAAGTTGATATGAGTGCTTAGGTTTTAATCTTATTGCTGATTTTATGATCACACCTGATAGTGATAATTATAAGACAGTAGAGCCTGGCAACTCTTCCATATATTGTCCATATTTGTGAGACTGATAAATTGGCATAATACATAAGAAAAAACTGGAAAGGACTGCCTCAATCAAACCATCTGAAATCATGAACTAACTAGAATTTTATTCAGTGTACTAGATACCTTGGATCAGGAGTGTTCATGATACATTCTGCATTGAGAATTGTTACCCTAACTGCCTTATTAATGGATTATCTGTTTAGTGGGTCCCAATATCGTTACTTATTTTTTCCAAGGGAGAATAATCACATGTGCCCTTTTGGATTGCATTTTTTAAATGTGTATTTTGATTCTCAAAATACTGCCTCCGATTTGGAAGGCATTCAAATCAACTGCAACATACTAGCAAGAAGTGTGTTGTATTTGAGTCAATGCCTTGAAATATGTAAAAAATGAAACACAAATTTAAAGAAGCCATCCAGAATAGACCTTAACAGACTGTGGGACATCTTTTGATGACTTATTAATTCATGAGTCTAGTTATTGCATTGAGTCCTTTAGGCAGGCCTGATTGTTTAGCTTTGAGTGATCCTGATCATGACCATGGTCCACAGTTGTTGTTACAGCCCCTCAATGTCAAACCTATTAGGTTTCATGATAAGGAGTCTGTGTTTCTTTCTGAGGTTCTAAAAACTAAAGGGGGTAGAGTTGAGATGTCAGTCCCCTATTCCATAATATTTATATAATTTTCGGGCCCAATCATAAGTAATTACAACGGTTTTACATAGAACATTTCATGTTGGAAATCTGCTTTTCCTACCAGAGACATGTTGCACAGACTGCATTGCAGTTTCTGAAGGGAAATGTCATCTGTGACTCAGGAACCTTAACCTGCCATATTTCCTATGAATATTTTTTTAATTCTTACTCCAGGATGTTCATTACTAGGTATCCTCAATCCAGGCATGTTTATTTCTAGGCCTTTGGTAGAAGTACTTCTTAAAAACTTCTTCATGGAGGGAGCAGGAAGAAATTCCAAAGACACTTTTTTCTGCAATCTGACCTAATATTTTTCTACCCCTTTCTACCCCAGCACTGACCCCTGATCCAGGCTTTGTAAATCTGATCTAGCCTTCCACTTATGGCTCTGTGCTAAGTGAGATGATGGTGCATGTTAAGATCCACCTGACCCTTGACTGTTATGTTGTTCCACAAGGAACAAAGAAAGAGAAGCCTGTGTTTATTATGTTTTTTGATTCTTGCTTACTATCTCAGTAAATGCTTCAATGTTACTTTTAATTTTGAATTGTGTTTCAGCTTTCTCGCTGCTGTAACTAAATGCCTGACAAGAACAATTTTAGAGGAGGAAAAATTTATCCTGGGGATCATGCTTTCAGAGGTTTCAGTCCATAGACAGCAAACTCAAATCCTCAGGGCTCAAGGTGAGGCAGAACATCATAGTGAAAGAGTGTGGCAGAGGAAAGTGGCTCAGGACATGATCAAGAAGCAGAGAGAGACTAAGCTAAGCTCACCAAATATACCCCAAAGGCATTCCCCAGTGGTCCACCTCCTCCCATCACACCCTACCAGGCTTCAGCTATCATTCAGTTAATCCCTGTAAGAGAATTAATACATTGAGTGAGTTAAAGCTCTCATAATGCAATCGTTTCTCCTCTAAACCTTCTTGCATTATCTTACACGTGAGCTTTTGAAGAAAACATATCTAAACCATAGCAGATTGTATTTACTTTAATTAGCTACTGTAAAACCCAGAAATTTATTTCTCCCTTATACAAAGTTGAGCTTCTGAAAATATAAATGAGTAATAGAATTAAAGATAGAATGGAGATAAAGTTATACAGGAGTGTTGTTTCTATCTTGCACTGAAATTCAGTCTAATTTCGAAGAGTATGCTGATAAATTAAGATGTATCTGTATTCCATACAACTACTTAAAAAATAAGTTAAAAATCAGTAAAAGAATTAATGCATTATAAAACACTTTTACAAAGTATATAAAAGGATTAAAGGAGGAATAGGAGCACAAAAATGAATTGAGATATGTGCAAAGCAAAAGGGTATATGTCAGGAATATTTCAGATATGTAAATATAGAAATTAAATGTAAATGGATTAAGCAATCCAATCAAAAGGCAGAGATTTACAGATTGGGTAAAAAACATCATCCTACTGTATAGTTTTAATGAGGCACAATCTACACTCAAATGTTAGAAAGATTTAGTGTAAAATGAAGGAAAAAGATATATCGCACAAAAAAAAAAAAACCTGAAAACTAAAATGGGTATATTAGATTTTAAATAAGATATTTTTAGAAATGGGGAAGAATATCACACTAATAAAAGTGTTCATCCATCACAGTAAAAATTATAACACATAATTCTAAGAAAAGCATCCCAAAATACATGGAAAAAGACTGGTAGATTGAAGGGAGTAATAGATGAGTCAATCACATTAGTGTCTCATTCAGTACCTCACTTGCATAGTGGATAGAATAATCTACAACTAGTAGATTGATGAATAAACTATTCAAATAACATTATAAATCAAATAAATGTGTCAGACATTTATTGAACAATCTATGAAAGAAGAGTAGAATATATATTCTTCTTATCTGCACATTGTGATTTTTTTGTGTGTCAACTAATCTAGGCCATGTTATGTTCTGATAACTGGCATAGTAGTTCTTTCTTAACCATAAGGGACACATTTCAAGACTGTTAGTCTGAAATGATGAATGGTACCAAGCTCAATATATACCATTTATTTCTATATATACATAAATTTATATCCATTTTAAAGTTCAATATTTCAATTAGGCCCTATAAGAGACTGACAAAATTGTTTGCGTTCCAGTAGTTCTTATGCAGTAACCTCACTCTGTAAGGTCAGACCTTACAGTATGTAATACAATCACTCAATTTCTATACTTAAAGGAAAGAGGGATATTTGGGTACTAGGATGCCAGGGGCCAAGTGTCTATATTTGAATGCCAAAAGCATGTTGGGCATCATTACTATAATGGACAACAGTGTTAATATAACAACCAGTAGAGTCTGTTTATGCAGATCTATGATGTTGGGTGGTTAATTGTGGATATTCTAGAAGTGACATAAGTAGCCTATTATATTCATGTTTGATAATTATAAGAAGAAAGTTTCCAATGTAAATTAAAAAAACATTTAAATCAAATAACAAAAATAGTCACAACTCATGATATCTATAGACCAAAACCTCAGGAAAAAAATGAAGGCAAGTTCCCCTTGGGGTACCACCAAATTTGTACACTGTTAATTTTTCTCCCATATTTCAGCAAAAGGACCTTTGCCCTTTCTCTGGCATAACTGTGCATTGGGAGATGAAAATATTTGATATTTTCAAGGGTCTTTTGAAACTAACTCTAAACTGATTCCAGGAGCTACAAAACCTCACTGTGACCTTCCACTAAGAGTTGGGGTATACAGTGATCAGCTCATCAATATCATTTTATCTCATTTCTGTTACACAGAGTGTGTATTACATATTGAAACCCAAGTTGTTCTAATTCCAGTTCTAGAATGCACAATTGAAGTATGCATAGTAGATGGCAGGGACTCCATTTTCGTGACATGACTTCTGCAGTGAGAGTCACTGTGGTGGCAAAAGTCAAATATAGAATTGTATAACAGAACAAATATTACATTCCTAGTGGAATTACAGAGGTTAGTGTCAACATTAAGGACCTGAAAGATGCTGGGGTGAAAATTCCCAACACATCCTTTTAAAAGATTAAAGCGGGTAAATTATGGTTTTGCTCAGAATGATTAGACTAGACTACAAATAGGAAGTAGGATCACAACTCTACAATATATATATAAGAAAAGATATGTTTGGAATATGAGGTCCATAAGGGCATATTTTGCTAACACTATACTGTTAGTCAACTTTTCATTAATGTGACCAAAATACCTGGCATGAACAATTTAAAAGTGAAAGGCTTCTTTGGCTTAAGGGTTAAGAGGTTTTATTCCACTTTTTTCTGGCTCCATTGATTTGGGTGTGAGGTATGGTAGAGTATCATAGCAGAAGTGCATGGAATAAGATGGCTGCCCAGTTCATCACAGCAAGCAAAAAAGAGAAGAAGAAGAAGAAAAGAGTAAGATGCCAGGAACAAGATATATTTGACAAGGGAACATATCCAGTGATGCACTTTCACCAACTTTGACCCTCTTACCTAGAGTATCTACCAAATTCCCAGTAGGCAATTCAGCTTATTAATTCATCAAATGGATTAATCTACTGATGAGGTTATAGTAGTCATGATCCAAGCATATCCTAAAAGCAATACCTCTGGACATTGCTGCATGAGGGATCAAGTCTTTAGCAAATATGCCTTTGGAGGACATTCCAGATCTAAACCACAATGCATATCCTGTGATGAAGGTCAATTGAAAACTACAACAACCCAAATATTGCAGAATTACAAATGTCCCAGACATTTGTAGTTGTATCATCACTATACCAAGTAAAAAGATCATGACCATTTGAGATACTTGCTGAAGACAAAGGGAATACAGAATGGGTAATGTAAACTAGTAATTATCAAGATCAACTAGAAGAAAATGATCAATGATAAAATAGAGGGTTCATTTCATTTGCATAGTTCATCCTTATTTTATTATGTACGTGCCCTCGTGTGTACATATGCATATATTAAGAAAATGTCTGTCTTTTCTTTCCTCTTAAATTCCTTTGCCATGTAACATAATATGCATGGATTTCCTATTGTTACTTAAGTATTATCAATTACATATTATTTAAGTATGGGCTGTCAGGAGAAGAGTTAACATTACCCGAGTACATTACCTCTCCTGTTGAAGAAGAGATTAATGTGTATCATGTTATTGTCCTCAGTCATATCATGTCATTTTCTTCTTGTGGAGATGAAGTACAGCTAAGGATATATATAAGAATACCAAATTTATGCCTGTAATCCCAGCAGCTGAGAAGACTAAGGCAGGAGGATCACAAGTTCAAAGCCAGCCTCAGCAAAAGCAGGTTCTAAGTAACTCAGAGAGACCCTATCTCTAAACAAAATAGGGTTGGGGTTGCAACTCAGTAGTTGATGACCCTGAGTTTAATCTCCTGTACCCTGCGCCCCCACTCCCCCCAAAAGAATGCCAAGTTTATAAGAGTTAAACTTGTGATGTTTGATGTTTTGTCTGAACTTCACTGTGCTAAAAAAATTGCCCATAAAGATGGTAAAATTATATTTCTGAATGTGTCCACAAAGGTTTCTGAATGAAATTAGAAATTAAGTTGGTTGACAGGAAACAGAACATTGACATCAGTGGTGCAGATGAGCACCATCGAATTTATGGAGGGTATGAACAGAAGAAAGAGATGAAAGAGAGGTGAACCTGTTTTCTCCTGTCCATGAACTTTGCCACTCCTAATTCTCAGGCCTTCAGACTCTAGGACATATACACTTTGTCCACTGGTTTGATAATTATTCTTTTTGGGTTCCACATGAATTATTTTATAGCATTCATGAGTCTCCTTTTGGATGGCCTATTGTGGTACTTCTTGTCTTCCATAATCATTATCTAATTTTTGTGATAAATCTCTACTTTTATATCTCTATATATTCTATCGATTTTCCTTTTGTGAGAGACAAACATTAATACACATGTGAAACATTCTCCTGAATATAACTTAAAAAATAATGACATAGACACTATGTTTCTCAACTGTAATAGAGTGAAATTAAAAGCCAACAGCATAAAGAACTTTGGAAACTTCTTAAGTATGTAAGAGTTAACCAACAAAAAGATCAAAAATCTGTAGGGAGATTTGAAATTTCATTGAAATCAGTGAAAACAAAAACCCAGCATATAAAAATCTCATGAGATATAATTAATGCTTTTTAATTTAAGATATAATTAATGCTATAATTAATGCTATAAATTCTTATGTTTAAAGAAGAAGAAATATGTAAAATCTATAATTCAACTATTATTATTCAACAAAAAGAAAATGAAGCACAAAGTAAGCAGAGAAATCAGAAGGAAATAAATCATAAAAATGAGAATGGGCTGTAATATAATGTGGAGTATAAAAAATAGAAATTCGATAAAATTGAAAAACTTCAGTAAAAATGATTACAAAGAAAAACCCAAAAAAACTACTAACTATGAAAATCAAGAGTGAATGAGAGTCATTTTTACATATTCTATAGAATTTAAGATATAATAGTATTAAATCCTGTACAAATCAACAAATTATAAAACTTATGTTTTAGTCAGTCTCTGCATTGCTGTGAACAAAACACTATAAGAACAACTTAGAGGAGGGAAAGTTTTTTGGAAGCTCATGGTTTCAGAGGGTTGAGGCCATAGATGGTTGATGCCACTACTCTGGGTGTAAGGGTAGGTAGAACATTATTGGAAAAGAGCCTGGTGAAGAAAAGCTGTTCTTTTCACAGAAACATGGAAAAGAGAGACAAGGAGGAAGGGTTCACAGGGAAAATACAGTTTCCCAGGGCATGCTCCAAAACTGCAACCACTCTCCACCTACCTCCAGTTACCACCCAGTTCATTCAGCATCTCATACATGATTATATAACAGATCTCACATTGTGTTTTTCTGACCTCTGAAAGTTCCTGCATTGACACAACAACTTTTGGGGATACCTTATATCCAAGTCATAAAATTCTACTTAAAACCTCCCAAAGATTCAGACCCATCTCACAATGCAAAATGTTTATCTTACAATGCAAGTGTTCAAAATGTTTATAGTTCATCTTATAGTCCCATAGTCTTGACAGTTTTAGCATTGCACTAAAATTCAAATCTAAAGTCTTTGAGACTTAGGAAAAATTCATGGCTGTGAGTACCTGAAAAATCAAAATCAAGTTACGGAGGCACAAAGGAAACTTTCCCACTCCAAAAGGGATGAATAGAGGCATAGGAAAAAGGGATGGGTCCAAAGGAAGACCTAAAGTCAGCCAGGCAAACAGGTCCCACAACTTCACCCATAAAACCTCATATAATATCTAAGACAGTTGACTGATATATGTTAATTCCAAAGGATTTAGAAGCCCTTCCTTTTGGACTTGCATGTTATAATGCACGTGGTCTCTCTTTACCCTGGCTCTAACTTCAGCCAGGAGCTTTTCTTGGCAGACAGTTCATGTTAACAGCATCTCTTAATTCCTAGAGTTTACATTCCAGCTTTATCTTTATTTTCACAAGTTTATGCATAGCCCTTTCAAGGGTATCACACAGAGACTTCAAACCTACTACATCTTGCTTGGCCTCCAAGGCCTTTCTTTGCAATCATGATGGCATCCTCCATGATCCATTAACTTTAATTTCCTATATTTCTAAAGAACCAGCATCATGTCAATGCTTCCATTTCTAGAGCAAGCTTGTAAAATACCTGGGACCCTGGAATCAAGGTAGCAGTACCCTCTGAGTGACTGCATACCTCAGCAAGGTGAAATAACTCCCTAGACCTACTATGCAAGCAGGGCACTCCCTTGGTCTCTTCCAGTGATTTTTTTTTTCTTTAAAATATTGCAGCCTGATATGGGTGTGGTCTTGCAAATTCCAAGATGTCCTTGAGGCATTTTTCCTGTTGTCTCTGTACAAAGTACTTAACATCTCTTTAGGGACTGTAATCTTTTCAAGAAGCACAACTTACTTTGCTTCCACTTTGCATGTACTTTTCTGGCCAAACCAAAAGTTTGTAAAATCCTTTATCTATACCTTCTTATTCTGATTTTCAAAGTAAATCTGGTTAAAATCTGCCAGCAGTATCCATGTCATTGACCAAAACTGTGCTTCCTTAAAAATTTCTCAAGTTTATTTAAACTATCACCTTTAAATTCAGCCTCACACAAAGTGTCAGGACATGGACAAAATGTACCCGAATTCTTTGCAGAATATAACATCAGTGACCTCTACTCCTATTGCCGATGGAGTCCTCATTTCCATTTGAGATCTCATGAATATAGTCCATATTCATAATAGAATTCTGGTCTTCTGCACTCCTCCTGGAATCACCCATTAAGGTCTGCTTACAATATTCTATAGTTTTTCCGACTTTCATATTCCACAATCAATTTCCATAAAATATGAACAACATGGTCAGTTTAGTCATTTAGTCTACTCTTAACACCAATTTTTGTTTTAATAAGTTTCTGAATCTTTGTGACCAAAATACCTAACAAGAACAGCTTAGAAAAGGAAAAGTTTATTTGTGGCTCATGATTTCAGAGAGCTCACCCATACATATCTGAATCCATTGTTCTGGGCCTAAGGTGAGACAGACAATTCATCCTGGGGGATGGTCATACTGGAGAGAAACTGATCCCTTCATGGAAGTAAAGAAAGAGAGAGGGAAAGAAAAAGAGAGAGAGAGAGAGAGAGAGAGAGAGAGAGAGAGAGGAAGAAGAAGAAGAGGAGGAGGAGGAGAAAGAGACAGAGGGGAAGGAGGAGGCCTACAGAGAATATGCTATGCACCCCCTTCCAGGGCAAACCCCTAGTGACTCATCTCCTCCAGTCACCCTCTACTTGCCTACATTTACTTCATAGTCCATTCAAACTAGGAAGGACTATTTAGATCACAACTCTCACAATTCAATCATTTCATCTTTGAATAGTTCATCTCTGAACATTCCTGTATTTGTATGAGTAATCTTGTGGAATATCTTATATTCAAACTATAAATTAAAAATACAAACAACTATAATCCAGGACTGGATGACTTTCCTGATAAATTACTTTAATTATTTTAAGAAAAAAGAACAATTTTTTAACAAACTGTTAATAAAAAAAAGAGAATGGCTTCCTAGCCCATGGTATGGGGCTAATATTTACCAATTTAAAATCTTTATGGGAAATCCATATCAGAAAAACATAAAAAGAACCTATTGAAAAATACCTTTTATAATGTAGACAAAACATGATTGTTAAAAAAGTAAATATCCAAACTTAGCAATGTAAAGTTACATATAATGACTAAATAAAGTAAATACAACGATAGCAAATTTGGTTTCATGTCTTACCATTAACCAAAGTATACCTTAGAAAATATTAAAGGACAAATAATAAATTTTAAAAATTGAAGAAGATTAAGAAGTTTAATTTTAGTAAATATAGAAATTCCATTTGAGAAAATCTAGTAACAATATGAGAAAATCAAATGATAGAAATGAAAAAAAAATTTTAAGCTTGTAAAACATATGTGAACATTTCACATCTAAATAATTAAACATGGAATAATTACACAAGGAATAATTTCTCTTGTCTTTCTCAAGAAAATGACATCTGCCTAGACAATGTCTGTTCAACATTGTACTGGATGCTCAAGCCAGGGCAATGTGACAAAGAAGTGAAATAAAAATCATTGATATTGGAAAAGAGAATATAAAATTGTTTCTATTTGTAGACAGCTTGATCTGGTATATAGAATTTTATGAGCAATGAACTTAAATATTATTAGATCTAATAAAAATATTACAAGACACAAAAATAATATACACAATTTAACTTTATTTTAATACACTGTCAATGTAAACTCTGAAAATTAAGAAAAAATGTTTAAAATAACATAAAAATAAAATATTTCAAAATATATTTTATAAGAAATAGAACACTGAAACTGCAAATATTAAAATAATTGGAAAGTCATTACATGCTTATGGGTCCAAAACCTTAATATTTCAAAAATAGTAATACCCCTCAAATTGATACATTCTAAGTCTCTGTTGCTATTTTGCAGAAATTGTCAAATAATCTTATTATTTGGGTATGAAAAACACAAATCTTAACCAAAAAAATCAAGGAAAAGAAGACAGTGATTGGGGAACTCAATTTTTTTTTTTTTTAGTATCAGGGATTGAACTCAGGGGCACATATCCAACCCATTTAATTTTTATTTTGATACAGTGTCTACATAAGTTGCTTAGGACCTGGCTAAGTTACTGAGGCTGGCTGTGAACTTGTGATCCTTCTGACTCAGCCTCCTGAGGTACTAGGATTGTAGCTGTGCACCATTGTGCCTGGCATCACACCTCTTAGTTTAAAAAGGAAATATAAAGATGCAGTAATCAATATCATATGGTACTGAAATAAGGTTAAGTGTATAGAATAAAGAGATAGAATTGAGTCCAGAAATACGTCATATTTATATCTAATTGAATTTAAAAAATTATGCCAAAACAATTAAATGGAGGCAAACATAGCCTATTTAAAATTGGTGCTGGCGAAGTGAAAGTTCACATATATAAAAACAAATTCAGATCCCTAACTCACAGTGCATACAAAAATTTCACTAAAAATAGATTAAATATTTAAATACAAGTCTTAAAGGGAAACAAACGCAGAAGAAATCTGTTTTTTAAATTATTTATTTATTTATTTTTTACAGACTTCATTTTGATTCCTTGTACACAAATGGGATGCATCATTTCATTTCTATGGTTGTACACGATACAGATTTATACCATTCGTGTAATCATACATGTACATAGGGTAATGATGTCTGTCTCATTCCACCATTTTTCATACCCCTCTCCCTCTCATTTCCTTCTACATAATCTAAAGTTCCTCCATTATTCTCTCACTCCCCCTCACCCACTCCCTCACCCCTATTATGTATAATCATCCACTTATCAGAGAAAACATTTGGCCTTTGGTTTTTGCTTAGCATGATATTCTCCAACTCCATCTCCATCCATTTACCTGCAAATGCCATAATATTCTTCTTCTTTTTTAAATTTTTTTATTTTATATATTTATTTTTATTGTAAACAAATGGGATACATGTTGATTCTCTGTTTGTACATGGAGTAAAGGAATACCATTTGTGTAATCATAAATTTACATAGGGTAATGTTGCTTGATTCATTCTGTTATTTTTCCCCCTACTCTCCCACCCCTCCCACCCCTCTTTTCCCTCTATACAGTCCCTCCTTCCTCCATTCTTGCCCCATCCCCCCATTATGTGTCATCATCCACTTATCAACATGATCATTAGTCCTTTCCTTTTTTGAGATTGGCTTATCTCACTTAGCATGATATTCTCCAGTTTCATCCATTTGCCTGCAAATGCCATAATTTTATCATTCTTTATGGCTGAGTAATACTCCATTGTATAAATATACCACAGTTTCTTTATCCATTCATCAACTGAAGGGCATCTAGGTTGGTTCCACAATCTGGCTATTGTGAATTGAGCAGCTATGAACATTGATGTCGTTGCATCTTTGTAGGATTCTGCTTTTAAGTTCTTTGGGAAATTGCCGAGGAGTGGGATAGGTGACTCAAATGGTGGTTCCATTCCAAGCTTTCTGAAGAATCTCCACACTGCTTTCCATAGTGGGTGCAATAATTTGCAACCCCACCAGCAATGTATGAGTGTACCTTTTCCCCCACATCCACTCCAACACCTATTGCTGCTTGTATTCTTGATAAATGTCCTTCTAATTGGAGTGAGATAGAATCTTAGGGTAGTTTTGATTTGCATTTCTCTTATTACTAAAGATGTTGAACATTTTTTCATATGTCTGTTCATTGCTTGTAGATCTTCTGTGAAGTGTCTGTTCATTTCCTTAGCCCATTTGTTGATGTGATTATTTGTATTCTTGGTGTAGAGTTTTTTGAGTTCTTTATGGATTCTGGAGATTAGTTCTCTATCTGAAGTATGATTGGCAAAGATTTTCTCCCACTCTGTAGGCTCTTTCTTTGCATTGCTGATAGTTTCCTTTGCTGAGAGAAAGCTATTAGATTGAATCTGTCCCAGTTATTGATTCTTGCTTTTATTTCTTGTGCTATGGGAGTCCTGTTAAGGAAGTCTGATCCGAAGCCAACACGTTGAAGATTTGGACCTACTTTTTCTTCTATAAGATGAAGGGTCTCTGGTCTGATTCCAAGGTCCTTGATCCATTTTGAGTTGAATTTGTGCAGGGTGAGAGATAGAGGTTTAGTTTCATTCTGTTGCATATGGATTTCCAGTTTTTCCCAGCACCATTTGTTGAAGAGTCTATCTTTTCTCCATTGCATATTTCTGGCACCTTTGTCTAATATGAGAAAATTGTGTTTATTTGGGATTGTGTCCATGTCCTCTATTGTGTACCATTGATCTACCTGTCTATTTTGGTACCAATACCATGCCGTTTTTATTATTATTGCTTTGTAGTAGAGTTGAAGATCTGGTATTGGGATACCCCCTGGTTTGCTCTTTCTGCTAAGGATTGCTTCAGCTATTCTGGGTTTCTTATTCTTCCAGATGAATTTCATAATTGCTTGCTGTTTCTATAAGGTACGTCATTGGGATTTTAATTAGAATTGCATTGAATCTGTATAACACTTTAGGCAGTATGGCCATTTTGACAATATTAATTCTGCCTATCCAAGAATATGGGAGATCTTTCCATCTTCTAAAGTTTTCTTTAATTTCTTTCTTTAGTGTTCTATAGTTCTCATTGTAGAGGTCTTTCCCCTCTTTTGTGAGATTGATTCCCAAGTATTTTATTTTTTTCGAGGCTATTGTGAATGGGGTAGTTTTCCTAACTTCTCTTTCTGAAGAATCATCACTTATGTATAAAAATGCATTGGATTTATGAGTTGATCTTGTAACCTGCTACTTTACTGAATTCACTTATGAGTTCTAAAAGTTTTCTGGTGGAATTTCCAGGTTCCTCTAAATATATAATCATGTCATCAGCAAATAGGGATAGTTTGAGTTCTTCTTTTCCTATTCGTATTCCTTTAATTTCTTTGGTCTGTCTAATTGCTCTGGCTAGAGTTTCAAGGACAATTGTTGCCGCCCGCAGCAACAACTGCGTGGGTATTTATCAGTGGTGGACTGGAAACTGAGCTACTTCTATTTTTTTCTTTTAGTGGGCTGCTTTCTTTCTTGTTTGTTCCCTCGCTTATAGAGGAAGAGAGGCTTTGAGAGGAGAGAGAAAGGCTTTGCATAAGAGAGAAAGAGTCTTTGAGAGGGGAGAGAGAGAGGCTTTGCCCAAGAGACAGTCTACACTTTCAGAGATGCTACTTCTTCTTAGTTCTGCTGCTTCTTTCTAAAAGGTGCGTCCTGCATCCTGTGAACTAAAGGTGCTGTCTACCTAAGGTGCTTTAGTGATGCGTCCTGCATACTGTGATCTGTGATCTGCAACCTAAAGGTGTGTTCTCAGTTCTCTGCTCTGCGATCTGCCTTCTGCCTGCCTGCTGCTCTCTACTGCTTGCTGCTGCTGCTGCTTGCTGCTTCTGCTTCTTTCTGCTAGCTGCTGCTTCTGCTTACTGCCGCTTCTGCTTACTGCTGCTTCTCCTTAATGATGCTTCTTCTCTCTGCTAGCTGCTGCTCTTTGCCTTCTGCCTACTGCCCGCTTATATCCCCTCCAGGAGGCAGAAGGCGGGGCCATGCTAGTTGAGATCAGCGGCCCCATCTCTGCAAAGGTTAAATCGAGCAGGCACAAGCAGGAGCACTCGGGAACACCTGTGCACGCGTTGTGGGCATGGACTTAATAGAATACGGGCAATGATAAATCACCTGAGTTTGCTCATGTGAATTAACCTCCTCACTGCAGATATGATCAAAGCAATCTCCGGCTGGCCGTCAGGCGCAATCCTGGCGCAGCCCACATGCACAGCCCCCAACAGACAATGTTGAATAGAAGTGGTGAAAGAGGGCATCCCTGCCTTGTTCCAGTTTTTAGGGGGAATGCTTTCAGTTTTTCACCATTTAGAATGATATTAGCCATGGGCTTAGCATAGATGGCCTTTACAATGTTAAGGAATGTTCCCACTATCCCTATTTTTTCTAGTGTTTTGAGCATGAAGGGATGCTGTATTTTATCGAATGCTTTTTCTGCGTCTATCAAAATAATCATGTGATTCTTAACTTTAAGTCTGTTGATATGGTGAATGACATTTATTGATTTCTGAATGTTGAACCAGCCTTGCATCCCTGGGATAAAACCCACTTGATTGTGGTGCACTATCTTTTTAATATATTTTTGTATGTGATTTGTATTATTCTTCACTATGGCTGATAAAATAAATCTTAAGCATAAATCATTGCTACCTTATGTGATGATAGATATTGTATCAGCCCACCAAGTTTGGAAATGTCAAAATATCTATTACAATATTATTTCTGAGTGTGTCTTTAAATGTGTTTCTGTAAGATATTACCAACTGAATTGTAACATGAGTAAAGAAGACCAACATTGCCAGTGAACATGGGCATCATTCAATCCATTGAGAGTCTAAATAGGATGAAGAGGCAGACCAAAAAGTGAATTTGATTACTATACAGTTTAGGCATTTATCTTCTTTCTTCAGACTCTGGTCTTCATGGTTCTTAAGGCTGCAGACAGTAACTGAATTATACCACTGGTGTTCCTGGTTCTTCAGCTTGCAGACTGCAGACTATGGGACATCATGTGAAATGCCATCATGTGAAATAATTCCTCTAATAAATCATTAATAAATGTCTCTCTTTTTTATATGATACATAGAATAAGAGTTTATATGTATATAATTATGTATTATCTCTAGATACTTATGTAGATATGTAGATACATAGATCTCTCTGAATTTATATAGAAAAATAATATATATATATGGAAAGAGATGCCTATACATAGACATGTATAAGACATGTATGATATATAAACAATTATAATTTTGTGAGAATTATTATTTATATACCTTTTATTAGGCAATGGTTCTAAGATTAATACAAAAAGCACACTGCAAAGATTATAAAAATAGTTAAATTTTTAAAAATATAAAATTTATAAAAATAGATAAACAATAAAATAGATGATCTTTTTTGTCTTTGTAAAAATAAAAAAAAATTATCCATTAGATACAGGTTAAAAATCTCTCATCCTGCCCAAAGGTCAACTTCCCTGTGACTTTTTCTGTGATCGCTTCTATCAGTGAGAAGTACTTTACTTGTCCCTCCACATTCCCACAAAATTACAAATATCCTCTTTTAAGGTGTTATAATTTTATTTTCTCATTAGTTTCTAAACTCTCACATTTCCAAGAATAAATAAAAATGATCAGTGAAAAAAAAATCACCAAGCAAGTTAATAGACACCCTACATAGTAGGAGAAAATATTTGAAGACCACATAGTTTATATCTAAGTACTATTACAATTCAACAATTAAACATATATGTGTTTTAAAAAAATGAGCAATAGCGTATGAAAATTTGCTCAGCATCTTTAGCTATCAGAAAATTAAAATCAAAACCATAGTAAAATACCCATCCATGTCCACCTGGGGGAAAAAATAGACCGGTGTTATAGTTTAGATATGAGTTGTCTCCCAAAAGTTCATGTGTAAGACCTTGTGGAAAAGTTTACATGTGAACTGATAGGGTTATGAAAACCTTAACCTAATTTGTGCATTAATTCAATGATAAGGATTAACTGGGTGGTAACTGTAGGCAGGGATGGTATGATTAGAGGAGGCGGGTCATTGGGGTGTGTCTTTGGGGTTTATATTTGGTCATGGTGAGGAAAGCTCTCTCTTGTGGTGCCATGTTCAGAGCTGTTTACCCCACCACACCTTCCACCATGATGTTCTGACTCATCTCAGGATTGGAACAATGGAGTTGGCCACCAAGGGACTGAAACCTCTGAAACCATGAGCCCCAGAATAAACTTCCCCTTCTAATTGTTTGTGTCAGGTCTTTTATTCACAGCAGTGTAAAAACTAAAATGGGTGTATTGATGAAGTGATAAGGAGACTGGAACTGTTATTGAGAAAGTAAAATAGTGCAGTGAAGTGGAAAACAATCTGTAAATCCTTTAAATATCAAAAACAGAGTAAGCATATGGCCCTGTGATTCCATTCCTTGTGTGTGTGTGTGTGTGTGAGTATAGGTGTAAAATATACATTTATGTATGTAGTAGGTGGCATGCAAATATATGAACAAAACTTGACAGAATTGAAGCCTTCACTACTTTACTTTCAATAATAAAGATCACTTTACACTCATAAGGATGAATTTTAACAAAAAATAAATTAAGAAAATAAAGCAAGCAAAAATGTAAAACAGTAAATGACTAGAGTAGGCAAGATAAGGAGAAATTGGAATCCTTGTTTAGTGCAGAAATGTAAATGCTGCAAGAATTGTGAAAAACAGTTTGGTGGTAGTGCAAATAATTAAACATAAAATTATAATATGATTTTGTTATGGGGCACAGCTTAAGAACAGACCAATCACCACTGAGAAGTTCAAATCTGAGAGCTTTTATTAAGTTGGCCAGCTGACTGTCTCACACAATGCCCCAAAAAATGGCTATTGGGAGAATAGCCCCGAACACAGGGTTGTAAGGGTTCTTTTTTTTTTTTATTATTGTAAACAAATGGGATCCATGTTGTTTCTCTGTTTGTACATGGCATAAAGGCATACCATTTGTGTAATCATAAATTTACATAGGGTAATGCTGTTTGATTCATTCTGTTATTTTTTCCCTTCCCCCCACCCCTCCCACCCCGCTTTTCCCTCTATACAGTCCTTCCTTCTTCCATTCTTGCCCCCCTCCCTACACTAACTCTAACCCTAACACTAACCCCTCCCACCCCCCATTATGAGTCATCATCCACTTATTAGCGATATCATTCGTCCTTTGGTTTTTTGAGATTGGCTTATCTCACTTAGCATGATATTCTCCAATTTCATCCATTTGCCTGCAAATGCCATAATTTTATCATTTTTTATGGCTGAGTAATATTCCATTGTATATATATACCACACTTTCTTTATCCATTCATCAATTGAAGGACATCTAGGTTGGTTCCACAATCTGGCTATTGTGAACTGAGCAGCTATGAACATTGATGTGGCTGTATCTCTGTAATATGCTGATTTTAAGTCCTTTGGGTATAGGCCAAGGAGTGGGATAGCTGGGTCAAATGGTGGTTCCATTCCAAGTTTTCTAAGGAGTCTTCACACTGCTTTCCAGAGTGGCTGCACTAATTTGCAGCCCCACCAGCAATGTATGAGTGTACCTTTCTCCCCACATCCTTGCCAACACCTGTTGTTGCTTGTATTCTTGATAATCACCATTCTAATTGGGGTGAGATGGAATCCTGGGTGGTTTTGATTTGCATTTCTCTTATTACTAGAGATGTTGAACATTTTTCCATATGTTTGTTGATTGCTTGTAGATCTTCTTCTGTGAAGTGTCTATTCATTTCCTTAGCCCATTTGTCAATTGGATTATTTGCATTCTTGGTGTAGAGTTTTTTGAGTTCTTTATAGATTTTGGAGATTAGTGCTCTATCTAAAGTATGATTGGCAAAGATTTTCTCCCACTCTGTAGGCTCTTTCTTTGCATTGCTGATAGTTTCCTTTGCTGAGAGAAAACTTTTTAGTTTGAATCTATCCCAGTTATTGATTCTTGCTTTTATTTCTTGTGCTATCGGAGTCCTATTGAGGAAGTCTGGTCTTAAGCCGACATGTTGAAGCTCTGGACCTACTTTTTCTTCTATAAGGTGCAAGGTCTCTGGTCTGATTCCGAGGTCCTTAATCCATTTTGAGTTTAGTTTCGTGCATGGTGAGAGATATGGGTTTATTTTCATTCTGTTGCATATGGATTTCCAATTCTCCCAGCACCATTTGTTGAAGAGGCTATCTTTTCTCCATTGCATATTTTTGGCCCCTTTGTCTAGTATGAGATGTAAGGGTTCTTATACCAAAAGTTACATCAATCATAAGTCTATTGCTATGATTCGAAATTACACATTAACATCATGAGATCATTGACAGAGGGGGAAGTGGGTCAAAATGACCCTTACCTAGGTGCAAACTAAAGAATGGTTACTAACATCCACACAATCACCATTCACATGGTACATTGTTTAGGAGCAATAGGAATCAAAAGAGAGAAATTCTTTACTACATAGGATTTGCCATTGTATATTATTAAACATGTCACACCAAGTAACTGATGATGGGCACAGAGGCGGAGTGTTCCCATGGGAGAAACTTATTTCCTACATAAGATGGAGTCTCAGAGCAAAATGGAGTCTGTTTAGTCATTTCCCTTAGAGTCTGGCCTGTAACATTCTCAAGGAGCCAGATCTGTCAGCCCATCACAATTTAACAATTTCATTTTTTGGCTATAAACATTAAGAATATTAAAACATGTAGAGTAGTAGTTATGGAATCTTGGCAAATTTAACCAAAATTTATAAATAAAGCCTGGAAGGTCAGGCACAAATTTGACGCAGGGTCAGAACACTTTCAAGAAGCCCCTGATATAGGAGTGAAGTTTTAATATAATCCAAATAAAGATAGAACTGTCAAGGGTGTGAATCTTCCACCCAGGAAAACTGAAGACGTCAATTTACTACCTAAAAGAATAAACATGTAGACCAGTGAAGATATATGGGTAGGTCTACCCAAGGTCTTGTGGGCCCATCCCTTGTCTGGTAGGCCCAGACCATGAAGCAGTGTACACGGGATGATGAACTTGGAAATATAGGGTTTAGTGTCTGCCCTGCTGCATTTTTTACTTCCTTTGGGTCCATTTACTCCTTTCTGCTTCACTAGTCCTATTGTTTGGAACAAGACTGTTTTATCTTATCTCTTTTTCTCAATTTTACCTTGGAAATATACAACTGGAATGTTTTAAAAGACTTACAGATTAATGATTTTGCCTTCAGTCTCAGGGGAGACCATGAATATAAATTTTTAGTGATGGTGAAGCAGTTAAGATTTTGGTATTCTTTGGGATAGAATGAATGCATTTTGTATCGTCAAATGGATGAGAAACTTAGGGGATCAGAGACAGACTGCTATAGTTTGAGTGTGTACTCCAAGTGTCCATGAGTTTGAGGCTTGGTCCTTACTATGGTGTTATCGGGAGTTTATATGGATCATTAAGAGGTGGAGGTTAGTGAGAGAGTCTTAGGTCAATGAAGATGCTTCCTTTAGATGGGAAATGCAGTTCTTGTAAGCATAAGTTTTCACAAGAGTGAGATTGATCCCTAAGTTTCTCTCTTTCTTCTTGTTTGGAGATTCGACTTCTCCCTCTTGCTTGGGCTTGTACCATCTGTCTGCCATGTGGTCCTCATGTGAGTTGAACTGATTGATGCTGGTGCTGTGTCCTTGAATCCTCAGATATGAAGCCTAAATAAATCTCTTTATAAAGTTACCCTTCCTCAGGTATTTTGTTGTAGTAACAGAAAACAGACTCATATGGTATTAAAGAATAATGTGGTATATATACACAATGAAATATTATTCAGCCATAAAGAAGAATAAAATTATGGCATTTTCAGGTAAATGGATGGAGAATATCATGCTAAGTGAAAGAATCCAATCCCAAAAATCCAAAGGCTGAATGTTCTCTCTGATAAGTGGATGATGATACATAATGGGGCGTGTGGTGGGGGGTAAGAGAAGAATGGAGGAACTTTGGATTATGTAGAGGGAAATGAAACGGGGGAGGTGGTGTGAGTAGGAAAGATAGTGAATGAGAAAAACATCATTACATGTATGATTACATGAATGGTGTGAATCTACACTGTGTACAAGCATAGAAATGAAAAGTTGTACTGCAAGTGTGTATAATGAATCAAAATGCAGTCTGTAAAAATAAAAAAAGAATAGCAAAAAATAAATAATAGTTAAAAGCATAAACATTGGAGTTGGATCACAACTCTACTCTAAAGTTAAAAAGTTTTAACTTTTTCCTCTACTCAACACTCTATATATGTCCTTATAAAAACTACCTTCGTTAGTCAAACTTTATTTAACTTTTTAGCATACATGTATAAAATATGAGAAATATATAGTATCTTCCAGACAAAAAGGTTTCCCTTTATAAAAAATGAGAAGATTGATATTCAAAAAAGTTCTTGATGGCCTGATGTGAGAAATGTGCTTAGCAGGCAGTCTGCCCCATTAATAACTGCAGCCTAACTTAGCCTTCAAGCTGGCATCTTACTCTATATTGATGATCTCTGCTAATGACAGAGCAAGGTGCTTTTAGAAAGACCCACCACTTTCATCTATTGTGGGACTCCCTTAATGAAGAATTTTTGCTCGTAAGTCCTCTGTATATCTGACAGAAAACTTTTGCCAAGATTTACATTTATCATCTGATCATTTTCCTTACACAGTCAGAGTCTATCCAAAACCCATCACATACTACTACTCAATAAAGAGTATACATTCACAACTCTGTTTTATTGTCTAGTCTTCAAACAAGTCATCATCAGGCACTGTTCCAGGTATTGTGGAAATAAAATGTATTTGTTCTTCTCAATAAGTTGCCACTTACCTTATAGACATTATACACAAGAAAAGAAGAAAAACTTGTAAGAAAAACTGAGATCAAATTGAAAAATATTGATCTGAAATTATTATTATCATTATTTTCATTGTTGTTATTTGATTTCTTTTCTGCCTTACACCAACCTTGTTATAGTTGCCTAAAACAGTAACCTGTCCTTCTAATGTACTAAAGTAGTGTGATCCTCTACTAAGTTTTCATTCTCTTATAAAATATTGGAATCTATTCTATGAAATATATATCATTTTTATTTGGCAGCATATATGTATATTTACAAATATTTTCTGAAACTTACTCATAGACATGTTTTCTTTTTCATTATTTTTGCAGTCTATAAGAAACAATTCTCAATCAAAAGGAAAAGCATTCCCCAGAGAAACAAGGTCAGAGTACAATCACTTCCACATATGTTTTTCAGTTTCTTTAAATAGATTACTAATGTTGGAGGGTGTTTCACAATAGAATGTGTTCTTGTAATTTTGTTATCATACTGGAAGAATTTAACCTTGAATTTACTTATCATAAGAACAGCGTCACACTTTTTCTAGCCAGGGAAATCTGTGGAATCCTTGATACTCTTCCTAATGGGAGGTAGTGAGAGAATGTCTATTTGTAGGGAATTTATGGTATTCCATTTTCTGTGTCCAAGGGGTTAGAATTACTTGAAACTCCATATTCTTTGATCGTTATGAGTTGGTAGATATGAACTCAATAGATATTTATGAATGCCATTTAGGTGAATATTTCTTGCAAAATAGATATTTTTGGTCCTCTAATTTTTTATTCTGAAAATTTTAAAAAAGCATATCTTAAAAAGTCATTATAATATATGAAATCTTAATTTTGTGGCAACACATGATATCAAATAATTTTGAATATGGATTTTAAACAATAAAATCAGAGAACACTCACTCAACACAAAAACCTAAAATGTGTTAAATATACACAGGAGTTATTATAGCTGCTAGGAAGTAAAATGTCACCATGAGTTGCTTGTAAGCAGAAGATGAGTTAGACAAATATGAATTATTTATTCCATTAGATTAAATTGCTCTTAACATTCTCGTTTGGGTTTTTTGACTTTTAAATCATTGCACCCTTCTCTGCATTCCATTGTGGCAAACTTTGAGAGTTTGGTGGTGTTCTCAGCTACTATATTACTGAACTTTCACTTATACAAATGATGACTCATTTAAATTCAGTAGAAAATTCTAGTGAGTTGGGAAAACAGAAATTTTATTTAGACAATGGATATGCATTTGCACTGACAGACTTACCAATCCAATTTTAATTTCTAATTTTATGAGTATGGATTTTTGGTTCGGAGAGTAAGGTGATTATTTTGGTTTTGCAAACCCTAATACCTGGGTATTTCATATACATAACCCAAATATATTTTCCTTTATTGGGATAAGTAGAAATGAAATTTTATTCACATGCAATCCATGCTTATATTTAAAACAAAATGTATTTGTATTACCATCTCATTTTGGAGCAAAACTAACAATCCAAATAAAATTACTTTATTAAAAATTTATATAACACACTATGTTCGAGCTAGTCAGAAACAAAGCTGAACTTACCATGACTGTGTGATTTATTAACTTCAAAAATCAAATGGAAAAATTAAATTAATATTTCAGTAATAACCACAAATCAAAATGAAGTGAGACAGAATAGGCATTTAAAAGAAAAGTGAATTAATGTAGACCGAAGATGATTCAGTTATTCTCTAATTAAAATCAAACATTTTTTTCTGCATATCAAAGGCAGTAATAAAGAGGGTGAAGAGACAATCATAGAGTTGGAATTAATCAGTGCAATTTATTTATCTGACAAGAGGTTGATATTCAGCCCATAAAGGAAATGCCAAAAACCAAATAGCAAAAAATCAAATAATCTGATTTTTTTAAACAAAAATGAGCAATAGCTCTAAATGAACATTTCCCCAAAAGACATTTAAATGGTCATCAAGCACATTAAAAAATGCTGAATATCACTAATTGTCATGGAAATACAAAGGAAATTATAATCCAGATATCATCTCATCCTAGAATGAATTGCTAATATAAAAATACTAAATATAACAAGTGTTGGAGAGAATGTGGACAAAAGGGAACTCTTATATACTGTTGGCGGGAATATAAATTAGTAGAGCTATTATGGAAAACAGTATGAAAACTTCTCAAAAAACTTAAAAATAGAGCTACTATATGATCCAATAATTATTCTCCTCTGTGTGTGTGTGTGTATGTGTGTATGTGTATAGAATTGGTAATGAAGAAATCAGTATGTCAAAGTGATTTCTGTACTCCTATGTCCTTTAAAGCACTATTCTAAATTTCCAAGGATGGGAAACAATCTAAGTATCTATCAACCTAAGTATCCATCAATTGATGAAAGTATAAAAATTAGTGGTAATATACACGATGGAATCCTATTCAGTTATAAATGTATGAAATCCTGTCATATGTGACAACACAGTTGGAACTAGAAATTGTTACATTAAGTTAAATAAATCAGATTCAGAAAGTTAACTACTACATGATCTCACTTGTATTAGAAATCTAAAAAAAAAATATGATCTTGTAGAAGTTGAAAGTTGACATTGTAGTTTCCAGAGACTGACAACAGGTTTGAAGAGATTAGAAAATGTTGACAAATGAGTTACTAAGGTATAGTTAAGGGTAAGAAACTCTGAAATTCTAGTGCATAATCTGTTGATTGTATATAATATTAATGAAGCGTACATTTCCAAAAGCTATAAGAAAGTATGCTGAAAGTTTTCACCATAAAAAATAAAATGTTTGAGAAAACATGTTTAAACCTTAACCATTTTGCAATGTTTAAATGTATTGAACATTAATTGTTACCCCATCAATATGTACAGATTATGTCTTTACATATCAATTAAAATAATTTTAAATGGAGCTTAAAAAACAGATAGCATTTGAACTGTTTTTGAAAAACTAAAATTTAATAGGCAGTGAAGTATAAAGTTGGCATTTTATCTGAGGTAGCAATGTAGCATATATAGTAGGTATCATTAATATGGAATAGTTATAAGAGAACACATGTAGAGATGAAAGGAGCAATAAGGGAGGAGACAAATTTTGGGACGACATTACAAAAATCCTTGAATTACATTCTAAATGTGTTTGACTTCAGCATAAAGAAAATAATTTTCTAAAATATTACGTCATAGTATCAATTGAAAATGCATATATAATTTATGTCCCCTTCACTGAAAATAGACACAGATATGAACATGGGTTTTCAGGTGTAATGGTTTTAGCACTCTAAACAGCTTTTTAGAGGATATAACATGTGGATGAAGGGTACTGTTCCCTTCATATTTGTGTCATATTCCTATAGTTTGATAAAGACTTTAGCAACTACAATAGCTGATGGGAAGGATCCAATTCAGAGGTTAAATACAAAAAAGTGAGATGTTACAGTAGGTAGTGTAAGGTTCTAAGAAAGCAAATGGAGAAAAAAAGTCAAAATCATATTTGATAGATTTAAAGGGAAAGGATATTCCTGTAATTTCAAAATACTGAAGGATACAGTGACTATGAAAAATAGTAGATTTAGTTAGTTTTCTAGCAAGTGAAGAGATTTTATTGTGTTTACTTCCTTTGTTTTCACTGTAGATGAGAAATTGAGGCTGTCTGCTGGTAATTAATGGAACTTAAGACTTGAGGAATATTTCATCATTTGTTCCCCAAGATAATACATTGATATCAATATTTGTTCTTTGTTTTGGGGAGACACATGGTTGAGAACAGCAAAGATAAATTCATTCCTATAATGTAACTAGTGTAGATTATGGAAATTTATTAATTATAAAGAAATCAAAGGACATCAATATACAAAATCAAGACTTTTTATCTTAATATAAATACATTGTTTATTTAGTTAGAAAGATACGTTAGAAAATATTTTTAAATACTAGAATTTGAAATATATCACTGCCACATTCATATGCAATGAGCTATAATTGTATCTATTTTGGAGAATAAATATAAAATTTTTTATCCATTTATATTTAATTCTCATTCTTATTTACAGCTGCATGTTGCATCATAGTAGGTAAATAAATATACCTAAACTTTGTATTTTATTTGTTCTAATTAGTTATACAAGGCAGCAAAATAATACTTTTATTTTGCTCCAAGGGATATTTAGATTGTAATTTTCAGTTTTCATTAAACTAGTGCATATATATTTTTTGAGACAAGGTCTCACTCTTGTTGTCTGTCCTTGAACTCCTAGCTAAACTGATCTCCATCCATCGACCTCCAATGTAGGTGGAATTACAGGTATGTGTCAGTGAACCCAGCTTCCATGTCTAGATAATGTATGAAATTGAAGTTTGATGGTAATATAAAGCTAAAAAAGTTAAGCACGTATCCAAAACTGTTCAATATATATAGTCTTAGCATTCAGCTCATTTTGCCAAAGTGAGCATATTCAGAAAACATATGCATTTCTAGATTAACTAAAATTAAAATGGTAATTTACTTGAATCATTACAGATGCTGCATTAAATACTAATTTAATGTTTTGGTCTATAGTACAAGAGGCTGAAGCTTATATTTTTCTTGTCTATTAAAAAGCACAGCTGAAGAGAATATAGACAACTTAAATGCTATACTAAGAAATGCTCTATCCACCAGGGTCAGATAAAGATAATATATAACTTAATACTTAGTATATGTATATTAAAATGATTGTTACTTTTTCCACTCTCCTCTTACTCTTCCAAGTCTTTTGGAATGTTCTTACATCAAATAGGATTCAAGAAATGTGTCTTTCTTTTGCATTGAATTAATTTACCTTTGTAAACTTGCCTAGTTTATATACTTTAAAGCTTTACTCCTGAGTGTGCTTTTGTTTTGAGTGTAAAATCAACAGATATTGGATTGGTATAGCAAACAAAAGAATAAGATGCTAAATTTAAAAAATGCAAATGAATACTTCTCTTAATTTGTCATAGAAAGGGAATCCTTTGCCCTTAATTTCATGCTCATTGTGTCCTAATATTTTGTCCTAGAATCATAGACTTTTCTTTTGATAAAGGAAATAATTTTTACTTATTATAGCCTATTGAGTATCTTCTCTGCCAAATCTCTGACTCAGAGGATAGAATCACATCCTTTTACACATCCATCATTCTCTCCTGAACAAAGTATAGACATTTAAAATCACGGTTAAAGAATAGTTTCTCATTTGTCATTTTTCAAATTTTCCCGATTTACCCTGTCACCTATTTCTTACTCAAAGAGTATTATTTAGTTTCCAGTTGTTAGAGTGGTTTTTGTTTTTCATTGAGTTCTAAATTCACTCTATTATGATCTGGTAGGATACAAGGAATTATCTCTATTTTTTTTTTTTATTTCCTAAAATTTGTTTTGTCCTCAGTTTATACCCAAAGGACTTAAAATCAGTGTACTACAATGATGCAGTCACATCAATGTTTATGGCAGCTCAACTCACAATAACTAAACTATGGAACCAACCTGATGCCTTTCAGCAGATGAATGGGTTAAGAAAATGTGAGATATATATATATATATATATATATATATGATGGAATATTACTCTTCCTTAAAGAAGGATGAAATTCTGGCATTTGCCAATAAATGAATGGAGTTGGAAAATATCATGCTAAGCAAAATAAGCCAATCCCAAAAAATCAAAGACCAAATGTTTTCTCTGATATGCAGATACTAATTCACAATGGGGGCGGTGTTAGGGAAGAATAGAGTTACTTTATATTAGGTAGAGGGGAGTGAAGAAAAGGGAATGGTTATGGGGGTAAGAAGGATAGTAGAGTGAAACAGACATTATTACCTCATCTACATATATAACTGCATGATGATGTGATCCTAAAATATGTACAATCAGAAAAATGAGAAATTACACTTCATTTATGTATGAGTTTTCAAAATGTATAAATGCATTCTACTGTCATATACAACTAATTAGAAAACCTTACAAAACTTTACACCAAAAATACAAAGAACCTACTCAATAATTGGGCCAAGGAACTGGAGAGACACTTTACAGAAAAAGATACATAGGCAATTAATAAATATATGAAAAATTCTTCAATATATTTAGTAATTAGAGAAATAAAAATGAAAACACGTCTAAGATTTCATCTTACTCCAATTAGAATGGCTATTATCAAGAACACAAACAATAATAGATGTTGGCATGGATGTGGGGGAAAAGACACACTTTTACATTGCTGGTGGAGTTGCAAATTGGAGCAGCCACTCTGGAAAGCAGTATGGAGATTTCTCAGAAAGCTTGGAATGGAACCACCTTTTGACTCAGTTATCCCACTCCTCAGCTTATACCCAAAGAACTTAAAATTAGCATACTACAGTAACGCAGCCACATCAATGTTTATAGCAGCTCAATTCACAATAGCTAGATTGTGGAACCAACCTAGACACCTTTCAACTAATGATTGAATAAAGAAACTGTGGTATATATACACAACGGAATTATTCAGCTATAAAGAAGAATCATATTATTGCATTTGCAAATGAATGGATGGAATTGGAGAATATCGTGCTAAGTGAAATAAGTCAATCCCAAAAAACCAAAGACCAAATGTTTTCTCTGATAAGTGAATGATGATATATAATGAGAGTGGGAGTGAGAGAAAAATGGAGGAACTATATATTACATAGAGGGAAATGAGAGGGAGGAGGGGGCAGCAGTATGAAAAATGGTGGAGCGAGACAGAGATCATTACCCTATGTACATGTACAATTACACAAATGTTATGAATCTACATCGTGCACAACCATAGAAGTGAAAAGTTGTACCCCATTTGTGTACAATGAATCAAAATGCGGTATGCAAAAATAAAATAAATAAATAATAAAAAAGAGAGAGCCTACAGAACAGGAGAAAATAGGCCACTGTATGCTGAATATATAAATAACTCAAAAGCTTAACATCCAAAAAAATAAAAAGCCAATGAATAAAGAACTAAACAGACATTTCTGAAAAGAAAAAATACAAATATATGAAAAAAATTCAACATCTCTAGCAATTAGGGAAATGCATGTCACAACTACATTGAGCTGGGTTTGGTGTCACATGCCTGTAATCCCAGCAGCTATAGAGGCTAAGGCAGGAAGGTGGTGAGTTCAAAGGCAGCCTCAGCAACTTAGTGAGGCCCTGAGCAATTCAGCAAGACAATGTCTCTAAATAAAATACAAAAAGGTGGCTGGGCATGTGGCTCAGTATTTAAGTATCCCTAGTTTCAATCCCTGGTACAAAAAAAGAAAAGGAAAGGAAAGAAAAAACAACAAAAAATTGATATTTCATCTCCAGTCAGAATGGAAATGAGAAAGAATACAAATAATAATGTGTATTAAGAATGTGAGGGAAAAGGTATACAAATACATCATACATTATGAACTGAAAATTAGTGCAACCATTCTAAAAGCTAGTAAGGAGATTTCTTAAACAACAACAGAATAATAGGAATAGAACCACCATGACCCAGTGATCCCATTCCTCAGTATGTATGCAAAAGACCTAAAATTAGCATTCTATAGAGTTGTGGCCACACTAATGTTTATAGCAGTACAATTCATAATAGCCAAGCTATGGAACAAACCTATGTGCCTTCAACAAACATATTGATAAAGAAAATGTGGTATATATACACAAGGGAGCATTACTCAGACAAGAAGAAGAATAAAATTATGGCATTTGCTGGTTTATGGATGGAACTGGAGACTAATTCTAAGTGAAATAAGCCAGACTCAGAAAGTCAACAGTCAAATGTTTTCTTTGATATATGGACAAAAGGCCAAAATGAAGGGGGAAAAGAGAGGGAAAGAATGGGAAATTGCAGGGGGTCCATCAAAACACAATAAAGATTAGTGTACTTCATGAAAGGGATTGACAGAGATGGAGAATTGATGTGATAAGGGAAGAACAGTGAAATGAATCTGATCTAACATTCCCATGTACATACATTTGAATTTATTACAGTGAATCTCACCATCATGTAGATCCACAGGACACTGAACTAAAACAAAGTAAAAAGTCTAAAAGTGACTAGCAGAAAGATCAATAGAATTGTGCAAAAAGAAGAGGCAGAGGGAGGAGGGGAGGGAAAAGAAAATACTGGGGAATGAATTACTCCAAATTATATTCCATGATTAAAATGAATTGTAATGTGATGTATAACTGAAAAGAACGAATAAAAGAAGAAAAAGAACAGTACCTCCATGAAAAGATTTCAAATGACCTTTTCAATAATTGTTTAATAAAAGTTAAATATATAAAAAATGTGAAAAGAACAAATGTTTATATTTAAAAATGGTTATCTGTTAGAATAAAGCAAAAATTTGATATTTATGAAAAATTTATTACTAATAAAGTGATAATACACATAATATTGCACAGATCCACAATGCAAAGCTTGCCAAGAAAGAGAGTTATTGTTGCTGTTACCACCACTGTTTACTTAAGATACTACGTGATGATTGTTAAAATAAGGAAGATTAAGTCTGAAATTAAATATAATCATTTTTCAGCACCAACAAATGCAGTGATATTGCAAGCACATATTTTTCTGAAAGAAGAAAAATACTGCTACTATATTTTAGAAGATTTATTTAGTTAGTAAATTGGATTAATTTCTTTTCCTTTTGTTTTGTATTTTCTTTTTTTAAATTGAAGCCTTATAGTTATACACAGTATTTGTGTTCCTTTTGAAAAAATTATACATACAAGGAATATTACATCAATCCTCATTCCCTCTACCCTTTCCCCCTCTTCCCTTCTTTTTCTCCCTCCTCTACTCTACTGATCTTGCTTTCATTCCTTTATTTATTAATTTTTAATTCATTCATTATACATACATGTAATGGAATTATTCCTTTTGGTATACTTACATATGTATATACCATGATTCTGTCCTACTGCCTCAGCCTCCAGAGCCACTGGGATTATAGGCATGCACCACAGTGTCTGTCTCTCTCTTGCAGCTTTTAATATTCTTTCCTTATTTTCTATTAGGCATTTTCATTAAAATGTGTCTTGGAGAATTTCTTTTCTGATTTGGTCTAATTAGGGTCAGGTATGGGACATGTGTCTTATATGTGAATGTCTATCTTGATTCTGATACTACATAATTAATAATGTTCTTAATGCCTCTAGTTTGTATCTCCATGTTGTCCTCTATCATAATTACTCTGAGGGCTTTTTGTTGTTATTGTTGTTGTTGCTATTGTCCCAGAGTTCTTGCATACTCCGACCACATTTTTCTTTCCCTTTCCCTTTCTTCCTCCCTCTCATTCTCACATATGAACCTTAAATTTCTTCTGGCTCCTTTTTTTTTTCCACTTAGCATGATTTTCTCCATTTCCATCCATTTACTGGCAAATGCCATTATTTCATTCTTCTTTATGGCTGAGTGACACTACATTGTGTATATATACCACATTTTCTTGATTTATACATCTATCAATGGGCATCTGGGTTGATTCCACAATTTGTTTTTTGTAAATTGTACTGCTGTAAATTTTATAGTGGCTATATCACTACAGTATGCTGATTTTAGTTTTTTTGGATATATACCAAGGATTGGGGTAGCTGGTTATTATGGTGGTTATATTCCTGTTTTTTTTTTTTTTTTTTTTTTTTTTTTTCGCAGTGCTGGGGATTGAACTCAGGGACTTGTGCTTGCAACGCAAGTACTCTACTGACTGAGCTATCTCCCCAGCCCCCTGTTTTTATGAGTAATCTCCACACTCCTTTCCAGAATGATTGTACTAATATGCAGTCCCACCAAAAATGTAAGAGGGCACCTTGACACCCTGTCCTTGCCAACATTTATTGTTATTTTTTTCGTGATAATTGCTATTGAGAATGGAATGAGATGAAATGAGCGTACTTTTGATTTGTATTTCCCTTATTACTTGATATGTTGAATATTTATTAATTTCTCTTTTGACAAAATGACTGAGTCATCTACTTAGCTATATATGGAAAATATTCAATTGATGAGTGGATAAAAAAATCCAGTTTTTAATTGTCTGTGATTTATTTTACTGGAAGATAGATAGAAAAAAATGATTTACTATTTTGAGTTGCAATCTCCATTCTCTATATAAAGTTTACATGAACAATTCCATAAATTTTTACCACTTTGGGTTTTGCACTTTGTTCTGGGATACTGCAGAGTCTGAAAAGGTTAGAACTGGCTAAAGATAAATAGTACAAAAAATTAACATCTCTTTTTCTAGGCATGAATACAGCTCATTGCAAGTGATTTCATTATAAACTAATAATGAACACTGATGGTTAATACAGTAATGTTTCTTTTTGATGATATTTTGTCACTTTTTTCTAGTTAATGGTTGGTTTAAAGCTGGGTTTGTTTATGTTCACCTGGATCTACTGATAGTAAAAAAATAGTCAGAAGTAATATTGTCGAAATGGTCATACTACCAAAGGCACTATACAAATTTAATGCAATTCCTATTAAAATTCCAATGACATTCTTAATAGAAACAGAAAAAGCAATCATGACATTCATTTGAAAAAAATAAAAGACCCAGAATAGCCAAAGCAATCCTTAGCAAGGAAACTGAAGCAGGAGGCATCACAATACCAGACCTTAAGTTATAGGGTGGAGTCATAATAACAAAAACAGCATGGTATTGGCACCAAAACAGACACATAGACCAATGGTACAGAATAGAAGACACAGAGAAACTCACATAAATACAGTTATCTCATACTAGACACAGGTGCCAAAAACATACGTTGGAGAAAAGATAGCCAATTTAACAAATGGTGCTGGGAAAACTGGAAATCCATACATAGCAAAATGAAACTAAACCTCTATCTCTCATCCTGCACAAAAATCGACTCAAAGTGGATTAAAGACTTAGTCATTAGAACAGAGACCCTATGCCTAACAGAAGAAAAAGTATGCACAAATCTCCACCATGTCTGCTTAGGAACTGACTTCCTTCACAAGACACCTAAAGTGCAAGAAGTAAAATCAGAATCAATAAACAAGATAGAATCAAACTGAAAAGCTTCTTCTCAGCAAAGGGAGCAATAACATGAAGAAAGAGCCTACAAAATGGGAGAAAATCTTCACCACATGCAACTCAGATAGAGCATTAATCTCCAGGATATATAAAGTGAATCCCTTCTTGTAATAAGTGGAATTGGAATACTCTCTAACACAGTATTGCCTCAATTATTAAAATACCACAGATCGTAGTTTGGTAAAATTCTCAGTGGATATTAATCTTACAAAAAATACAGCAATGCAGGAACTTGAATCACAAAAATAAAGAACAAGTACCTAAAGAGATAGATTTGTCTGACTACTACTCAGGTATATTGTCAAGCTATAAAAGGATAATGAGAGATGGTAGGCTTTTAACAAGCAGTTAACGGCCTATGAAGAGTTCTTAGATAATAATGAAGAAATAAACCTTTATTACTGCTAATAGAAAATCAGGATTAATTGACCAGTAGACTGAAGGCCTAACTGTGAAAGTTGAAGAACTCAAGCGATATTAGAATGCTAACACCATAGCTTTTTGACTTTTAAAGTAAGGCACTAACTTAAGCCCTTATCCCTTATATTTTTCATTATACTTCTACCTACTCTATTATGTGGAGATCAGGGTCCCAAAGGGGAAAACTCATGATCCTGAAAACTGAGACAAATATGTTTGGTTTATGTTGACTCTATAACACTCTCTCCTCTGAATATATTGGAGAATGAATTACAGAAGTAGCTGTACAGTTCTTAGTATAAATTAGCATGTTCACTGGGTTAGAAGGTGCTACAGAATTTTCTTTCCCAGAAAGTCATAAACACCTTCATATTTTCTCCTGGCTGGTAGCTAATATTAATTGTCAACGTAATCTGACTGTGGATATGCTGAGCCTGCAAGTAGAAGAAAGAGGCAATAAAACTGAATAATTGTTGAAACTACACAGCATGCATTGGTAGAACCTTGGGTGATATTGCATGAATTTCACTTTTATACCATTTGATTAAGTGGAGTGGAACATAAGGTTATATATAAGCAAGACTCACAACATGGGATGTAACATCACAGCTAAACACCTTAGAGAATGCTTCTTGCAGAGATGGCTTTTTTAATCTTGAAAAAATAAAGGCAAAGTTTCAGTGATATAAAAATTCCTGAGTTGCCCTGGAAGATTGTACAGGAAGAAATAAAGAAATTGAGGATGTAGATATGCTGGATTGGATATATAATGTTCAGTTAGAAGGCCAAGAAAACTCACTATTTGCTAATATTATTAGGAATATATGGTGAAAGGGGCACCTGAATTTCTAAGGTCAATGGCAGCTTTCCTCTGTAAACCAGTAATGATAAGAAAGGCAATTAGAGCTAGGCTCATTAACATTCATGAAAATGGTTTGAAATAAAAAAGGCCAGGTAGTGTCACATATTTGCTAAAAGTCAGGAGACCATGATTACCATAATGATCTGTAGGGCCAGAAGGGCAACCAAGGAGCCTTAAATCTCCTTGAAGTGGTGAAGGTGTTCATTAGAGCATGTAGTACATTGGGGCAAAATATATGGATAAATAACAAGGGTTTTGCTGGTGTGTGTGTTTCTCACACACAGGAAAAGAGGGAGGGAGAGATAGAGAGAGAACAAGAGAGGGCTGGGGATGTAGCTCAGTTGTATAGCACTTTCCTATCATGTGTGAAGCCCTAGATTCAATTCCCAGCATCGCAAAAAAGGAGAGGGAGGCATAAATATGAAAGAGTAGAAAGTCAAGAGCGTCACCTCAATAAAAAGTCATAAGACATTCCTAATGTTCCACTTCTGAGCTTATGTTCAAAATTAGGAGAGGATCTTACCTATATGAATGAGAACAGAGAGTGAATATATGAGTGTTGGAACCTGTGTTTCACAGTGCAATAATTAGGTTTTAGTTCACATCATTGGACTCCAATTAAAGGAAGCCTAATGGACCAGGATTCTTAGTTTCTTTTTCTGAACTCTATTGCAAGCTCATGCTTCATAATGATTTCTCACAAACAGTAATGATGTACAGAAGAGACAAAGGCCTGCCTCTTGAAGAAATGGAACTGTGTTTACAGATAATGTTCCTGCAAGGACTATATATTGTCTTACAGAACCTTCCTTAGAATACATGACAGTCTGAAATGTTCCAAATTTTCTCATCTTCCTTTAGTATCAGTGCTTAAGGAAGATCTCTTAGTCAAACTCCAGTTATACCTTACTCTGTCTCACATAAGACAGGTTTGTTCTTCCTACGAAACCGTTTTATAAAATTATTTAATACATAGTTATATTTGACATTTGCTTCTCATAGACTTGAACTCAGTGTGTGTGTGTGCATGTGTGTGTGTGTACATACATGTGTTTTTGAGAGGAATGACAGACATCTTACCTGCCTATTGTTACCACCCAGTTAATCCCTATCAGGGAATTGATACACTGGTTAGATAAAAGTTCTCATAACCCAGTCATTTCATATCTAAACTTGCCTGCCTGCATTTTCTCACAAATGAGCTTTTGAGGGAAATGTAATGTCTAAACTTGACAGTTTTCAAGGAAGGCAAATTGATTTTGATGTATTTAAAATCTTGAATTTTCTGACCATAGGCCAGAATACTAGCATATATGTTTGCCTTTGGTACATAATTGATACATGTTAATATTTCTAGAGTATTATAAATACTAATATTATTATAAATACTATATATTTCTAGAGTATTAATATTTCTAGATATTATAAATTTTTAGGAAATAGAATCATCAATTTAGAAGAGAAAAAAATAAATGCACTTAATCAATTCAAAACCAAAAATAGTTTTTTCTTTCTTTCTTTTTTTTTTTTTTTTTAGCATGCCAGGTGTTATGTATTTTTGGTCTTAATGATGATGCAGTCTGTTATAATGACTATATTCTGCCAAAGTAGAAAAAAAATAAAAGCACATAAAAAAGTGTGTTACTATGTGCCAACAAAACTTCATTCACAAAATAAGAGAAGGCTACATTTATTCCTCAAAAGTTACATGTGATGCCTAGAAAATAATAATAAAACAGTGAGAAAAAAGAACATACAATCAACAAATCAAAATACATTCAACATAACAAGTAGGAAGATAGTTGATTTAAATTCAGAGTAATAATAATAATATTATATTTAAGTAGTTTTTCTTTGTTTCCAAAAATAAAGATTACAATATTTCACATAAGAAAAAGAATCAGAATATTTGTCAATAAAAATTAAAAGTGAGTATGAATAAAAGCAAAATAATTATTTTATAGATATATTAACATTAGGCAACATATACACTTCAGGCAAAAAATATAACAAACAAATAAGAAAAAAAAAAAAAACAAATAAAAAAAACCCAGTCAGCTGAAGAAGTAGATTTTACAATAATAAAATTGTTCAGTGTACTTTGGATATATAAAAGCTTAAAGTGCATTTATCTAATTAATATGGCCAAACGAGGCTGGGCTCGGTGCCACACACCTGTAATCCCAGCTGCTTGGGAGGCTGAGGCAGGAGGATCGCAAGTTTAAAGCCAGCATCAATAAAAGCAAGGTGCTAAGCAACTCAGTGAGACCTGTCCCTAAATAAAATACAAAATAGAGCTGGGGATGTGGTTCAGTGGCCAAGTGACCCTGAGTTTAATCCCTGATTTCCCCCCAAAATATGGTCAAACAAAAACAGTAGTAAAATAATAAACTATGTATGCTATCATAGAATTAAAAAATTTACAGTAATTAATATTAAATCTATATAAAAATTAAATATATTTATGCTTATATATATGTACACACTTGCACATATCTAAACCAAAGATTGAAGAATAATTTACTAAAGTGATTAAACTGCTTTACAGAGGATTACTGATGTGAACTGTCACAAAATGCAAAATTGTTACAAGATGAGGGAAAACATATAAACTTCGATAATATCCTTTGTCACACAGCAGATCTTAATACTCAGGAATAAATATTTATAGCATGTGTTTACCACATCTGAGTTTAACTATAAATGAAGGAAAAATTCCATATTTCAAAAATTAAGATATATTGATTGAATAACCAATCACAATAGAAATTATAAAATAATTTTATTAGAGCTACAATGCCCATATCAAATATCAACCATATTTGGAAACAACTACAAGTCATGTTCAAAGTGACATATGTAATCTATTGTCTATTATATATGTATATATAAGAACAATTGAAGATGAAATAATTGACAATTAACCAATAAAATTTTAAAAGAAACAGCAATTTACATTCTAATAAGGTAAAAAATGCAATTTACACAAAATAATAGAAACTATTGACAAAGAAGAAAATGTCAAAGATAATAATTGCTCAAAAAAAGAGATTTAAACAAAGCCAATGATTGGCTGTTTAAAAACATAATTAAACTGATAATTTGATAAGCTTTACATGGAATAATTAGAGATTTATAACTAAAAATACAAGAATGAAATGGGGATACAATTTCAGACCGACAATCAAAAAAATGATAAAAAATTTATTGCAGAAAATTGAAATATTAAAATGTTATTATATGAAAAATTTATGATAAATTTGGATATTTAAATAAAATATGTAAATTTCTAGGAAAAATATAAGATACCAAAAAGAAAAAAAAAGAAAAACAAATAGTTCCATGTATGTTGAAGTGCACTAGTAATAAAAACCACTGAAAACATTATAGATCCTAATCTTTGCAGTGAATTCTTTTCATTATTTAAAGAAGAAGTAATATTCCTCAATATACTCTTCCAAGGACCATAAAAATATTATATGGTCACTATACATCTTGTTTTAGAAGCCAGGACAATCTGCATATTGAAACTTGATAATGTGAATAAAAGAAGGAAAACTAGAGAACAATATCTCTCATAAACATAGATACAATAATCCTAAACAAAATGTTACCAATAATAGAATTATAGAAAAAATAATATTTTAAGTACTTAAAGAATGGTTTGATTTATTCCAGAAATAGAAGGTTTGTTTAACTTTTAAAAAGTAATCACTACTGTCATGTACAACAAATTAGAAAAAATTAAAAATTTTTTTTACAAAAAGTAATCAATGTGCTTTGTGCATCAAAGACACAAAGAGTGTAAAGTCAGGGCTGGGGATATAGCTCAGTTGGTAGAGTGCCTGCCTCGCAAGCACAAGGCCCTGGGTTTGATCTCCAGCACCGTAAAAAAAAAATAAAAAAATAAAAAGAGTGTAAAGTCAACCTATGCAAGGGGGCAAATGTTTGCAAAGTGTAGATCATCAGACAAGGAGTTAATATATAAGATTAATAAAGTTATCTTAATCATGTGATTCTTAACTTTAAGTCTGATGATATGGTGAATGACATTTATTGATTTCCGGATGTTGAACCAACCTTGCATGCCTGGGATAAAACCCACTTGATCGTGGTGCACTATCTTTTTAATATATTTTTCTATGCAATTTGCTAAAATTTTGTTGAGAATTTTTGCATCGATGTTCATTAAGGATATTGGTCTGAAATTTTCTTTCCTCGATGTGTCTCTGTCTGGTTTAGGTATCAGGGTGATATTGGCTTCATAGAATGAGTTTGGGAGGGTTCCCTCCTCTTCTATTTCATGGAATACATTGAGGAGTATTGGAATGAGCTCTTCTTTAAAGGTTTTGTAGAACTCGGCTGAGAACCCATCTGGTCCAGGACTTTTCTTTGTTGGTAGGCTTTTGATGACCTCTTCTATTTCATTGCTTGAAATTGATTTATTTAAGTTGTGTATGTCCTCCTGGTTCAGTTTAGGTAATTAATATGTCTCTAGAAACTTGATGTCTTCGAGGTTTTCTGTTTTGTTGGAGTATAGATTTTCAAAATAGCTTCTAATTATGGTTTGTATTTCACTTGTATCACTTATTTGATAAAATACAGCAGCCCTTCATGCTCAAAACACTAGAAAAAATTGGGGTAGTGGGAACATTCCTCAACATTGTAAAGGCCATCTACACTAAGCCCATGGCCAATATCATTCTAAATGGTGAAAAACTGAAATCATTCCCCCTAAAAACTGGAACAAGGCAGGGATGCCCTCTTTCACCACTTCTATTCAACATCATCCTTGAGACTCTAGCCAGAGCAATTAGACAAACCAAAGAAATTAAAGGGATACAAATTGGAAAAGAAGAACTCAAACTATCCCTGTTCAGGGATGACATGATTATATATTTAGAGGAATCCGGAAATTCCACCAGAAAACTTTTAGAACTCATAAGTGAATTCAGTAAAGTAGCAGGATATAAGATCAATGCTCATAAATCCAATGCATTTTTATACACAAGTTATGAATCTTCAGAAAGAGCATTTAGGAAAACTACTCCATTCAAATTAGCTTTGAAAAAAAAATACTTGGGAATCAATCTCATAAAAGATTTTGATATGTAAGTCATTAAACGTCTTTTGTTGTTAGTCCAGTTATATATTTTTATATTATGTAGACAGAATTCTTCTGAGGGATTTAAGTTTCCTTGAGGAAGTTACTCAGTACTTCGAATGTATTTGTAGTTCTTTATTGAGGAATCTATTCTCTTTTCTAAATAATATTCAGAATCATCCCTTCAAGGCACATGTATTGCAATCTTCTATTTCTAGAAAATCTTAAACTAAAAAGGTCTTTTGAATAAAATATTCAGTGAACATCAAATCAAAATTAGAGAACAATGAAAATTGGATTAATAAAAATACTTTTCTGGCATTAAATGATGGCACCAATCAACAGTTAAAAGAGCAAATATGGAATGCAAGAGATCATTTCAATAAAGAGTTAGAGATACTGAAAAAAAAAAAAACAGAAATCCTTGAAATGAAGAAAACAATAAACCAAGTTAAAAAAGCCATAGAAAGCATAACCAATAGGATAGAACACCTGAAAGACAGAACCTCAGACACTGAAGACAAAATATTTAATCTTGAAAACAAAATTGACCAAACAGAGAAGATGGTAAGAAATCATGAACAGAATCTACAAGAATTATGGGATATCATGAAAAGGCCAAATTTAAGAATTATTGGGATTGAGGAAGGCTTAGAGAAACAAACCAAAGGAATGAACAATCTATTCAATGAAATAATATCAGAAAATTTCCCAAATCTGAAGAATGAAATGGAAAACCAAGTACAAGAGGCTTATAGGACTCCAAATACACAAAATTACAACAGACCCACACCAAGGCACATTACTATGAAAATACCTAACATAAAAAATAAAGACAGAATTTTAAAGACTGTGAGAGAAAAGATCCAAATTACATTCAGGGGAAAACCAATAAGAATATCAGCAGATTTTTCAACCCAGACCCTAAAAGCTAGAAGGGCCTGGAACAACATTTACCAAGCCCTGAAAGAAAATGGACGCCAACCAAGAATCTTATACCCAGCAAAATTTACTTTCAGATTTGATGACGAAATAAAATCCTTCCATGATAAACAAAAGCTAAAAGAACTTACAAAAAGAAAGCCAGCATTACAGAACATTCTCAGCAAAATATTCCATGAGGAAGAGATGAAAAACAATGATACAAATCAGCAACAGGAGGAACTAGCCTAAAGGAATAGCCAAATAAAGGAGAAACCAAATCATGTCAAAAAACAAAAATGAGTCAAATGACTAGAAATACAAATCATATCTCAATAATAACCCTGAATGTTAATGGCCTGAACTCATTAATCAAAAGACATAGAATGGCGGATTGGATTAAAAAGAAAAATCCAACAATATTCTGCCTGCAAAAGACTCATCTCATAGAAAGATATACCCACAGACGAAAGGTGAAAGGATGGGGAAAAACATACCATGCACAAGGACACAGCAAAATAGCTGGAGTATACATCCTCATTTCAGATAATGTGGACTTCAAGCCAAAGTTAGTCAGAAGGAATAAAGAAGGGCATTACATACTGCTTAAGGGAAGCATAAATCAGCAAGACATAACAATCATAAATATCTATACTCCAAACATTGGCTCATCCATGTATGTCAAACAAATCCTTCTCAATTCCAGAAATCAAATAGACCACAACACAATAATACTAGATGATTTTAACACACCTCTCTCACCACTGGATAGATCGTCCAAACAAAAATTGAATAAAGAAACCATAGATCTCAATAACACAATCAACAATTTAGACTTAACCGACATATATAGAATATACCATCCAACAAAGAACGAATACACTTTCTTCTCAGCAGCACATGGATCCTTCTCTAATAGACCACATTTTATGCCACAAAGCTACTGTTAGCAAATACAAGAAGATAGAGATACTACCTTGTATTCTATCAGATCATAATGGAGTGAAATTAAAAATAAATGACAAAATAAACAACAGAAACTTCTACAATACCTGGAGATTAAATAATACGTTATTATATGATGAATAGATAATAGAAGACATCAGGATGGAAGTAAAAAAATTCTTAGAAGTAAACGAGAACAAAGACAAATCAGATTAAAATCTCTGGGACACTATGAAAGCAGTACTTAGAGGAAGATTTATTTCATGGAGCACGTTCAACAAAAGAAGTAAAAATCAACAAATAAACAACTTAACACTATAGCTCAAAGCCCTAGAAAAAGAAGAGCACACCAACACCAAAAGTAGTAGAAGACAAGAAATAGTTAAAATCAGAGCTGAAGTCAACCAAATTGAAACAAAAAAACAATCCAAACAATTAACAAAATAAAGAGTTGGTTCTTTGAAAAAATAAACAAAATTGATAAACCCTTAGCCACACTAACAAAGAGAAAGAGAGAGAAAACTCAAATTACTAAAATTCAGAATGCACAAGGAAATATCACTACAGACACAAGTGAAATACAAAATATAATTAGAAGCTATTTTGAAAATCTATACTCCAACAAAACAGAAAACCTCAAAGACATCAACAAGTTTTTAGAGACATATGAATTACCTAAACTGAACCAGGAGGACATACACAACTTAAATAAATCAGTTTCAAGCAATGAAATAGAAGAGATCATCAAAAGCCTACCAACAAAGAAAAGTCCAGGACCAGATGGGTTCTCAGTCGAGTTCTACAAAACCTTTAAAGAAGAGCTCATTCCAATACTCCTCAAAGTATTCCATGAAATAGAAGAGGAGGGAACCCTCCCAAACTCATTCTATGAAGCCCATATCACCCTCATACCTATACCAGACAGAGACACATCAAGGAAAGAAAATTTCAGACCAATATCCTTAATGAACATTGACTCAAAAATTCTCAACAAAATTTTAGCAAATCGCATAGAAAAATATATTAAAAAGATAGTGCACCACAATCAAGTGGGTTTTATCCCAGGGATGCAAGGTTGGTTCAACATCCGGAAATCAATAAATGTCATTCACTATATCAACTGACATAAAGTTAAGAATCACATGATTATTTCGATAGATGCAGAAAAAGCATTCAATAAAATACAGCATCACTTCAAGCTCAAAACACTAGAAAAAATAGGGAGAGTGGGAACATTCCTTAACATTGTAAAGACCATCATGCTAAGCCCATGGCATATACCATTCTAAATGGTGAAAAATTGAAAGCATTCCCCCTAAAAACTGGAAAAAGGCAGGGATGCCCTCTTTCACCACTTCTATTCAACATCATCCTTGAAACTCTAGCCAGAGCAATTAGACAGACCAAAGAAATTAAAGGGATATGAATAGGAAAAGAAGAACTCAAAATATCCCTGGTTGTGGCATGGTATTTGTACTAAAATAGAAAGGTAGATCAATGGTACAGAATAGAGGACATGGACACAAACCCAAATAAATACAATTTTCTCATACTTGACAAAGGTGCCAAAAATATGCAATGGAGAAAGGATAGCCTCCTCAACAAATGGTGCTGGGAAAACTGGAAATCCATATGCAACAGAATGAAAATAAACCCATATCTCTCACCGTGCACAAAACTAATCTCAAAATGGATTAAGGACCTTGGAAACACACCTGAGACCCTGCAGATTATAGAAGAAAAAGGAGGTCCAGATCTTCAACATGTCACCTTAGGACCAGACTTCCTCAATAGGACTCCCATAGCACAAGAAATAAAAGCAAGAATCAACAACTGGGATAGGTTCAAAGTAAAAAGCATTCTCTCAGCAAAGGAAACTATCAGCAATGCGAAGAAAGAGCCTACAGAGTGGGAGAAAATCTTTGCCAATCATACTTCAGATAGAGCACTAATCTCCAGAATCTATAAAGAACTCAAAAAACTCTACACCAAGAATGCAAATAATCCAATTGACAAATGGGCTAAGGAAATGAACAGACGCTTCACAGAAGAAGATCTACAAGCAATCAACAAACATATGGAAAAATGTTCAACATCTCTAGTAATAAGAGAAATGCAAATCAAAACCACCCAGGATTCCATCTCACCCCAATTAGAATGGCGATTATCAAGAATACAAGCAATAAGAGGTGTTGGTGAGAATGTGGGGAGAAAGGTACACTCATACATTGCTGGTGGGGCTGCAAATTAGTGTAGCCCCTCTGGAAAGCAGTGTGGAGATTCCTCAGAAAGCTTGGAATAGAACCACCATTTGACCCAGCTCTCCCATTCCTTGGCCTATACCCAAAGGACTTAAAATCAGCATACTACAGAGATACAGCCACATCAATGTTCATAGCTGCTCAATTCACAATAGTCAGATTGTGCAACCAACCTAGATGCCCTTCAATTGATGAACGGATGAAGAAACTGTGTTATATATATATACAATGAAATATTACTGAGCCATAAAGAATGATAATTTTATGGCATTTGCAGGCAAATGGATGAAATTGGAGAATATCATGCTAAGTGAGATAAGCCAATCTCAATAAAGGAAAGGACTAATGATCTTGCTGATAAGTGGATGATGGCAAATAATGGAGTGTGGGAGGGGTTAGTGTTAGGATTAGAGTTAGGGTTAGGGTGGGGAGCAAGAATGGAAGAAGGAAGGACTGTATAGAGGGAAAAGAGGGGTGGGTGGGGTGGGGGGAAGGGAAAAATAGCAGAATGAATCAAACAACATTGCTCTATGTAAATTTATGATTAGAAAAATGGTATTCCTTGACTCCATGTAGAAACAGAGAACCAACATGTATCCCATTTGTTTACAATAAAAAAAAAAATCCATGTTTGCTGATGACATGATTATATATTTAGAGGAACCAGGGAATTCCACCAGAAAACTTTTAGAACTCATAAGTGAATTCAGTAAAGTAGTGGGTTACAAGATCAATGCTGATAAATCCAATGCATTTTTATACATAAGTGATGATTCTTCAGATAGAAGAGTTAGGAAAACCACCCCATTCACAATAACCTCGAAAAAAATAAAATACTTGGGAATCAATCTCACAAAAGAGGCAAAAAACCTCTATAATGAGAACTACAGAACACTAAAGAAAGAAAATAAAGAAAACCTTAGAAGATGGAAAGATCTCCCATGTTCTTGGATAGGCAGAATTAATATTGTCAAAATGGTCATACTACAAAAAGTGCCATACAGATTCAATGCAACTCCAATTAAAATCCCAATGATGTACCTTACAGAAATAGAGCAAGCAATCATGAAATTCATCTGGAAGAATAAGAAACCCAGAATAGCTAAAGCAATCCTTAGCAGAAAGAGCGAACCAGGGGGTATCGCAATACCAGATCTTCAACTCTACTACAAAGCAATAATAACAAAAACAGCATGGTATTGGTACCAAAATAGACAGGTAGATCAATGGTACAGAATAGAGGACATGGACACAAACCCAAATAAATACAATTTTCTCATACTAGACAAAGGGGCCAAAAATATGCAATGGAGAAAAGATAGCCTCTTCAACAAATGGTGCTGGGAAAACTGGAAATCCATATGCAAGAGAATGAAATTAAACCCCTATCTCTCACCCTGCACAAATTCAACTCAAAATGGATCAAGGACCTCGGAATCAGACCACAGACCCTTCATCTTATAGAAGAAAAGGTAGCTCCAAATCTTCCAACATGTCGGCTTAGGATCAGACTTCCTTAACAGGACTCCCATAGCACAAGAAATAAAAGCAAGAATCATAACTGGGATAGATTCATACTAAAAAGCTTTCTCTCAGCAAAGGAAACTATCAACAATGTGAAGAGAGAGCCTACAGAGTGGGAGAAAATATTTGCCACTCATACTTCAGGTAGAGCACTAATTTCCAGAATATTTAAAGAACTCAAAAAAACTCAACACCAAGAATACAAATAATCTAATCAACAAATGGGCTAAGGAAATGAACAGACAGAAGAAGTTCTACAAGCAATCAACAGATATATGAAAAAATGTTCAACATCGCTAGTAATAAGAGAAATGCAAATCAAAACTACCCTAACATTCCATCTTACCCCAATTACAATGGCAATTATCAAGAACACTAGCAACGGTAAGTGTTGGTGAGGATGTGGGGAAAAAGGTACACTCATACATTGCTGGTGGGGTTGCAAATTATTGCAGCCACTCTGGAAAACAGTATGGAGATTCCTGAGAAAGCTTGGAGTGGAACCACCATTTGACCCAGCTATCCCACTCCTTGGCCTATACCCAAAGGACTTAAAATCAGCATACTACAGAGATACAGCCACATCAATGTTCATAGCTGCTCAGTTCACAATAGGCAGATTGTGGAACCAACCTAGATGCCCTTCAATTGATGAACGGATGAAGAAACTGTGTTATATATATACAATGGAACATTACTCAGCCATAAAGAATGATAAAATTATGGCATTTGCATGCAAATGGATGAAATTGGAGAATATCATGCTAAGTGAGATAAGCCAATCTCAAAAAAGGAAAGGACTAATGATCTTGCTGATAAGTGGATGATGACACATAATGGGCGGTGGGAGGTGTTAGTGTTAGGGTTAGGGTTAGGGAGGAGGTCAAGAATGGAAGAAGGAAGGACTGTATAGAGGGAAAAGAGGGGTGGCATGGGTGGGAGGGATGGGGGGAAGGGAAAAAATAACAGAATGAATCAAACAACATTTCCCTATGTAAATTTATGATTACACAAATGGTATGCCTTTACTTCATGTACAAACAGATAAATAAAATGCATCCCATTTGTTTACAATTAAAAAAAATAAGCATATAAAAATACTTAAAAATACTTTTCTTATAGAAAGGCACTAAATGAATTTTTACTCAATTTTTGAAATTTATTGCAATCATCTAATTCACAGCAAGGTAAATTAGTAAAATGTAATAACTATGTAATAACTTCTGTATTGTACTATGTTGTACAAATCTAATAAAATCACCAAAAGAGCAAGAGATGTCTGTTTGACTACATATAGCAGAAGGAATATTTTTAAATTATCTCAGGACTACAGAATCATTAATATTGTTACTGAACAATCTTGAACTGTTATTTCAATGGATACATTTAAATTACATTTCTACAGTTTAAAGACTGAAAATAGTCAAGATACTTTAAAGCACAACAACTAACTGTATTATATCCCATATCTCATCCATTTCTCTTTGTGTTTTCCAGTTTAAAAAGAAAGTTTTTCAAGTACAAAGATGCATAAACTTCTGTTAGCAATGTAAGTGTGAACATACTGTTTTTATGAAAAAAATAGAGTTTATGTTGATGTGTATGGGATGGCTTGCAAATTGAGGTCTAGAGAGCTAGGTTGAACCACAAGTTTCTCTTTTTAGCTATAAGAGTGTGAAATATTCAAACCTCAAGGGCTGTAAATTAGATTTTGATCTCCACATTAGTGCAATAACCATAATTTCATGCTATATCATAATGGGCATATTTTGTAGACTAACTGCATTTGTTGGTACTCCCTGAATACATTTGAATTTGTGGTCTTGCTGTATGCATAATTTTGGACAATTTGAAACTACAATTAAGATGACATAGTATGAAGGAAGTGCTGTGTTTCTGAAATATTATTCATGCTTGTTTATAGAAATAAAATATAATTCTTCAGCTATTATAGTATGCTATATTTGGAATATTTATTAGTCTTTCTTAAAACTTTCATTCTCCCCTCAACCTTCAGTTGAAGCAATTTTTTCCTCTTTTGAAAAACAATATTTTCTTCTATAATTATTAGTTTTTATATTTAATGTTGAAACAATTTAAAGAGTATGCATAATGAAAGTGTGTTTCCTGAAAAGAAACAGAAGGTTAAATACACATTTCTTTCCTATTGTCATTTCCCAGTGCTTGTTTAAAATTCTTTATATTCTACTGAACTTGTTTTGCCTAATTTATTATTGAAAATTTTCTCTTCATGTGTGGTATTGATCCAAGTTGCTTTCTTTTCTTCAAGTACTCTCCTCCTTATTTTCCTATACCCATGATCATTTCTGCTTATTAAATATTTAGTAATCATGTAAACATTTTAAAATACATTCTTCTGGAATTCCATAATTTTAACAATTAAAAGAATTTACAAAATGTAGTGATTACTATTGTCAGAAATACATTATTTGAGTTTTATCTTAGGCATTATGTCATTTTCATGAACTTATGACACAATTATTTAGTTTTTTTCTATATTCTCCATAAGTAAAATAAGAAGAGATAATAATTTCAGCAACAGAAAACAATGCTATCAGGAAAATGTACAGTGTTGATCTATACTAATCTATGGGAGACTGAAATTTTAAAATAGTCAATTCCCAGATTATATACAACAAGAGAATTCTAATGCATAAAGTCTAGATAGAGCTTACAAAGTCAAATAATAGCCTGTGAAGCATCAAAACGAAGCAGCCAAACTACAGCTTCAAAGCACTTGGTTCACAAATATTCTGGACTTGACTACTAGCTTCCCTGTTTTCTATAACAGTTTTATTCAAATAAAATTCACATAAAACAAAATTCACCTATTTAAAATTTATGATTTAATGATATTTTACTATTTTCAGAGTTGTACAATTTTGGAACATTACCATCATCACAAAAATAATCCCGATACCATTAACATTCCTTCTCTATTTCCTTTCAACTATCCTAGACTTTGACAACAAAAATTACAAATTCTGTTTCCCATGAATCTGCCTATTATGTAAATTTCATGTAAATACAATAATGTACAATGTAATCTTTGTGACTGGCTTCTTTCATTTAGCATGTATTCATATTTCATCAATGTTGTAGCATATATCAATCAGTATTACCATTCCCAACATAGCAAAGTTTCATTATATAATGGGCAACTGTTTTGATTTAAACATGAGGTGTCCTCCAAAAGTTCATGTGTGAAACAACAAAACAGAGATCAGAGGTGAAATTATTGGTTTATGACAGCCTAATCAGTGCATTAATCAAATGGGTATGGATCAATTGGGTGGCAACTATTGGTAGGTAGGGTGTAACTGTAGGAGGTTAGTCACTGAGGACATGACATTAGGGATTATAGTTTGTCTCTGGTGAGCAGAGGTCTCTTCCTCTGTTTCTTCTCCATTTTTTTTAATTCAATAGTATTTTTATTGATTTATGTCTGGATGACCTGTCTACTGGTAAGAGGTATTTTGAAATCACCCACTATTATTGTGTTGTATTTTATTCTATCTGGGATTTGATGTCACAGCATAAATATTTACTATAATGACATTGTTTTGCTGGATTATTGCCTTTACCAGTATATAGTGACTTTCTTTGTCACTTATGATTAATTTTAGCTTGAATTCTACTTGGTCATATATGAGAATAGCTATTCCTGCTTGTTTTGGGACTTCATTTGCATAGAATGTCTTTGTATGTCTTTTTAGTTGCAGCCTTTTGGTTTCATTGCCTATGAGATGAGTCTCCTGTAAACAGCAAATAGTTGGATCTTAATTTTAATCCATTTGGACAAACGATGTCTTTAATTGGAGAGCTGAGACCATAAACATTCAGGGTTATTATGACTATAAGTTTATTTCATGCCTTTTTCCCTATTTTAATTTGGTTTTAATTTTTATTTAATTTATTTTCTAGAGAGCTTCAACTACTTAATTCTGGGGTTCATCTCAGAATTAATTTTGAGTTCATCTCTGTATAGTGTCTCTAGATATTTTTTGTGGTGCTGACTTAGTGTTTGGGAATTCTGAGGTTATTTTTATCTTGGGAAATTTTTTATTTCTTCTTTGATTCTGAAATATAGTTTTGTTAGATATACCAATCTTTACTGGCAATTGTTTTTATTTGAAGTGTGGGATATATCATTCCAAGACATACTTGATTTTAGAGTCTGAGCTGGGAAATCAGAAGTAAGCCATATTGGTTTACCTCTAAATGTGACCTGAAGTTTTTCATTTATGGTTTTAATATTTTTCATTATTGTGTATGCTAAGAATATTGTTTATGGTGTGTCTTAGAGAGGTCCTTTATTATCTTGTGTATTTGGTGTTCTATATGCATTTTGTATCTTTCTGTCCATCTCATTTGCACAGTAAATTTGGAGAAGAGGAAACTATACTTTAAAAAAGTTCATGCCCTCCTCATTATTGATAGAGCTAGGAATTGACTTCAAGTCTCCTAAATCACTACGTTTGTTAGTTTGTTTTTCAATTGTAACATTAATATAATATCAGGTCACTATAATTTTTATGTTTTCTCACAAAGAAATTTTAGTGTCTTCATAAACCATACCAATATTATAATTTTATTTTATATTATGATATTGTAAGACAAGATTTAAAAAGATTTCTACTTTAATTCATGTTTTTAATAACAAACCAGCTAAATGAAGTCCCAATATTTAAGAAATTGTGTTGGTTTCAAAGAAGAAACTTCTGTTTATCTATATATGTGTATATATGCTCCAATAAAATTCATAATGAATATAGTGAAGAGATTACCCTGATTGTCATCTTTGTGAGAAGTTTTTCTCTCTGACTTCTTTGATTAGACAATTCTTGGTGTAATTATGTTGTTCATAGTTGGAATAAGTATTTAAAGGATATGATGAGCAATTGGATATGGATACAAAGAAACAAGAGCAAACAAAATTCAGTTAAAAAATTTTCCTTATATCCTGATTTCTTGAAGGGAAATCAGGCAAATGGAGAAATAAGTACAATTTTTATCCCCAGTGGACCATTATTGCCCCATAAAATATAAAGTAGCACTGGTTTCAGCATGAAATTGAATATATTCTATAGGAATTCAGTAACAAGTTAATCTAGTTTTGTTGTTATTCTTTTTACTTTTTAATTATGTTGAATTTGTAGATATAATTAAAGTGCAAAGTGTGATAAGTAACACCATGTATATTCATAATTCAACTAAGGAGCTGCCAACAAGTTATTCCATGTTGATTCAGATGACTTTAAACATTATTGATACATTTTTCACCACATAATATAGCCTATGAATTGTATGTATATGACAGTATGTCTTTCCCTTGTCAGTAAAGCAATGTTTTAATTTCAAACTAAATATAGGATATATATACATATATATGTCTGTATATGGGAATGGAGTATGAAAAATAAAATAGAAAATATGAGGGGAAATTTATCTGGGATAGAGTTCTATTGAGTGTTACATATTTTCCCTTCATATTGCTATGTTAATTTAATTCTCTATGTGTTATTTTTTTTCTGTCTTTTTTCTATCTCACCTCTTTTATGTTGAAATTTATTTTATCTTTCATTTTTCAACCTTTACTAATGCCTATAGCTGCTACCTCAAACTACATGCATGTGCATTTCTATTGGAGATCAATCCTTTAATCAAATATCTTGACTAATCCATGAACCAAATATCTATATCCATATTAAATCTACTAATAGTAATAGAAATAAAGCATAGTTCTAAGTAATTAAAGAGTAAAAATAAATATCCAACACGTTTACTTAATTAAGATCTACCAATGGAATTTTGTGAGTGGTGAGAGACTAAGTGAATTTTCCGCTGAGTTAAAATCACACCACACTGCATGCTTATGGTTTCTGTAGATACTTCCTTTGTGTCATGTCCCCTCTGTGTAGTAAACAATCTCTGGAAATGAATCCCTGAACATATAAATTAATCATATAATTTATTCTTACATTTCCAAGACATATTATCTCTTTTTTGAAGATTCTTCTACTACCCAGAGAGTAATTTAGGACTACTACAAAGTTATAGTCCACATATATACTCTATTGGCTACAATTCTTTAGTAATTGGTGATCCTTTTTTCTCATTGTGAGCTATCATATAAGAACAGGGTAGGAAAGAGAATATGGCTGATTAGAGGAAAGATGAACTTCCCAATAATTTCTCAGCAGAGATTTACAAATTGGGAAGCTTCTTTGCAGTGAAGAGGGTAATTACAGGAATTCACTGAATATCAAAACTCAACTGTAAAATAAACCATAGAGACACAGAAAGTCAAAATGTTGAAAATAATATAAGAAATAATATGTTATAGACAAGCTAGGCTCACCACCAATGGAATGAAAAGTGATTGGGACACTTCAAAATCACAGAGTATATATTCTTCTGCAGATAAATACATTTCAGTGTGGACAGTGGTAAATTGGATCATAGATTCTGACTGCCTTGGGGCTGCTTGTACTGGGAACTTTCTGTGCAAATGTGCAGGTCGAGATTGCCCAGTTGCTATGGTAGAGCTCTGCCTGAGGAGGCTCTGTACAAGGCATGGAGCTATATCTTGACCTTGAACTCATACACCAACTGCCAGGGATAGAGAATTCTGGGCAAAATAAGATAACCACAATGTCTCTCATGTGACATTTTTTGCAGAAACTTTCCCAAAAATAAACTTTTGATGATAACACCTATATAATAAATATGCTGTACTAGCTCTGGATCATTGTTCCTCCATCAGAGGACAATGTCTCACCTGGCCCCAGCTTTCTCTCTATAAGTGCTTGTTTGTCTTTCTTAATTCTCCACTGCCCCTTGTCAGTTTCTAATTAGTGGTCGTGCAGGTTGCAACAACTCAGTCAAGCAAAAATGAATCTTAACTCACACATATGATTTAGGATCATCTGAGCCTTAACATTACTTCAACACATTGAATTGGGTAGACAAAAATCCCAAACCAACAACCAGGCTCCAAGGGAGAACAAACAGAGGAAAACTGCATTTCCCACCCTTCAACATATACTCATATATCAAAACCAAAGAGAAGTTCCAGAACAAAAAAGATAACTACACATGAAAGGACACACACATTAAAAAAAAAAAAAAAGGAAGGGGAAATCCATCTCAATTTAAGTGCAAATCCAAGACCTCTGAAAACATGAGGAAACAGGCTAACAAATATCACTCCAAAATTCACAATCCCCCAACAAAGGATACCACATACATGGAAGGGGATGCAATTTTAGGGAAAGATTATTTAAAAACTGATAATTAAAATATTCAATGAACTAAAAGAGGATCTAAGGAAGGAATTCAAAAAGCAAATTCAAGAAATGAAAGAAAATTTCAATAAAGAAATACAAATATTGAAAGAAACCAATCAGAACACTGAGAAATGAAAAGGAAAAATAATCAAATTAAAAATTCACTTGAAAAGATCATCAACAGATTAGATTGTGTAGAAAATAAAACTTCAGCCCTTGAGTTTAGAACCTCAGGCCATGTCAATAGTTTACATGAGCTTGAATACACAATACTTGGAGAAGAAAAAAAAAAGATAAAATGTGACTGGAGTATGCAAGAACTCTGGGACAATAGCAACAACAACAATAACAACAAAAAGTCCTCAGAGTAATTATGATAGAGGACAACATGGAGATACAAACTAGAGGCATTAAGAACATTATTAATTATGTAGTATCAGAATCGAGATAGATATCCACATATAGGATGCATGTCCCATACCAGACCGTAATTAGACCAAATCAGAAAAGAAATTCTCCAAGACACATTTTAATGAAAATGCCTAATAGAAAATAAGGAAAGAATATTAAAAGTTGCAAGAGAGAGCCAGACACTGTGGTGCATACCTATAATCCCAGTGGCTCTGGAGGCTGAGGCAGTAGGACTTTAAGTTAAAGCCAGCCTCAGCAACTAGCAAGGCCATAAGCAACTTATCAAGACCATATCTCAAAAAAAAAAAAAAAAAATGAAAAAAGCTGAAGGAGAAACATCAGGCCTTATTTAAAGGCAAACCAATAAGTTCACTTCTGATATCTCAACTCATACACTAAAGCACAGGAGGGCCTAGAATTGAGATATCTCTAGCTCTAAAAAACAACAAAAAAAAAGAAAAAACAAAACAAAACAAAACAAAAATAACTTGTCAACCTATATTGCCATATCCAACTAAGCAATCTTTGAAGTTCAATGAGAGAAAAAAAACTTTCCATGACATCCATAAATGAAAAGTATTCATGAACACCAAGGCAGCTCTACAAAGAATGCTCAAAGATAAACTAAACTACACACAGAGGAACCCCAAAACAAAAATCAATAGAAGAGTAATGAATGAAATGAAAGCAAAGACAGATTTAAATATAGCAAATATCAAAATGGCAGGAAACCACAAACACATCATCGTAATAACACTGAATGTAAATGTTCTTAACTCCCAGTTAAAAGACATGGATTAGCAGAATGGATCAAAAAATCAAGATACAGCTATATGCTATGTGCAAGAGACTCGTCTGATGGGCAAAGATAGTCACGGGGTAAAGGTAAAGGGAAGGAAGAAAATAATCCACATAAGTGGAGCCTGAAAAGAAGCAAGACTATTGATTTTCATATCCAACAAAGCAGATTTCCAGCCAGAGTTCAGCAGAAAGGGCAAAGAAATCCACTACTACCTCCTGGAAAAAGGAACAATCCAATTAGAAGATATGATAGTAAATATTAATTCTCCAAATGTCAGTGCATCCAATGACAAAAAAAATATACTTCTTGACACTAAGTCTCAGATAGACCCCAATACAATAATACTGGTTGATTTCAACACAGTCTTATCATCAATAGACATATTGAAACGTAAAATCAATAAAGGTCTTTCCAACCTAAAAATACTATAAAACAAATGAATCTAAAAAACATCTACAGAAAATTTCACCCCAAAACAGTTGAATTTAACTACTTCTCAGAAGCTCATGGAAACTTTTCCAAATAGATGATGTTCTAGGTCACAATGTAATTCCTAGAAAATATAAACATATTGATATAATTATATGCATCCTATTGTACCATAAAGGAATGAAACTAAAAATCAATAGCAAGAAAAATAATATGAACCACATAGATACATGAAGATTGATCAATACTCTTTTAATTGAAGAATTAAAGAAGAAATGGAAGAGGAAATCAAGAAAGTATTAGAAACAAATGAGAACAGAGATAGAACATATCAAAATCTCTGGAATATTTATGAAAGCAGATCTAAGAGAAAAAGTATATCATTCCATGCCTACATTTAAAATTAGAGAGATCCCAAATAAAAAAGCTATGATCCACCTCAGGGCCTTAGTAAAGGAAGAGGAAAACAAATTTCAAAACCTGTAAATGACAGGAAATAATAAAGATCAGAGAGTCAAAATTAATGAAATTGAGTATAAAAAATAATACACAGGATCAATGCAATACAGAGTTGATTTATCAAAAAGATAAAAAAGATTGATAGAAATTTAGCCAAATCATTCAGAAAAGAAAGAAAATTAGAGATGAAAACCTAGATAACACCACAAACATTTCTGAAATCTAGAGGAGCATTAGAAACTAATTTGAAAATTTATACTCCAATAAACTGAAAAATCTAGAAGGCATTGACAAAGTTTTAGACTCATATGGCCTGCCCAAATGGAACAAGGAAAATATAGGAAACACAAAAAGTCAACCTTTATCAAGAAATGACATTGAAACAGTAATTAAAAGCTTTCTAAAGCCCAGTGTGATGGCAGACTCTTGTAATCCCAACAGCTCAGGAGGCTGAGACAGGAGAATCACAAGTTCAAAGCCAACCTCAGCAACGGAGAGGTGCTAAGCAACACAGTGAGACCCTGTCTCTAAATAAAATACAAAAAAGGACGGGATGTAGCTCAGTGGATGAGTGCCCCTGAGTTCAATCCCTGATATCTCTCACCAAAAATAAATAAATAAATAAATAAAATCCTTCTAAAAAAGAAAAGCCCAGGGCCAGATGAAATCTCCACTGAGTTCTCTTAGACCTTTATAGAAGAACTAATGCCAATCTTTCTCAAATGATTCCATAAAATTTAAATGGAGGAAACATTGTCCAATACACTCTATGAAGTCAGTATAAGTTTGATACCAAAACCAAAAAAGACACATTAGGGAAAGAAAAGTATAGCCCATCTATGGTGAACATAGATGCAAAAAATCTTAATAAAATATTAGCAAACCACATTCAAGAACACATCAGTAAGATAATATACCATGATTAAATATGCTTCACCTCAGAAACACAAGTGTGATTTGCATGTGAGGTGTTCCCTGAAAGCTCATGAGTGAGACAATGCAAGAAGTTTCAGGGATGAAATGATTGGGTTATGAGAGCCTTAACCCTGTCAGTGAATTAATCGTCTGATAGGATTAATTGAGTGGTAACTGAAGGCAGGTGGAGTGTGACTAGAGGAGATGGGGAATTGGAGGCATGGTTTGAGGTATATATTTCATATCTTGCAAGTGGAGTCTGTCTCTCTCTGCTTTCTGATCATTATGTGAGTTACTTCCCTGTGCCACACTCTTCCTCCATGATGTCCATTCAGCCTCACCTTGAGTCCCAAGGAATAGACCACTGGGTATGGATTGAGACCTCTGAAACCATGAGCACTCAAATAAACTTTTCCTCCTTTAAATTTGTTCTGGTTGTGTCTTCTAATCACAGCAGTGAAAAAGCTGACTAAAATAGCAAGTATGTGTCTATATATGCAAATCAATAAATGTAATTTATCACTTAAATAGAATTAAGAACAAGGATCATGTGATCATCTCAATACATGCAGATAAGGATTGATAATTCCTTGGCAAAAATAAGGAAAATAGAACTTACCTCACTGTATGTGAAAAATCCAAAGCCAGTATCATTGAACAGAGAAAACCTGAAAACATTTCCTCTAAATTCAGTAATAAGGCAAGGATGCTCACTCGTACAACTCCTATTCAAAATCATTCTTAAAACTCTAGCCAGAGCAATCAGGCAAGAAAAGAAAAATGAAAGAATACACATAGGAAAAGAAGTCAAACTATCTCTTTTTTGATGATGACCAAATTCTATATTTACAAGATCAAAACAATTCCACAAGATGACACCTAGAGCCAATAAATGAAATAAACAAATAGTAGAATACAAGATCAACACTAAAATTTTTCTTGTATTGCAGCAGCAGTTGTGTTGAGAAAGAAATTGGGGAAAACCATCCCTTTCTGAATATCCTAAAAGTAAAATAAAATACCTGGGAATTAACCTATCCAAGGGGTGAAAATTTTCTATAATTGAAACTAAAGAATATTGAAGAAAGAAATTGAAGAACTTAAAAGATGGAAAGATCTACATTCTTGTAGGGAACATTCCTCAAGCTTATCTGACAGCAGTCACTGACACCATGGTCTAAGTAAGCCAAACAGTCTGAACAGAGAACTGAGGTAATGGTAAAGACTTGCCATGGAATGAAAGTCTTTGCAGTTGCTGAGGGTGAGTTAGGAGCTGAAGGAAGGCCTCGCTTATCAAGCATCCCAGTAAGCTGTGATGTGAACTTGTCCTTGCTGCCTTGCTTCAGGTTGTGTGCTGGAGCTTACCATTCCCCCAGTCCTTTGTCTCAGACTTGTTGCTGGGCAGAATTACTTAGGCATGCTTGGTTTGTTTACATTATCTCGACATATAGTTCACCTATAGACTGACTCTGTTATGCTTTAACAAACATGTTAACCTGATTGGATAATGTGCCTATATATGTCTTGTACAATCCTAAGTAAAATTAGATCTGTGCCTTTAGAGCCCGGTCTCTGGTGTCTGAACTAGGGTAGACACCATACATCCTCACCCTCACCGGGACCCCTAGTCTCTGAACATCAACATTATTCTTGGATAGGAAGAATGAATATTGTTAAAATGACCATACTACCAAAAGCAATATAAAGATTCAATGAAATTCTCATAAAAATACCAATGACATAATTCAGTGAACCAGAAAAAGAAACTCTCCTTATATTTATTTGCATATTTATTTGCATGAATAAGAGACCCAGAACAGCATTTTGTGTGTGGAGATATATATATATATATATGCGTATATATATCGTATTTGTACAAAAAATAAATGAAGACTAATGGAATAAAGTAGATGAAACAGAGAAAACCCACATACTAATAACCATCTGGTAATTCACAAAACTGACAAAAATAAATGTTGTTGAAACAATACCATATTTAACAAATGGTTCTGGGAACTGGATATTCAAATATAGAAGAATGAGATTAGATCTCTATGTCTCCTTCTGCACAAAGTCAAAACAATTTGATAAAAAATGTAGGAATTAGATCAGAAACCTTGAAAGTGCTAGAAGAAAGCACAGGGTCACCACTTGATCATACAGAAGCAGACACTGACTTCCTCAACAAGACTCCTGAAGCTCAAGTACTGAAACCAAGAGTTAATAAGGAGATAACATAGAATGAAAAAGATTCTGCACAGCACAGATATGATTAAGAGTATGAAGAGAGAGGCTACAGAATGGGAGAACATTTTTGACAGCTACTACTCTTTCAGGGTATGATTTGGATGTGAGTTCACATTTGGGACCATGGAAGAAGGTTCAGAGGAGAAATGGTTGGGTTGTAAGAGTCTTAAACCAATCTGCAAATTAATCCCCTGATAGGCATTAACTGAATGGTAACTGAAGTGGTAGGATGTGGCCAGAGGAGGTGGGAATTAGAATGTGGCTTTGGTGTATATGTTTTGTATCTGGAGAGTAGAGACTCTCTCTCTCTGCTTCTTTATCACCATGTGAGCTGCTGCTCTCCACCTTACTCTTTCACCATGATGTCGTGCCTCACCTTGAGCCCTGAGGAATGGAGCATTCTATGGATTGAGATCTCTGAGATGGAAAATAAACTTTTCCTCCTCTACAGTTGTTTTGGCCAGGTCCTTTAGTCACAGCAGTGAATAAAACAGACTATAGCAGAAAGTTGCTATGAGTAACCTGATCATGTGGTTCAGAAGCTTTGTGAGCTTTTTGGAAATGGGGGAAGGAACTTTGAAATGTGTAGCAGTGCAAACTGGAAATGCTTTAGATTGTTGTAAGCAGAAATTAATGACCAATACTGGTGGGAACTTGACAGAGCAGAATGGCAATGGAACTGTGACAGTGAAGACTGGGCTCAAGAGGGTTCAGAAGAGAAGGGCTCTATTGAAATTTGGAATAGAGGCCATTTGTGTTATGTTCTGGCTGAGAAGTTGTCTGCATTTTGCCCATGTCCTGAGATTTTCTGTGAGGTGGATTTTAAAAGTAGTGGACTTATTAATCTAGTAGAGGAAATTTCTAGACAGCAGAGCATTCAGGCAGTGGCATGGATATTGCTGCCAGCTTTTAGCCAAGTTTGTTGTGATTATCATTAGCAAAAGCAGAGCACAAAGATTTGAAAAACTTGGACTTAAAAAATGGGAGTGAAACTGGGGCTAAGAAAGGTTCAGTTGTTAAAAAATTTTATTACCACTAAAGGAATGATAAAGATTGCCCAGAGACAATAAGAAAAATGGTTTGTGGGCATCTCAGGAGCTGGCAAGTTCACACCCATCTAAAGCTCAAGGGAGTAAAAGTGAAAATTCTCTTGAGAAGAGATCAGTGGGGCGCCCTTCTTGCACAAAGGGGCCTAGGAAGTTTTTTCACCATTCTCAGTCAGACAGACACTGATAGGATGCTGCAGACCTGGTTCTTGGAGGTTTGGCTACTGCTCCAGATGGTGGCAGACCTTGGCCTCAACCATGAGGTGCTGGTTCTGCAGGAATGCTGGATGCTGAAGTTATGGGGTCACGGAGGCTTCCACCAAGATTACAAAGGAAGGTCTGAGAAGCCAGGCAAAGTGCAGCAGGGTTGGATTTCCTGTGGGCACTCCCTACAAGGCAAGGCTAGAGATTTGAGGAGGAAGCCGAAGCTGCAATGGAGACAACCAGGATTATGAAATGATGGTAACATGAGGCATCATCCTAAGAAAGTTGCAGGAATTGAGCAGAGACAAGCCAACAGAAAGGCCACTTGGGTTGGTACCAAAATGACCATGGGGGTAGAGCTACACAAGCCCTTTGGAGATAACATCACAATGCCATGTGCCCCAGATGATGGACATGGAGCTACAGGACTTGTTTGCCCAGCTGGATTTCAGTCTTGTTTTGGTCCTATCCCATCTTTCTATGCTCCTAATTTTGTGAATGGAAATACTTATTATTTTCCATTACATATTGAATACTTATAAATTGCTTTTAATTTTACAGGAACTCACAATACAAGATTGGTTTGAGCCTCTGAGAAGACTTTGAACTTGAAGTTTGAGCAAGTTAGGAACTGTTGAGACTATGGAAAGTCTTGGGAATGAACTAAATGTATTTTGTATTTTCAGATGAGTATGAGGTTTGGGGGCGCCAGAGGTGTAATGTTATGGTTTGGATGTGAGGTGTCTCCCAAAAGCTCATGTTTAGAAAAAGGCAAAAAGTTTCAGAGGAGAAATGATTGGGTTGTAATGATTAACTAAGTGAAAACTGAAGTGGTAGGATGAGGCTGGAGGAGTTGAGAATTAGGGTATGGATTGGTGTATATATTTAGTATTTGGAGAGTAGAGATTCTCTCTGCTTCCTGATCACAGTGTGAGCTGCTTCACTCCACCATACTCTTTCACCATGATATTGAGCCTTACCTTGAGCCCTGAGGAATGGAGCCTGCTGCCTATGTATTGAGACCTCCAAAACCATAAGCCTCCAATAAACTTTTCCTCCTCTACAATTGTTTTGGTTGATTCCTTTAGTCACAGTAGTGAAGAAAGCTGACTAAAACACAGGGGATTAATATCCAGAATATATAATGAATTTTAAAAAAATTCAATGCCAAAACATTTAAAAAACCATATAATCAATAAATGGGAAAAAGATACTTTTTAAAATAAGAAGCACAAATTCCCAATAAATATGTGAAAAAAAAAATCTCCAGAAATCTTAATAAATGCAAAACAAAACTAACCTAACTATTAGATATGGAAAATGACAAACCCCAAAATAGTGTGGTTTGGGAAGAGGGAGTGAGGAAGAAGGCAACCCAATTGATAACATTGATCCTTTCCTAATACATTCTTTCCCAGTTATGAGACAGACAATCCCTAGAAAGAAAGCAAACATCATCCAGTAGCAAGACAATATCTGGGGAGGAAATTTCTATCAAGGCCTAGACTGGCATTCTCTGGGAAGAAGTCCTTTCTCAGTGACAGTACAATGGGACCCTAGAGGGAAAGAGATAAATACTAACCATGGACTTCAGACCATCCATATTGTCCACCAACTGCTGACACAAAGACCCTCCATCTGACTCACTGCCCACTGACCCCAGACTCTCTATCCAATGCACTCTGTCAATAATTAAGTTACCTCTCAGTATAACCTATGTAAGCACAAACTCCCCCTTTGGACTGTGGCTCATTTTCCACCAGGAAAGTGGGTCCATCAAAGGTTTGACTCTGTTCCTGAATAAAGGATTTTGCTGATCTGTGAAAGTTGCATTCAGTCTGGTCCTTTTGTGCTAACACTAACATTTCATCCCACTTCAGCCAGAAAAGGAATTACCAAGAAAACAAATAATAATAAGTGCTGGCATGGATATGGGGAAAATGATACACCAATACATTCTTGGTAGGAGTGCAAATTAATACAACCACTCTGAAGAATAGTATAGAGATTTCTCAAAAAACTATAAATGGAACCACATATGACTTAGCTATCCAACTCCTTGGTATCAACTCCTTGGTATTTATTCAAAAGAATAAAACAGCATTCTATGGCCATATAGCCACTTAAATGTTTAGAGTCACACAATTCACAAAATAACCAAATTATGTAATCAACTCAGATATTCATGAATACATGAATTTATTTTTTATTTGTTCTTAATAGATATACATACTAGTAGAATGTATTTGACATGTTATACATAAATGGAGTATAATGCCCTATTTCTGTGGTTCTACATGTTATGGATTTACACAGATTGTGTATTCATATATGAACATAGGAAGGGCATATCAAGTTCATTCCACTGTCTTTCCTACTTCCATCCCTCTCCCTTTCCTTCCTTCCCCTTTTTCTAATCCATTGAAATTCTATTCTTCACTACCCTGCCTTATTGTGTGTTAGAATCCACCTATCAGGGAGAGCATTCAACCTTAATTTTTCTGAGATTGGCTTATTTCACTTAGCATGAGAGTCTCCAGTTCCATCCAATTACTGGCAAATGCCATAATTTCATTCTTCTTTATTGCTGAATAATATTCCATTATATATACATACCACATTTTCTTTATCCATTCATCTGTTGGAGAGCACCTAGGTTGGTTCAATAGCTTAGGTATTATGAATTGAGCTGCCATAAACATTGATGTGGCTGCATCACTGTAATATGCTGATTTTAAGTCTTTTGGATATATGTTGAGGAGTGGGATAGCTGGGTCAAATAGTGGTTCCATTCCAAGTTTTCTGAGAAATATCCAAAATGCTTTCTAGAGTGGTTGCACCAATTTGTTGTCCCTCTAGCAGTGTATGAGTGTTTTTTTTCCTCACATTCTCACCAACATTTATTGTTGCTTGTATCATTGATGATTGCCATTCTGATTGGAGTGAGATGAATTCTCAGTGTAATTTTAACTTGCATTTATCTAATTAATAGAGATGTTGAACATTTTTTCATATGTTTTTGATTGACTGCAATTTTTTTCTGTGAAGTGCCTATTCAGTTCCTTTGCCAATTTATTGATTGGATTATTTGTTTTTTTGGTATTAAGTTTTTAAAGTTCTTTGTATATCCTGAAGATTAAGGTTCAACCTGAGGTGCATGTGCAAAGATTTTTCTCCCATTCTATAGTCTCTCTTTTTACATTCTTGGCTGTTTCCTTTGCTGTGCAGAAGCTTTTAAGTTTGATACCATCCCAATTATTGATTCTTGATTTTCGTTCCTGTGCTTTAGGGGTCTTTTTGAGAAAGCCAGTTCCTGGGCCAACATGATGGAGACATGGGTCTACTTTTTCTTCTAGTAGGTATAGGATCTTATGCCTAGGTCCTTGACTCATTTTAAGTTGAGTTTTTTACAGGGTGAGAGATAGGGGTTCAATTTCATTTTGCTATGTATGGATTTCTATGTTTTCTGGCACAATTTGTTGAAGGGGTTATTTTTTCTTTAATGTATGTTTTTGGTGCCTTTGTCTAGTAAGGTATAACTGTATTTATGTGGGTTTGTCTCTGTGTCTTCTATTCTGTACCATTGGTCTACCTGTCTATTTTGGTGCTAATATCATGCCATTTTGGTTACTATAGCTCTCTACTATAGTTTAAGGTCTGGTATTGTGATGCCTCCTTCCTCACTTTTCTAAGGATTGCTTTGGCTATTCTGGGCCTCTTATTTATCCTAAAGAATTTCATGATTGCTTTATCTATTTCCTTGAAGAACAATATTGGCATTTTAATAGAAATTACATTAAATCTTTATAGCACTTTTGATAGTATGACTATTTTGACAATATTAATTCTGCCAATCCAAGAACATGGGAGACCTTTCTGCCTTCTAAGGTCTTCTTCAATTTCTTTCTTTAGTATTCTGTACTTTTAATTGTAGAGGGTTTTCTCACAAATATTATTTTTTTTGCAGCTATTGTAAATTTGATAGTTTTCCTAATATCTATTTTAGTTCACTCACCACTGATGTATAAGAATGCAATTGACTTATAGGTATTAATTTCATATCCTCCTACTTTGCTGAATTCATCTATAAGTTGTAGAAGTTTTATGGTGGAGTTTTTTGGTTCATCTAAACATAGAATCTTGATTTCAGCCAATAGTGATAGTTTGAGTTATTCTTGTTCTATTTGTATCCCTTTAATTTCTTTCTTCTCTATGATTGCACTAGCTAGAGTTTCAAGAACAATGTTGAATACATGTGATGAAAGAGGACATTATTCATTTGCTTCTGATTTGTGAGTAAATGTCTTTAATTTTTTCTCCATTTATAATTATTTTGTACTTGGTTTAGCTTTTACAATGCTGAAGTATATTCCTACTATCCCTAGGTTTTCTCATGTTTTGAACCTCAACGGATGTTGTATTTTTTCAAATGCTTTTACTGCAACTATTGAGTAGTTGCCAGTCCACACTGGAAGACTAGACCCCAGGGATCTTCCCTGCATCCCACTTGTGCAATGGAAGAACTAATTCTTACTCCCCTCTGGCACATGTGGACCCCACATTTCCTGGTTTCTTGAATTCAATCTCCAAACACAGAAATAAGCCAGTTCAGAAAAAGTACTATGAATAATCATCTGCCAATAAACTAGGTAACTCAGCAGAAATGAAAAATATCCTACTGATATAAAAATATTAAGTTTAAATCATGAAATCGTAGAATGCCTAAGTCAGTTATAACTAGTGTGGAAGTTGATTCAGTAATGCAAACATCCCAATAAAGAAAAGTGTAGAACCAATTGGTTTTAGAATTGAATTCTACCAATCATTAAAGAAAAATTAGCACCAACAATTACCAAATTATTCCAAACAGTGAAAAGGAAGGATTATTTCAAAACTTAGAGCTAACATAACAAAGTCAGAGGAGACATGGCAAGAAACAAAAAAATCATAAGCCAATATTTCTGATGAATGCAGATAGAAAAGTCATCAACAACATACTAACAATGTATATACAACAACTTACAAAATCATATACCATGACCAAGTAGAATTTATCCCTGAAATTCAAGGATGTTTCACAGTATGAAAATCAGTTAATGTGAGATATCACATTTCATGCACAAAAAGCACTTAACAAAATTCAATTCTATTTCATTACATAAAATTCTCAACAAACCAGGATTAAAAGAAAATTACCTAAACAAAATAAAGACTATGTATGAAAATTCCACACTTAACATCATACACAAAGTTGAAAACCTTAAACCTTTCCCCTAAGGTCAGGCACGAGACTAGGATATCTACTTTTGACCTTTATATTACACATAACACTATATGGTGTAGTCAGACAGATTATGCAAGAAAAAAAATAAAAATTTTCCAAATAAAGATGAAAGAATTAAAATTATTTCTGTTTTCAGAAGACATCATACAATATGTGGAAAGCCACAAAGACACCAAAATGTTAGAGCTAATAAAATAATTTAGTAAAATTGCTGGATAAAAAGTTGATAAACAATAGTCATTTGTATTTCTATACACTAACAATGAATTATGTGAGAAAATTAAGAACAAAATCCTATTTAAATAGCATCAAAAAATGAATACATAAACATAAACAGATGAAAAACTTAAACACTAAGAACTATGAAATAATCATGAAAATAAAAAAAAATTAAAGATGATAATTAAAGAAAATTCAAATAATTAGTAGATATATTGCCTTCAGTTTTGGGCCAAAACATCAAAATACACAATTCCAAATACCAGCATCTTGAATGTCAAATTACTGAAACAATAACTTCCTCTAAAGTTTAAAACTTCCAAATATCAAAAATGGAGACATCTTGCTTTCTGAACTTAAATATATAATAAAAACACATTAATTTAAAAAGTATGGTACTGGTATAAAGACAAACATATATATCAATGGAACACAATAAAGGGTTAGAAATAATTTCATTCATACAGAGGTAATTGATATACCCACATGAAAATGAATTGAAATAGACACTTATTCATAATCTACACTAATTTCCCCTCAAAATGGTTAAAATTTCAAACATAAGACCTGAAATTATAATATTATATATGATACCCAAAATACAGCAACAAAAGCAAATAAAAGGCAAGTGGATAACATCAAACTGAAAAGGTTTTTCATTACAGGGAAAAATAGAATGGGAGAAATAATCCACGGAATGGAAAAAAAAGTGTTTACAAATACTATACTTTCTAAAGGGTTAATTTACAAAATTTTTAAGGAAGTGCTACAATTTGATAGGGAAAATGAACCTTTAAATGTGTAAATGATTTGAATACACTTTTTTTTTCAAAAATTCATATAAAGTATCCTCTATTTCATGCAGTGTTGATGGAAATTTAAAAAAAAAATTATAGAAGAAAAAGTAGGTCCAAATCTTCAAAATGTCAGCTTAGGATCAGACTTCCTTAACAGGACTCCCATAGTACAAGAAATAAAAGCAAGAATCAATAACTGGGATAGATTCAAACTAAATAGCTTTCTCTCAGCAAAGGAAACTATCAACAATGTGAAGAGAGAGCCTACAGAGTGAGAGAAAATCTTTGCCACTCATACTTCACATAGAGCACTAATTTCCAGAACATATAAAGAACTCAAAAACTCTACACCAAGAATACAAATAACCCAATCAACAAATGGGCTAAGGAAATGAACAGATACTTCACAGAAAAAGATCTACAAGCAATCAACAGATATATGAAAAAATGTTCAACATCTCTAGTAATAAAAGAAATGCAAATCAAAACCACCCTAAGATTCCATCTCACCCCAATTAGAATGGCAATTATCAAGAATACAAGCAACAATAGGTGTTGGCGAGGATGTGGGGAAAAAGGTACACTCATACATTGCTGGTGGGGCTGCAAATTGGTGCAGCCACTCTGGAAAGCAGTGTGGAGATTCCTCAGAAAGCTTGGAATGGACCCAGCATTTGACCCAGCTATCCCACTCCTTGGCCTATACCCAAAGGACTTAAAATCAGCATACTACAGAGATACAGCCACATCAATGTTCCTAGGTGCTCAATTCGCAATAGCCAGATTGTGGAACCAAACTAGATGCCCTTCAATTGATGAATGGATAAAGACACTGTGGTATATATATACAATGGAATATTACTCAGCCATAAAGAATAATAAAATTATGGCATTTTCAGGCAAATGGATGAAATTGGAGAATATCATGCTAAGTGAGATAAGCTGATCTCCAAAAACCAAAGGATGAATGATCTTTGTGGATTATGACACATAAATGGGGAGTCGGAGGGAGGCAAGATTGGAGGAAGGAGGGACTGTATATAGGGAAAAGGGAGGTGGGAGGATTGGGTGGAAGGAAAAAATAACAGAACAAGTCAAACACCATTACCCTATGTAAATATATGGTTACACAAATGGTATGCCTCTACTTCATGTACAAACATAAACAAATCATACCCCCATTTATTTACAATTAAAAAAAAAGTGCACCCTCACTATAAAGAATAGTATAGTGCTTCCTAAAAAAAATTAAAAATAAAAATAAAAAATAAAAAATAAATAAAGACAGCACAATCCAGCAAGACAACTTCTGGGTTTCAATAAAAAATTTAAATCAGAATCTCAATGAAATGTTATCACTCCCATGATCATTTTAACACTAGTTGCTATAGTCAAGATGTAGGAGAAAACCTAAATTGCAATGGACCAAGAAAATTTATATTATAGTATACTATTATTTTATTAAAATGGCATACCATTTAACCATTTAACCTTTGAAAAGAAAGATATCCTGTATATGTGACAGCATGGATAAATGTTGACTACAATATTAGTACATGAAGTAAACCACTCACAAAAGGCAAATGTTGAATGATTGCACTTACATGAGGTATCTAAAGCACTCAATCTCAGAGGAAGAGAGTAGAATAGTGGGTCTAGGAATTCCCACCAACACTGTGCAAAGCTTCCAATTTTCATAGTCATATCAATGTGTGTTACCTTTTGGTATTGTTTGATAATAGTCATCTTAACAGGTGTGAATTGAGACCTCACAGTGGTTTTGATTTGCGTTTTACTGATCATTAGTGGTAGTGAGTTTTTTGTATTCTGAAGAACAATTTGTATGTCCTTTTGGAGAAATTCATATTCAACTCATATGCCTATTTTTAATGACATTTCTTGAAGATTGTGTACTCAATTGAGTTGTAGGAGTTCCCTTATATATTTTGAGCTTTAGGCATGTATCAGAATACAAGGAATTGAGACAAAATGGGAAGATATTGGTCAATGGGTACAAAGTTTCTGTTTTGAAAATGAATTAATTCACAAATATTAAGTAGAATATTATACCTATACTTAATGATGCCATACTATTAACTTACAAATTTATTAAGAGAGTAGATCTCATTGTAAACATTCTTGCCATAATAAAGTAAAATTTAAAAAATTCTTAAAGTCCAATTAAATTTTCCCTGCATGGCAGTAAATGTATTTCCTATTCAACAGGTTCTGCAAACTTACCTCTATTCCATTAAGTGATATTATTTATATAATTTCTATGAAAATTTGTGTCACAATTTTTTAAAAAGGGAAGTTTTTTTTTTTTTAAGAATGAATCAAACAACATTACCCTATGTAAATGTATGATTACACAAATGGTATGCCTTGACTCCATGTACAAACAGAGAAACAACATGTATCCCATTTGTATACAATAAAAAAATTGATTATATAACTAAAAAAAAAAGGGAAGTTTTATTTATTTATTTATTTATTTTTAGTGTGCATGTGTGTGTATATGTGTGTTTATAGGGAATTGAAACCAGGGCCTTTTGTATTCTAAACAAGAACTCTACCACTAAGATATATCCATAGCGCTTTTGATTTTTATTTTGAAACAAGATCTCCTTAAATTTTCAGTTTGGCTTTGATCTTACAATCCTCCTGACTCAGTCTACCAAATAACCGGAATTACAGGGATGCATCACCATGTCTGGCTTACTAGCTTTATTTTTTTAAAAAGACATTCATATTTCTTTTTTTTAATTATTCTTTGGATAGATACTCTTGGCTAAGGTTGTTCTCAAACTTGCTATCCTCCTACCTCAGTCTCCTGAGTTGCTGGGATTACAGACATATGCCACTGCACCCGACATGTAGTACATTTCAAAGTTAGGTATTGTGATGTTCCTAATTTTGTTGTTTTTGTTCAAAATTGTTTTGGCCTTTTGGGGTCCACCTAAATTTTAAGTTTGTTTTTTGGAGTCTATGTGAATTTTAAGTTTGTTTTTAATGTTAATGAAAATGACACTGACATTTAAATGAGGATTGCATTAAAGCTTCGGGATATTTTGAGTTGTATGGGCATTTTAACAAAGTTAATTCTTCAAATCAATGAATATGATTTTTAAAAATTATTTGTATCTTCTTCAATTTCTTTCAACGATACATTTCACTGTAGTGTGGTAATGTAATTGTGATTGTTCTCTTGATAACATTTTCAGAGAATGTACTTCTGGTATGTAAAAATAATATTGATTTTTGTGTGCTTATTTCACAACCTTCAACTTACTAACTTCATTTATTATTTTCAACTGTTTTTGGTGGAGACTTTAGGGTTTTTAAAAATATATTTTTAGTTGTAAATGGACAAAATACCTTTATTTTATTTATTTTTATGTGGTCCTGAATGTCAAACCCAGTGCCTCACATATGTCAGGTAAGTGCTCTACAACTGAGCTATAACCCCAGCCCCAACTCTAGGGTTTTGATACACAAGATTATGTGTTCAGCAGACAAGGACCATTTTGCTTCCTTCTTTATGTTGCAGATGTCTTTTATTTCCTTCTCCTACCTAATTGCTCTGACTTGAACTCCTAATACTATGTTAAATAAAAGTGGCAGAAGTGGGCATACTAGTCTTATTTTGTATCTTAGAGGAAAAGCTGTCAATTTTAAGATGGATTTAAATCTAAGACTCTACCTGTAATCCAAAATCCTGAGAAACGGAATAAAATCTTCATTAAACTTTGTCACTAGAATGGTTATGAGAAAAATCATATTGTTGATCAGAGAGAATCCAATTGATTCTTACCACTTTATCTTAATTAGAAAATTACATAAAAATAATGAAAATGCCTAGAAACGATCACAGCTCATTTTCTGTCACTATAAAAATAGATGATATTGAGCATTTCATTTATTTAAAAAAATTTGAATATCAATTTTTCTGTTTTTATTGATGCATTATAATTGTAGATAGTAGTGGGAGTCAATTGTGACATTTGTTCATGCAAATAATTTGATCAATTTAATTTCCTAGTACTTCCCTTTCTGTCCACTCCTCCTTTCCTCTGATCCTGTTGCTGTACTCTACTGGTCTCTTTTCTATTTTTCATGATTGGAATATTATTATATATAAAAAGTGGGATGCATTGTGATATATTCATATATATGCATAGCAAAATTTGTTTTATTTCATTCCCCAGTACCTGCAATTACCTTCCCTTTCTCCCTCCCCAAAGATATTCTTTCTTCTATTTTTCAAGATTCCTTTTGCTGTCTAGCTTTCACATATAAAGATTTGATCTTTGACTTTCTGAGTCTGATTTATTTTACATATGATGGTCTCTAATTCCATCTATTTCTCACTAAATGACAGAATTTCATTTGTCTTTATGACTGAGCTAAACTCTACCCCATTTAGCAAGTCATCTGTTAACAATTAGGTTGGTTCCATAACTTGGATATTGTGGATTGTGCTTCTAATAAACATTGACATGCATTGATTATATCATTGTATCACTATATGTTTTAGTTAGCTTTTTTGTTGCTGTGTCAAAAGACTTGGGAAAAACAATTAGAAGAGGAAAAGTTTAACTTGGAGCTTGTAGTTTTAGAGGTTTCAGTCCATAGAGAGCAGACTTCATTGCTCTGTGCATAATATGTGGCAGGACATCATGGTAGAAGTGTGCACTGGAAGAAAGTGACTCAGCATGTGGCACCAAGCAGAGAAAAGACCTTTCTCACCAAAGACACAATATATACCACAAAGATATATCCCCAGAGACCCCCTTCCTCCAGCCACAACCTATCCACCTCATTAATCCCATCACATGATTAATGCCCTGATTAGTTCAAGGCTCTTTAACTTAATCATTTCACCTCTAAACTTTCTTTCATTGTCTTACACATGAGCTTTTGGGGGACACCACACATCTAAACCACAATATTATACCCTGACCCCAAAATTTCGTACTTATCTCACAATGCAAAATGCACTTAGTTTATTTCCAAGAGTCCCCATAGTCAACAGATCCAAGATTGACCAAAAGTCCAATTCCAAATTCTCCTCTGAAACTCAAGACAGTTTGATTCCCTATAGTATTCAAAAGCAAGCTGTAGCTGGGTGCAGTGGCGCATGCCTGTAATCCGAGCAGCTTGGGAGGCTGAAGCAAGAGGATCACGAGTTCAAAGCCAGCCTCAGCAAAAGCAAGATGCTCAGTGAGACCCTGTCTCTAAATAAAATACAAAATAGGGTAGGGGATGTAGCTCAGTGGTCAAGTGCCCCTGAGTTCAATCCCTGGTAACACCTCCCTCCCCAGAAAAAAGCAAGCTATGTATATCTATCTATCTATCTATCTATCTATCTATCTATCTATCTATATACTATATCTATATCTATCTATCCATCTATCTATCTATCTATATAGATATGGGCACAGAGTAAACATTTACATTCCAAAAGGAAGACATTGGGACACAGAAAGAAGGCATGGGACCAAAGCAAGATCACAATCCAACTGTGAAAAATGTAATAGACTGACAGATCTGGCTCCATGAGAATGTTACAGACCAGACTCTGAGGAAATTGACTAAACAGCCACCATTTTGCTCTGAGACTCCATGTTATGTAGGAAATAAGTTTCTCCCATGGGAACACCCCACCTCTGTAACCATCATCAGTTACTTAGTGTGACATGTTTAACAATACAGAATGACAATTCCCACATAAAGAAAAATTTCTCTCTTTTGATTCCTATTGCTCCTAAACAATGTACCATGTGAATGGTGATTGTGTGGATGTTAGTAGCCATTCTTTACTTTGTACATAGGTAAGGGTCATTTTGACCCACTTCTCCCTCTGTCGATGATCTCATGATATTAGTCTGTAATTTTGAATCATAGCAACAGACACTTATGATTGATGTAATTGTTGGTATAAGAACCCCTACAACCCTATGGTAGGGGCTGTTCTCCCAATAGCCAATTTTTGGGGCATTGTGTGAGACAGTCATTCGGCCAGCTTAATAGACTCTCAAATTTGAACTTCTCAGTGGTGATCAGTCTGTTCTTAAGTTGCACCCCATAACAAAAGAAAGTTCTGTAGTTTTATGTCCAAAATCTGGAGCATATAACATATGATGTTCTCTCCAAAGGGCTTATGTTGCTCTGCCCCTATGGGCTTCCTGACTCCAGTTTACATGGCCTCTCTCTTGGAGTGTCTCTGATTAATTTTTGCAGCTTTCCTCAGCACATATCCCATGCTACTGGCATTTCTAAATCTTCGGGGTCTCCACTGTGACTTCCGCTTCCTCCTCACATCTTTGTGCATCACATTTTCAGGGGCAGCCCACAGGGAATAAAACCCTAATGTACTTTACCTGGCCTCCCAGGTCTTCCTTTGATATCTTTGAGGAAGCCTCCATGATCCCATAACTCCAGCATCCTACAATACTCTAGAACCAGCACCATGTGGTTGATGCCACTGTCTGCCGCCATCCCAGGCAGTAGCCAAGCATTGTGGAAACTTCACTTGCAGCAACCTCTGAGTGCTTCAGTGGCTGAGCATGGGGAAAGAAACTTCCCAAGCACCTCTGTGCAAACAGTGCCCCACTGGTCCCTTCTCAAAGGAATTTTTACTTTTATATCCTATATCCTGTGTGATGGGTGTGATCTTTCCAAATCCTGAGATGCCCTAAAATCATTATTATTTATGGTTAAAATATTTAGCTTTCTTTAATGACTATATTGTTTGTAAGAACCACATATTCCTTTGCCTCAGTTTTACTTATAGTTCTATTGCCAAACTGCAAATTTTTCAAATATTTATGCTTTGCTTTCTGCTCCCTATTATGACAATAAACTCCACTAAAGCCACCAGTAATATCCATGCCACTGCCTGAGTTCTATATTGCCTAGAAATTTCTTCTGCCAGATGAAGAAGTCTATCGCCCATAGTTTCAGTCTCAAAAAGAACCTCAGGATATAGTCAAAATGTAGACAACTTATTAGCTAAAATATAACAACAATGACCTCTAGTTCAATTTCCAAGTGTTCTCCTTTTCCTCTGAACTTTCATGAGCCCTGTCTACTATCTCTAGTTGTATTGGCATTCTGGTCTTCTGAACTCCCATCAGAATTGCCCATTAAACTCCACTGACAATATCTAAAACTTTTTCAGCTTTCATCTCTAAACTTTTCAAAATTCCTCCCACAATTTCAAGAAGCTCCAAAAGCTTCTGAACCAGGTTAGTCATAGCAATGACCCCAGTTCTTGGTACCAATTTCTGCTTTAGTAAGTTTTTTTTGCTGCTATGACTGAAAGACCTGACAAGAATAATTAGAAGAGAAAAAGTTTATGGGGCTCATGGTTTCAGAAGTCTCAATCCATGGATGGCAACTCCATTGCTCTTGGCCTAATGTGTGGCAGAATATCATGGTGGAAATGTACATCAGAAGAAAGTGGTTCAGCATGTGGCATCAGGGAGTAGAGAGATCTCTTTGACCAAAGAAAGAATATATTCCCCAAAGACATTTCCAGGTACCCACCTCCTCCAGTCACACCCTACCTGCCTAAAGTCACCACCTGGTTAATCTCCATGAGAGGATTAGTGCATTGATTAGGTTCAGACTCCTATAACTCAATCTTTTCACCTCTGAACATTATTGCATTGTCTCTCACATAAACTTTTGAGTGATACCTAATATGTAAACCATAAAACTGCAATATACTTATTTTAGTTCTTTCAGATAAGTAGGTAGGAGTAATATAGGTGAGTCATATAATGGTTCCATTCCTGGTCTTTTGAGGAAGTTCATTACCCATAGTGGTTGTACTAATTTTCAGTCCCACCAAAAATGTGAGTGTACATTTCCCCTTACATTCTCACCAGTATTTATCGCTATTTCTATTCTTGGTGATTTTCATTGTAATTGAATGAGGTGAAATCTCAGTGAAGTTTTGATTTGCATTTCCCAGATTGCTAAAGATGTTAAACACCTTTTCATGTATTTGTTGGTCATTTGTATTTTGCTTTGGAGAAATGTCAGTTAACTCATTTGCCCATTTATTTATTGAATGATTGTTTGTTTGTTTGTTTGTTTTCTGGGGGGTAAGTTCTTTGAGTTCTTTATATATTTTGGAGATTAATACTCTGAGGTGCAGGTAGCAAAGATTTTCTCCCATTTCGCAGGCTCTCTCTTCATATTCCTGATTGTTTCCTTGCTGTGAAGAAACTTTTATCTAAAATTAACAAATGAAAAAAAAAATAAAACAGTTTTGGATAAATACAAATGTGTGGGATAGCTGGATCATAAAGTGGTTCTATTCCAATTTTATTGAGGAATATCCACACTGTTCTACGTGGTATTTGCACTAATTTGCCGTTCCACTTACAATTTATTAGTGTACCTTTTCCCCACATCCACGCTAGCATTCATTATTATTTGTACTCTTGATAATGTCCATTCTGACTGGAGTAAGATGAAATCTCAGTATAGTTTTCATTGGCATTTCTCTGATTGCTAGGATGTTGATATTTTTCCATATAATTTCTTTTTTGAAGAAATATCTGTTTTGTTATTTTGCCACTTATTAATTGGGTTATTTTGATTTGGTTTGGTTTTGGTGTTAAGTTTTTCTGAGTTCTGATATATACTGGATATTAATCCCCTGTCATAGGATTGGCTGACAAAGATTTTCTCCTTTTCTGTAAACTCTCTCTTCATGATCATAATCACTTCCTTTGTTGTGTAAAAGCTTTTTAATTTTGGTGCTGATATACAGTATTTCTTTGACTCACCTAGGTCCCTTATTCTTCAATACAAATTTTAGAACTGTTTATTCTAATTCTGTAAAGAATGTCATTGGTATTTGGATGGTGATTCAATCTGTAAAATGCTTTTGCTTATGTGGCCATTTTGATAATATTAATTATGCCCATCCAAGAATGTGGGACAACTTTCCATCTTCCTAAGATCTTCTTCAATTTCTTTCTTCAGTGTTCCATAGTTTTTATTGTAGAGTTCTTTAACCTTCTTGGTTAGAATAGGTCCCAAGCATTTTTTGTTTTTGTTTTTTACTTTTTGGGTATCATGAATAGGGTAATTTTCTTGACTACTTCTTTTTTTTTTTTTTTCCTCAGCAGAATCCTATTGCAGTGTAAGAAATTTTTTTTTTATTATTTTATTGTAAACAAATGGGATACATGTTGTTTCTCTGATTGTACATGGCATAAAGGCATACCATTTGTGTAATCATAAATTTACATAGAGTAATGCTGTTTGATTCATTTTGTTATTTTTTTCCCTTCCCCCCCACCCCTCCCACCCCTCCCACCCCTCTTTTCCCTCTATACAGTCCTTCCTTCCTCCATTCTTGCCCCCGTCCCTAACCCTAACTCTAACCCTAACACTAACCCCTCCCACCCCCCATTATGTGTCATCATCCACTTATTAGCGATATCATTCGTCCTTTGTTTTTTTGAGATTGGCTTATCTCACTTAGCATGATATTCTCCAATTTCATCCATTTGCCTGCAAATGCCATAAGAAATTTTTGGATGCTGATCTTGGATCCTGATAATTTGTTGAATTTATCAACTCTAGGAAACTTCTGCCTTCTGGTGGAGTTTTGTTTGTTCTTTTGTTTGTTTTGGGTCTTTTAGATGTGGAGACATGTCATCAGCAAGCAGATAATTTGGCTATTTTTTCTGTTAATACCTTTTAATTTCCTTCTTTTCCCTGATTGCTGTGGATAGATTTCATTTTTTGTTTTTGTTTTTTACTTTTTGGGTATCATGAATAGGGTAATTTGAAATCAAATGAAATCAAATGGTAAGAGGGGATATACTTACCATCTTCCTGATTTTAGAGGAAATTATTTGTTTTTCTCCATTCAGTATGATGTTGGCTTAGGGTTTGTCATATATACTTTTTATAATTTTGAGGTGAATTACTTCTATCTCTAGTTTTCTCAGTGTTTTTAACATGAATGGGGCTCGATTCTCTCAAAGACCTTTTCTACATATATTGAGATAATTATATGATTTTGTCTTCAATTCTATTTATGAAGTAAATGAATTATGTTTATAGATTTGCATATGTTGAATAAACTTTGCATCCTGGGAATGAAAATCACTTGGTCATTGCGTACTATGTTCTTGATGTGTTTTTGAATGGGGTATGTCAATATTTTCTTACAGATATTTGCATCTATGTTCATCAGGAATATTGGTCTGTAGTTTTATTTCCCTGATATGTCTTTCTCTGCTTTGATATCAGAGCTAAACTGTCTGCATAGAATATATTTGGGAGTGTTCCCTCCCTTTCAGTTTCATACAAAAACTTGAGGAAGACTAGAATTAGTCCCTCTTTAAAGGTCTAGTAGAACTTAGCTGATAATTCATCTAGGCTCGAGGTTTTCTAGTTGGAGGCCTATTAATAGCTATTTCAATTTCATTGCCTGATATTGTTTGTGTGGTTTTCTTTATCATCCTAGTTCAATTTTGGCAGATCATGTATGCCTAGAATTTTTTCAATGTCTTCTAGATTTTTCATTTTACTGTAGTATAGATTTTCAAAATAGTTTCTAATGATCTTCTTGATTTCAGAAGTGTCTGTGATGATAATATACTTTTTCATCTCCAATTTTGTTAATTTGGGTCTTCTCTTTTGGTTAGTTGAGCTAGTTTTGTTAATTTTTTTTTCAATAAACTGAGTCTGTTGCATTGCTCTTTGCATTTAATTAATTTTAATTTAATTAATTTTGGTTCTGATCTTATTTCCTAGCTCCTGTCTTCTAATGATTTTTTAATTGAGTTTTCTTCCTTTTCTAAAAACTTGACAGGTAGCAATAGTTTATTTGTTTGAGATATCTCTTTTTTTTTTTTTTTTTTTTTTTTTTTGGTACTGGGGATTGAATACAGAGGCACTCGGCTACTGAGCCACATTCCCAGTCTTATCATATATTCTATTTAGAGATAGGGTCTCACTGAATTGCTTAGTGCCTCACTTTTGGTGAGGTTGGGTGAACTCGAAATCCTCCTGTCTCAGCCTCTTGTGCCTATCTCTCTTTTTAATGTAGACATTAATGGTATAAATTTTTTTCTCAAAATTGCCTTCATATTGTCCCAGAGATGCTCATATTTTTTATCTCAATTCTCATTGTTTCTAAGAATTTCTCGATTATCTCAGTTTTTCTAGGATTCATTCTTCATTTAAAAGAGTGTTGTTCACTTTCCACTTGTTTATGTGCTTTCTGTTATTTTCCTTGCTGTTGATTTCTAATTTCTTTCCTATATGGTCTGTTAGGATGCATGAAATATTTTTAATTTGTTAAGACTTAAATTGTAGCCTAGAAAATGGTCTGTTTTGGAAAAGTTCCCACAGGTTGCTGTTTTGTGATGAAATATTCTGCAGACATCTGTTAGGTTCATTTGGTTTGTAGTATTTTTAAGATTAGAAACATCTTTATTGATTTTATGTTTGGATGGCCTATTGGTGATAATGGTGCATTGATATCACCCAGTATTGTTATATTGGTGTCTATCTGGAATTTAAAGTCAAGAAGCATTTTTTTAATGTAATTTGGTGCACGGACATATGGGACTTAATCATTTACTATTGTTATATCTTCTTGTTGGATTGTCCACTTTACCAGTATGTAGTGGCCTTGTTTCTTCTGATTAATTTTTGCTTGAAGTTGGCTTTGTATGATATGAGAATAGTTAATGCTCCTTGTTATGGACTCCATTTATATGGAATACTTTCCCCATCATTTTACTTTTAGCCTATGGGTGTCTTTTTTTACGAGACGAGTCTTACAAACAACATATAGCTGAATCTTTTTTTTTTAAATACATTCTTCCAATCTATGTCTTTTTTATTGGGGAATTGAGATCATTACATTCAGTGGTAATTTGGATAGATCTTTGTCATTTCTTGCCATTTTGTATTTTTTTTTTTTTTTTTTTAACCATTTTAAATTCAGTCTTAATTTTAGTGTGGTTAGTTTTTCTTCTACAGAGCTTCATCTGTTTGGGAGCCTTGAAATGCTGGCTGAATGGTCAAGAACTCTTTTATTTAATCCTTGTCATGGAAAGTTTTTATTTTGAATCAGTTATGGAAGAGAGCTTTGCTGGATATAGCAATCTTGCCTGGAAATCATTTTCATTTAGAGTTAAAAATATCTCATTCCAACCCATCCTTCATTTGTTTCTGGCAGATTTTAATATTCTTTCATTATTTTTTGTATTAGGCATTTTGATTATGATGTGTCTTGTTTATTTGCATTTCTATACAATTCTATATACTTCCTGCTTGTAGTTGTCTATCTCATTTCTAAGGTAAGTTGTCTGCTATTATTTTACTTAATAGGTTCGTAATGTCTTTAGCCTAGATCACCATGTTCTCATCTATCTCATTGACACTCAGCTTTGGTCTCTTCATGTTGTCCCAGACAATGGTCTTTTATGTGTTTTTTTTCCTTCATTGCATACGAAGTGTTCAAATTCATATACCCTGCCTTCAGGGCTTGAATTTTGGTCTTTAATGCCAAAAGTTATATTTTGTTTTGTTTCTTTTTTGTGGTATTGGGGATTGAACCTAGGGATCCTTGCATGGTAGGTGTTTTAATCAGCTTTTTTGCTGCTGTGACTAAAAGATCTGATCAGAACAATTTTAGGGAAGAAAAGTTTATTTGAGGGCTCATGGTTTTCGGAGATCTAAGTCCATAAGTAACTGGTTCCACTCCTGAGGGTTCAAGGCGAGGTAGGACATCATGGCAGAAGAGTGTGGCAAATGGAAACAGTTCACATAATGTTCAGGCAGAAAAGAGAGACTCCATTCTCCAGATACAAAATACATACCCCATAGCATGCCCCCAATGAACCACTTCCTCCAGCCACGCCCCACCTGCCATACTGATGAGGTTAAGGCTATAATTCAATCGCTTATCCTCCAAACCTTCCGTTGTCTCACACATAAACTTTTGGGAGAGACCACATCTAAACATAAGAGTAGGTAACCACTTGACCTCTGAAACACATCCCTAGCCCTGAAGTTATATATCGTATGCAATGTAGTCTGTTGATGATGCTTTTAAGTGACATTTTAATTGGATTGTGTATTTTTTTCCAGGAGTTTTAATTGGTTTCTTTTGAGTACTTCTATTTCTTTAATGAAATGGTCTTTTACCTCCTTTATATGTTCTCTAAATGTGTTTGTTTGATCTTCTTTTAGTTCATTGAGTGTTTCAATAATCAGTTTTTATAGTCTTTCTCTGCAATTCTATTCACTTCCATATAAGTGAATTCCTTTATGGGGATTTTGAATTTTGGGGGAAGGTTATTTGCACTATCCTCATGTTTTCAGAGGTTTTGAACTTGAACATCTGTTCAAATTGATTCCTCTTCCTCTTTACACATGTGTCCTTTGATGTATGGTTATCTTTTTTCTTCTAGGGACTTTTATCTGTTTTAGCACTATGAGAATATGTTCATGCATGAAACATAAGGTCCCACTTTACTTGTTCCTACTTGTGGCCTGGTTGTTAGTTTGGGGTATTTGTTTCCCCTATTCTGTGTGTCGAAATATTGCTGAGGTTTTAGTGAGGCTAGTTTAGATATGGAGTAAGGTTCACTGTTACATAACTAAGTTATGACTATTATTCAGCAGCATGATCTGTACTATGGGAACATGAAGTGTCCCAATCACTTTCAACCCCTGTTAGAGAAAGGGTATCAGGAATAGCAATAATGGTAGCACACATGCACAACTTTAAAATAAATCTCTGTTGTTTACTTTGACATCTGTAGCACTAATTACAACTGTATAGGAATTGTGAGGTCAGTTTTTAACATCGGTACTCACAATGAATATCAGTGAACTAGATCAGATATTAAACAACAGGTGTCTATTACATTGTTCACTGTATTAATAATCACAAAACATGATTACATAAACTATATAATTCTATCAGATAGTGCAATTACAATTCCTTAAGTGAAGAGAAAAAATGGTAGGATGGCAAGACATACTGAAATATTTAAAAAGTGAACAGGATAACCAGGGGTGAGGTAGCAGATGATGTTGATAGAGAAGGAGTAAAAAAGAATTAAAAATAAAAATTAAAGAGGAAGATGTAAGAGGAAAATTGACTGTTCATTGGGAAATAGAGCAGAGATGGGATAAGAGGAATGAAAACCAAGGTACAAACATATATAAGTTTAATATAAGTTTAAAACTGCAGAAGATCAAAACAAATTAAACTCACATAAAATTTTATCCCACTAAATCAATCCAAGGAAATATAATAAATGAGTGAATAATAGAACAATTAAAATAAAAGAAAATTATATTTATATACATATATTTATGCATGTGTTTGTGTGTGTTCTGTGTGTATGTAGTCTCAAACCTATTAGCATAGCAAAAACACAACATACACACAAACATGCAAAACGGAATAAATGTAAAATAAAAGTAAGATAAGGGGGGAAATAGGAATAGAAAAGACAGCAGAATAAATCTAACAATTTTTTTATGTACACATATGAAAATACCTAAGTGAATCCCACCACAGTTTCTACCCACAAGAATGGGGTCTTAATTAGAATAAGATATATCCCATGCTTGTATAATTTTATCAAAATTGACTAAATTTACCTGTATAACTAAGAAGAACCAATAAAATAAAAATAATAATAACAAGACAGAAAGAAAATTAAAATTAAAAAAAGGAAAAGGAAGAATAGAAAAAAGTATTCTTAACAAGAAGTATGATGGACTTGTAAATAGGCAAGAATGGATATCCATTGTTTATGCTTTTGTGCCATCCTTTGTATTTATCTGTAGAATATGTAACCCTTTGGTCAAGGGATGTGGGTTATTAAGTCCTACTTCCTTGTGTATCTCATCAAGCTGCCAGCCATTGTGGCCTGGAGTCAAAAGTGATTGTAGTAGTTCTCAGTTTCCCATCTTACAGTATATAATGAGATAGACTTGAGAACGCTGACAAATGATATGCTCCCATATCATGGCTGGTGCAAAGTTCTAAAGGGGAATTTCCAGGACCTGGTGTTTCATATTGCTGTCCTTTGGAAGTCTGTTGGTGGGTATTTGAAATTTGATTCACAAGCCCTGTTTTTGGGCAGAAGTGATATCTCCTGGATGTCTGGGTCCCTAAGTCCTCCTGAAAATTCCACTTTTAGGGTGAGAAGTCTAAACTTCTACAGGCTTTACATATTTCACTGCCATGGATGTCAATTACTCATGAACAGACTTGCAGTGCTGATGCGCCTGTCTTATGGGTTACTGATATTTTCCCAGTTGCTCTTATGTGGCAACAAAGGGAGTTTTCTCTTCTTAGTATCCCCAGCATGGTTCAACCTAGGTACAGTCTTTTCTGTGTCTATTTCAATAACACTGGTCCAAGAAAACTCTGGAGCCCACAGTAAGTATCTACTGAGTCAGGATGGCAACTTCCTTTATTAATTCCCATTCTCCCTCCTTTGCTCACTGATCTGTGACTACTTAAAAATGGTTATCACCACTACAGCTTTCTGCTTTCTAACACTTTGCATATGGGTCATGTAATTTTGATTATATTTAACTCATCACATTCCCCCACAGTTCCCTTTATTAACTCTTGGTCTCATTTCTTGAACTTTCAGGGTCCTATTGAGAAAGTCATTGCCTATGTTTATATGTTAGAGTGTTGACCCTGTATTTTCCCCTAAGAGTTGCATATTTCCAGTCTAATTCTTAGATTTTGGATCCACTTTGAGTTCACTTTTGTGCTAGGTGAGAGATAAGTGTCTGTGTTCATTCTTGTAGATACGGATAAAAAGTTTCCCCAGCATTAGTTTTTTCAAAGGCTATATTTTTTTAATGCATGTTTTTGATAATTTTGTCAAGGATCAGATGACTTATATATGTGGGCTTTTGGTGTGTCTTACATCTGTACCATTGGTCTATGTGTCTGTTTTTAAAAACATGCCTTTTTTTTTTTTTAACTATAGCTCTGAAGTATAACTTGAAGTCGGGTATTATGATGCCTCCAGCATTGTTTTGTTGTTGTTGCTTTGGCTTATAATTGCTTTGACTATTCTGGGTTTTATATTTTCCCAAATAAATTTTAGGACTTTTTTTTCTAGTTCTGTGAAGAATATGATTTTGTTTTGTTTTATTTTGTTTTGTTTTTTTGTACCAGGAATTGAACCCACAGGCACTTAACCACTGAGCCACATCCCCAGCCCATTTTTTTTTTTTTTTTTTGTATTTTATTAAAGACAAGGTCTCACCGAGTTGCTTAGGGCTTCACTAAGTTTCTGAAGCTGGCTTTGAACTTGTGATACTCCTGCCTCAGCCTCCAGAGTTGCTGGGATTACAGGCATGTGCCATGACACCCAGGGTCATTGGTATTTTGATGGAGATTTCATTAAATATGTATATTGCTTTTGTTACTATGGTCATTTTAGTAATATTAATTCAGCGTAGCCATGAACATGTGAGATCTTTGTATCTTATGAGGTCCTCTTCAATTTCTTTCTTCAGTGTTCTCTAGTTTTTGTTGTAGAAGTCTTTCACCTGCTTGGGTAGATTTATTCCTAGGTATCTTTGAGCCTATTTTGAATGAGATTGCTTTCTTGATTATTTTTCTCAGCAGATTTACTGTTTTTATATATGAAAGCTATTTATTTTTGTATGTTGATTTTGTAACCCTCTGATATGACAAGGGTTCATATCCCTTCAGCATTCTGGTCTTCTGAGCTTCGACCAGCATCACCCATTAAGGTCCACTTGCAACATTCAAAATCTCCAGCATGTGTTCTTGAACCTGCAAAGCCTGTGATCTTGCAAATTCATGTGATGCCCTCAAGCCATTTTTCTTATTGCTTCTGTGCAAAATACTTATTTAACAACCATTTCTTTCTTGATTCCAGTTTTATAAGCACTTTCCTGACCAAACTGAAACTTTTCCAGGTTCCTCCCACAAACCGCTTACAAAGGCTTCTGAATCACAAGGTCATGTTATTCCCATTTCTGGGGACCTATTTCTGTATCTATTAGCTTTTCATTGCTATGATCAAAATACCTTAAAAGAAAACTTAGAGAAGAAAAACTTCGTTCAGTATCATGTTTTCAGAGGCTCAGTACATTATGAGATGAGTCCATTCCTCTTGGCTTAAGGTAAGGCAGAACTTCACAGTGGAAATGTATGGTGGAGGAGTGCTAAGAACTAGTGAGAGAGAAAAGGAGGGAAGGGGCCAAAGAGAAGTTTTACCCTTTCAGAGCAAGCTCCAAGTGATCTACATCTTGCAGCAATTATCCACCAGTCCACAGTTCCCAGGCAGTGAGTCCATTCAAACTAGTATGGACTAATTTGATTACAGCTCTCACAATGAAATTATTTCCCCTGTGATTATTCCTGGATTTACACAAGTTTGAGGGGCCATCTCTTGTCCAAACCATAACAGTATCACATTTAATTTTTATGTTTCCATAGACATTTCTTCACTATGAATTTTTATATATCCCTTAATTTTGAATTTTTGAATTATTTGTTTTGATCAGTTTGTGGAGTACAGCTTAAGCACTTTGCAGAAATTCCCTCAATTTTGCATTTGCTCTATTATTTCTATCTTGGTCATTTTGGGGTTATGGGTTTTGTGGAGGGAGAAGAGAGAAATTGCCACCTCATAACATACAGAACATAGTATTAACCTTACATATCATTGTTGATATAAAGTGGTTCACCTTGATAAGGTAGTTTTGCTTTATTTCTTCACTATAAATTTGTATTTTACCTTTGCTTTTTCATCTCTTGGAAGAAAAGTCACTATACTTAGTTAACACTTAAGGAGTGAGGAATATGCTTCATTTCCTTGAAAGTTGATTGTGTATATAAATTATTTGGAATTGTACTGTGCAGGAGACTTTTATATTACATCTATTATTTATATTGAAATTGACTCATGGTCATATTTTTCTTTCTTATTTTTTGAGTTTTAGTCCACCATTATTTTTTGCTCACATTGTTCTAGCTTTCCTTACTGGAAACTTCCACTTGGCTCTAGTTCTGTGTTCATGTCTACTTTCTAAAAAACATAATGATTCATACCCACAGTTTTTCCTTTTGTATATAACTTTAATAGATTTACCTGTGTCGTGTATTGCAGTTGAGAGCATGCTCATTGTATAAAACACATATTATAGTCATATGACTAAATAGTAGCTCTCTCCAGATACTATTTTGTTGTCTCCCTGTAAAAATTTTTAGGTATGGATTTAATGCTATGACAATTCCTCAAAACCTCCAGTAATTAATTTTTTAAATATTACCATAAAATGTAAATTTCTCAATATTGTTACAGAGATTATAGAACATAGATATTAAGATATACTATATATAACCCTTTTTTTATTCAGGCAAAACATACTTTGTATTTCAGATTTTTTCCTGGAGAGATCCATCAATTTTGTCCTCCAGTTTTGTTCCATTTAGGGTCTACTTCCTTACCAACAAATCTGTTTTTTTTCAAAAATGTTTCATTTTTTTTGTACTAATAGCTATTGTTTTCCAAAGTATGTTGAAGGGAGGGTCTGTGCCATTAATAAATCATGAATTATTTTTATCAGACTAAAAACTTCTCAGTGCAGCAGAGATCAGTATAAGTACTAAGGGAGGTTACAATCTATAGTACTTGGTCGAGTGAATATTACAATGGTAGTATGGTCACATCTTGTTATGTTTTTTCCAGTAATGCAATATATAATCAGGAACTATATGCTTTGGAAATAATAGAAATCTCATACTGTTCTTGAACAAATGAAATTAATGCTATTGAATTTAGAATGGTCAGGGGGAAGCACTTGAAATTGCCATCCATCCCCTTGCCAAAATGGTAAACCTAAAACAATCATCAATAACAGAATTGCATATATTACTGATACCATTAAATAATTGAAAAATACTGATTGAGAAGTTTATAAAGCATTTATCTCCCTTATTGAGTTGGTGGAATGTTAGATGAACCTGGAAAATTAATAAAACATTGCAAACTGAATCAAGTTGTAACTTCAATAATAACTATTTTTAGACAGGTTATCTATACTGGTGCAAACTAGCAAAGAAATACTGACCAAGAAAATGCTTTCCCCCTTTGTATGTAAGTAAAGGAAAACAGTACCAGCTTGCCATATAATTACAATGCAATGAATGTACTTTCAATATCTTACCCATAGGTTATGTCAACTCCTGATCTCTGTTCTATTTTAGAGAGATTTTGGTAAGCATGATATTCCAGAACACATTTCACGGATCCATTATATTGATGGTATTATGCTAAGTAGATATATTGAGCTAGGAATCAGCAACCAATTTTGATTTATTGACTTCTAGGGTTTGGGGTTAATGGATTCCTCAAATACCACCAACTATTCAATATTTTAAAGTACATTCCAAATTTCTATTTAATTCTGGATGATCCTGAACACATGATTGTGAGATAGTTTATGAAAATCAGTTGGCCTATGATGAAAGAGATATAATTTGATCCACCAAATAGCAAAGTTGGGTGTGAAAAAGATATATGTGAGACCAGCTCTAAACAATTTTATAAAAATCAAAAAAGTTGATGAAAATGTTACTTAGACATCTATAGTCTTTGATCTGACATGCTGATTCTGGGTACCTAATTTGCAAACTCCAGTGGCCAGCACTTAGCACACTAAGCTATAACATTTTCTGGGTACATAGACCAAAAAAACTGGTGACAAGTTGATTAAAATTAACTCTTGCAGATATATATTCTGGATAAATACTTTTACTCTATTACTGGTATTCACCTGCCAGTACAAATAGTGATGAATTTATAGAATATGTACAAGTTACCATGGTATCCTACCCATAATCACATTTGAGCAGGGATTTTCTGCATAGTGAAAAAAAAAATGTACAACAGTGGCCTCAAACAAAATCGATTTTGCTAACTATAACATGTGTTCCCAAAGTATAACTTGATAAAAAAGTAAAATGGATTTTTGAAAACTTACATATGGTAAAATTGTGGAAGATGACACCCTGTGAAGTTGGAATGTTGTCCAAAGTGATAAAACATAGACCTAAACCCAGTGGTTAACATACAGTATTCTCTGTCCAATAACAAGAATTCAAAAGATTAAGAGTCAGAGGATGGAAGTGGAAATTTGCCCTTATTATTTTACAAAATAACTGAGTTGTTTTTTCAGCATTTTTTGAATGATAATAACATTGAGATTACCCAGTCTGGAGAACCCAGTGCCCAAATGAAAAAAACACTGTCAGGAAAGAAAATAGTAGATATATCATTTTGTAAGTGAACTCAATCCCCTAGCAACTGTTACATTGTTGTAATAACGACTCACAGATTGAAGGGGTTTGGGATTGAAGATGAAAAAGAATGAGCTATAATTATCAATTTTGACTCCATGACTAACTGTAGAATCAAGAAATTTGGCAGATAATTGGCACATAATTTTCTTATCATCTTGGCCAATTTTTATATTCTACAGTCAATGTGAAGCATTTTTTGTAACTGAAGAATTTGCAGTTGGCGGATTGATATTACTTTCATAGTAATGTAGCTGATGGGATGTGTACATCTGTTTTGTAATGGCCCTAAATATTTTCAAATGGACAAAGAACAAAGTTATGACTTTTGGAGGCATTTTTCATTTCCTTTTTCAGGAGTAGTCACATGGTGGACACCATAAACCCACTGCTATGGTGCATCACATTTTTCTGGGTCACTCAAGTATCCCCGTTCTTATGTTGCCCCCAGAGACAATGTGTCCCTTTGACCCTGGTGTGGAACACACCATACACAAAAATATAGCAAAAGAAGTTATAGCAAGATTATATTAGAGTACCTCACTATAATAAAAGCCATTATTTCATTCCATGCTGACATCCAAAGATAACTTCAGTAGAACACCTTGTAGACTAAAAGTCAACTTATAAAAGTGGCAGAGATAATTGATCCACCAGATGTATAAATTCCAATGTAGTATCACAAGGATTATAAAAAAATAAGGTATTATGACCACCAAAAGGACACAATAACTACAGTAATAGTTCCCAAACAATGATAATATTGAATGACTGATAAAGATTTTGAAAGCATAATTACAAAATAACTCAATAGATTAGAAGAATATACCCACAGTGGAAAAAATTTGAAAAACAAAGTGAGATATGAATTAGAGTCAGCAAAGACAAAAATCTTTAGAAAGAAAAAGACAGAAATCTTGGAGATGAAGAGCTAAATAAGTGAAATAAGAATACAGTGAAATCCCTCACAATATACTAGATGAAGGAAAAGAAAAGAATATCTCCAGTCATTTAGACATGTAATTGAAATATCTTGGTAAAACCAAATTATAGAAAATAAATAAAGGGAAACATTGAAAACAAAACAAATATAAGAACAAAGACAGCTTGTTAGATTTCTAGGACACCACTAAACAAGCCACAAAGTTTTTTAAATTGTGGGGGTAACTGAAGGAAAATAAAAGAATAAAGGCATAACAATGACTATTCAATGAAATAATAGCAGAAAAATTTCCTGATCTTCAGAAAGATATGAACATCAAGGTATATAGAAAGTGCATAGGACCCCCAAATACACATGATAAGAAGAGATCCTCTACATGACCTATTATAGTTAAATTGTCCAATATATATGACCAAGAGAGTTTTAAAAACTGCAATAGAAAAACACAAAGTCTCATATATATAAGGGAAACCTCATTGGATCCGTTATACTGATAGTGGGTCACTCAACAGAAATATTTTAACTTGTATTTAAGGAGAGAATGGAATTACCTATTCCAAGTTCTTAAAGAATATAACTTTCAATCAAGAATCAGTAAAGTTCCCCTTCAGAAATGAAGGAGACACAAAAGACTCTTATTTATTTATTTTATTCATTTAATGTATTGATACAGCAGATGTAATCCAAGGACTCTCTGTCACTTAGTTACATCCCTAAACTTTTCATTTTATTTTGAGACAGGGTCTCACTAAGTTGCCAAGACTTTCCTCAAACTCATAATCTTCCTGTCTTATCGCGCTCCCTCTGGCCGCAGAGAGAGACATGACAAATGTCTGAAGCTTTGGAAGTTTATTATGCACAGTCCCTCTCCTACACTTCTCTTACTCCCAGCTTCCGCGCACTCCCAGCTTCTCTTCTCTCAGCTTCTTCTTACTCCCAGCTTCCGCGCACTCCCAGCTTCTCTTCTCTCGGCTTCTTCTTACTCCCAGCTTCCACACACTCCCAGCTTCCAGCTCAGCTTCAGCCTCCGCCGCCGCCTCTACTCTCCCACCCACCAGGCTTATATACACTTCAACCAATCAGGGGGGGGGGCACACAAGGTAAACCGCGGAAAGCTGCAGGCATAGGATAGGTACACGAGGGGGGCATGCTCTAATCACATCGTTAGCCAATCATTGGAATTCGCTGGTTGTTTACTGTATAGCTGGCCGCTTTTGGCTCAGCGTCAGGCGCCATCTTGACCGTGCCCAAGGCTGGGGGTCCCGGAAACCCCGACATATCCCCCTTCTTTACTATTAAACTAAGGCCCGGGACCGTGCCTGTCTTAGGCTGAGTGGTCAGCATATGTCCTTACCCGTCATCAGAGCCTGCAGAGCATGCTGCAGCTCCTGTCTTAGGTTGGTACACAGCCACCTCCTTCATTACCCGTCTTTGACTACCGGTCCAGCATCAAGAGCCATACTAATGGGGGGCTGTCGGCCTTTAGGGCGATCATGGCCTGATGCAAGATAATTTGATCTCTCTATTGGCTAGCTCGTAGATGCATGCCAAAACGAATGAAGAGAAGGAGGCCAAGGCAGAGGAGTACCACCATAGCTCCTAAGCCTGCCCGCTGTTTGACAAATCTATAAGCAGAAGAAAAACCATATAGCCATATTAAATACAGAAACAATATACACCCCAATGGAGTTACAATACGGGCAACACAAAACAGCTCTCAGGGAATAAACGCATCCCAGTCCCAAAAGTTCTTGCAACGTATCCACTTGTTCTTATAATGAGTCCACTCTCTGATAGAGTCTCTATGGTCTGCAAGGCTGCAGCTGCATTCTCGGCCAAATGATCGTTGTTATGGTTGTGTCAATGCTGCTACTGCAAGGACTGTGATGACAATGATCACGGCTGTTGCAATGTCAAAGCCTCTTCTGTTTCTTGATAATAGCACTGGCAATTCTATATCTGCAACAGAAACTAGGACTGGTAGGAAGATAGAAATGTGCAAATTGCACGGGTGGCAAAAGAACCATTCCAGTATTGTGAGAGATAGCACACGGTTAGTGAACAGTTAAGAGGTGTTATTAGAAATGTTAGTTGGTAGAAACATAGAAAGGGAGGAAATACACAAGCTGACGTAGGAGGAAAAGCAATATTACAGCTAGGGTCAGCAGAACGAGTTGCTCTACTCTGGGTCTGATTTGTAGAATGATTCCAACGGCAAAGTGCAGAAATTCCTCCTGTTAAAGCAAAGAAAGGCTAGAGATATCCTTGTCACCAAAAACAGCACGACCTGAAAAATCATCAGTAGAATTGACAGGCTTATAGAGGAATTGGTGAAAAACAAGAAAAGGAAGGATAAAAAATGTGTTAGTTAAAAGTGAAAAATATGGCCAGGCTAACAATGGCCCATAGGTTCCGGGTTTGCCTTTCCGTCTGAGTTTTTGTTATTGGAGGAAGGCTCAGACTCGCCATTGCGAGGAGGAGCAGCATCACTTGCATGCTGTAAAACTCTGATTAGCCTTTCTGGAATCCAGACTGGAGTCTGTTGATCCTGTGGGAAAATACAAACAGACCCTCGGACCCAACGAAGGACTGGATCCGGTCCTTTCCAATAACCTGTCAGGATATCTTTCCATTTTGCCCATACTTGAGGAGTATTATGGGAATTATAATGTCGATCAGCTGCAGAATGGCCGTCCCTATCCAGAGTTAAGAAATTTAGAATGAAAAGAACTAAATTAAGTTTATCTTTAGGAGACTTGTAGGAGGCTCCTATTCCCCCTTTTTGTTTATTTAGACAATTTTTTAAAGTAAGATGTGCTCTTTCCACAATGCCCTGTCCCTGAGGATTATAGGGAATGCCAGTGACTGATTGGATGTTAAATGTTTGTAAAAACAACCGGAAGCTTTTGGAAGTATAAGCAGGACCATTATCTGTTTTAATAACTTTAGGTATGCCCCAGCCAGCAAATGCTTGTAGGCAGTGTTGAATGACATCTTTTACCTTTTCTCCAGAATGAGCGGAAGCCATAATGACCCCTGAAGCAGTGTCTACTGACACATGTACATACTTAACAGTACCAAATTCAGAAATATGGGTTACATCCATCTGCCAAATATGACCAGGCAGCAGTCCCCTGGGGTTAACTCCAAAGGATTGTACTGGGATTAAAGGAGCACAATGTTGACAATTTTTTACTATTTGTCGAGCCATACATTTAGATATAGGAAATTTTCTACTCAAAGTAGTGGAATTTACATGAAATTTTTCATGAAAGAGTTTTGCTTGTTCCTCTATGGAAAAAACAAAAATTGATTTGGTGGCCATATCTACCAAGTCATTAGCATTGGCCAAAGGTCCTGGTAAATTAGAATGAGCTCTAATATGTCCTACATAGAATAGATGTTTACGCTGTAGGATAAGGTTTTGTAGCGTAGTAAAATAAGAAGCTACCGTGGACATGGAAGAAATATGGGGTACCGTTTCAAGAACCTGTAAAGCGTTAACGATATATAAGCTATCAGATAGAAGATTGAATGACTGATTATCTGCTAATTTAAAGGCTACTATTACAGCTGCAAGTTCAGTAACCTGTGCGGAGTTGGGTGGAACTATTATGGTGTGAAGTTGTTTACTGATAAGTACTGCACCTACTCCATTTTTGGAGCCATCAGTAAAAATGTTTACACAGTCTTTAAGAGGCTGGACACTAGTCACTTTTGGAAAAACTATGGGAGTATTTTTACAGAATTGAATCCAGGGATGTTGGGGATAATGGTTATCGAACTGAGCTGAAGTGGAACAATATAATACTGACCAATCATCATCATTATTAATTAGCCATTTAATTTGCTGAGTGGAATAAGGAGTTATAATAATAGACGGATGGATTCCAAAAACAGTAATGCAAGATTCTATTCCCTTGAATATTACCTGAGCAATAGCTTGGGGATATGATTGCAATGTTTTAGCCGGAGAGCTAGGGAGATTTATACTTTGCAGAGGTCCTCCTTGCCAAACTATGCCAAAAGGGGTATGCTTCTCTGAGATTATGATTAAACTTAATGGTTGAGTAGGATCACAACGATCAACATAACACTGCTGAAGTCTATTCTCTACTAACTGTAAGGATATCCGTGCTTCGGGAGTAAGTTTCCTAGGGGAATTCAAGTCAGGATTACCTTTTAATATATCGAATAAAGGTTTTAATTCCCCTGTGGATAATTTTAAATAGGATCTGATCCAGTTAATGTCACCTAAGAGTTTCTGAAAATCGTTCAACGTATTCAATTGATCTGTCCTGATGGTCAACCTTGTTGGTCTGACTGTAGTAGCAGTGAGCCTTGTACCCAGATATTCTTGGATCTCCTCTAATTGTAATTTTTCAGGGGCTATCGTTAGTCCTCTCTTTTCTAATGCTTGAGTTATAAATTGTAATGCTTCTAACAAAACTTCTTTTTCTGGATGGCAAATAAGTATGTCATCCATATAATGATAAATCAACAATCTCTTAAACTTTTGTCTAGTAGTTGTTAACGCTTTATCTACGTATATTTGACATATAGTAGGACTGTTAGCCATACCTTGAGGCAACACGGTCCATTCGAATCTCTGGTCAGGCTGAGTGTGATTAAGAGAGGGCAAAGTAAAAGCAAATCTCCAACAATCATTTTTGTGTAAGGGTATAGAGAAAAAGCAATCTTTTAAATCCAGAATAATAGTAGGCCAATTTTTTGGTAGTGCAGTGACAAGAGGGAGTCCACATTGGATGGGTCCCATAGGGTACATTTGTTCGTTTATGGCTCTTAAATCATGTAATAACCTCCATTTTCCTGATTTTTTCTTTATTAAGAATATTGGAGTATTCCAAGGAGAAGTAGAGTGTTGTAAGTGACCTGCTTGTACCTGCTCTTGTACTAACTTATGAGCTGCCTCTAGCTTATCTTTTGTTAGGGGCCACTGTGGAATCCAGCGAGGCTTATCATCTTTCCATATTATAGGGATTAATGGTTTATCAGTGGCCCCTAGGAAAAACCCAATCCATGAGAATCATTTTTTGGTGGAAGTAAAGGCAGTGGTTGGGTAGATCCTTGACTATGTCTTCCTAATCCTTTTTTATCATCATAGTTCATATTTTGTAACATATTTCTTACAGGAGTCCCTTGGTAAGTCTGATCAGTGGTGAGTTTCATATCCATTTACTGCAGGACATCTCGTCCCCATAGACTAATAGGAACATTACAGACATATGGCTGAAATATCCCTGTGTGTCCCTCTGTATCTTTCCACGATAATGAGGAAGCACTTTGATTGGGGCTTTCTGCTACTCCTAAGCCTCTCAAGCTCTGAGCTGCTGTGATCAATGGCCAGTGCTTTGACCAGACCATTGCGCTAATAATACTTTTGTCTGCTCCCGTATCTAATAAACCTGTAAATTCCATATTTCCCACTTTTAATTTTAGGAGGGGCCTCTGTCCCATATCCATAGTAAGGTTTATTAAAGTGGTTCCTGTTGATCCAAAACCTCCTTGTCTTTTATTTGTATTTTTACTGGGCCACAAAGAATGTCGACTGGGCAATATAAGCATTTGTGCAATGCGATCCCCTGGAGAGATGACCGTAATTCCTTTTGGTGAAGAGACCAAGGCTTTTATTTGTCCAGTGAAATCAGGATCAATAACCCCTGGGTGTACTATAAGTCCTTTTAGTGTTGAGGAACCTCTACCTAGTAATAGTCCTACACTGTTCTGTGGGATTTTTTCATGCCAATCAGTATCAATCATCTGCACCCCCATATCTGGGGTTAGTATGAGTCTGGAGGTGGCACAGATGTCCAATCCAGCACTTCCTGAGGTGGCTCTGCGCTCCCCTTCTCTGTGGGAGGATACCACCGTCGGGGAACTTGTTGAATTACCCTGTATATTTGTTGCGGGCCCCGGGGAGGGCCCTGTCTCCCGTTTTTTTGAAGTTCAGGATTCAACCCTAGGAAATTATCCTCCCTATCTCTAATAGGCTGACAGGCACTATTCCAATGACTTCCTCTTCTGCATCTTGGACATAGCCCAGGTCCGGTTCCCAGGTTATTCTTTGTATAGATGTTCCCACCCCGGGCAAAGGGTGGCCTTTTATTTGGACAAGTGGCTTTTAGATGTCCCTTCTGTCCGCACACAAAACATGATCCTAAAGACTCTTTATTAGTTCTTGAAGGGAACCTCCCCTGGGCTTGTGCAAGTGCGGCAGACAACAAGGTGGTTTGTCTGTCTATGGCTGCTACAAAGGCACTGCTCTGCGCCGAAGTATCATTTACATCTCTACACACTTTTAAGTAGGCGGACAAGTCTTTGTTTCTCCATGGTCTTATGGCCTCCCTACACCACCTGTTAGCTTGTTCGTAAGCCAACTGTTTTACTAGGGGCATGGCTTGCTCTGCATCTCCAAAGATGCGTGATGCTGTCTGAATTAGCCTATCGACAAAATCCGCATAGGGCTCACTATTCCCTTGAGTTACCTTTGACAACTGGCCCTGCAAATCTCCTGCTCCTTGTAATGTTTTCCAGTCCTTGGTTGCAGCCACGGCAATTTGCGCATAGACTGCTGGATGATAATTAAGCTGTGCCTGAAGGGTTTCATAAGGTCCTATGCCCATAAGCATGTCCCTATCGACTTGGGGATTCCCCGCTGCTGCATTTCGGCGGGCGGTATCCGTAGATATTTCTTGCCATGATGTTTTCCACATAAGGTACTGTCCCCCAGACAGAGCAGCCCTAGCAAGATTAGTCCAGTCCTGGGGCACTAAGTTTAATGATGTCAAGGTATCTACTAAGGCTATAGTAAAAGCTGACTGAGGACCATATGTGCTAACTGCTTCTTTTAACTGTTTCACTATTTTAAAGTCTAAGGGTTGGTGGAATCTTTGATTTTGAGCATCCTCAAAAACAGGATACGCTACAGATCCAAGATGACTCCATTCTGAGCGTAATCCAAAACTGGACGCTTCATGAGGGGGTTCCCTATTTATGGGAGGTGCACTAGGCAACACGGGCACTAGAGGGGGCTTTTTATCTGGTCTTAATCTTTGTACTCTTTTTTCCAGTTCCTCTCCCGATAATTCCCCTTCCGATAGTTCCTCATCTGAATTAGTTCCTTTTTCTGAATTTTGAGAAAGATATGAACGTTCCTCTTTTATTTCTTCCAAAACCTGTCTTCCCTCAGTTAAAGGCTCGGTGAGTGAAGGTTTTTTGTTTTTATCTTGCAGACAGGATTTAATAAGAGACCAAATAGCCATAGTGCCTACTGGCAAAGGGTTTTGCCTATCTGCTATAGGAAGGTCCTTCCCCAGCTGTTCCCACTGTAGGGTATTCAAAAGGCCCTCATCCAAAAACCAAGGGGAAATCCTTTCCACAGTATCAAGAAATACTTTAGCTGTTTTTTTCCTTTAATGGCGTCCCATGGTTTTTTAATAGCTCCCTGAGGGGTTGCTGCATTCTGAATTTAGACGTTTCAGACCCCATTGTTACTAATTTGTATAGCTTTAGTTATGGCAGTTACAATAACAAACAGTGGCCTAGCTGCCAGGAGCAACGAGATTACTGAAAGGAAAACTATCAAGTGTGCATTAGAATTTTTTATAGCGGCTTTTCACGTACTACCTACACCCTAATTGGACCGCTTCAAACGTGTTTCTACTTTCACTTTAATTAGACCGCGTTCCACGCGTCAGGACCGCTGATGGCGTATCCCGATACCTTTTAACCCGCGTTCCACGCGTCAGGACCGCTGATGGCGTATCCCGATACCTTTCAACCGGACCGCATTCCGCGTGTCCCCAGGACCGCCGATGGCGCATCCTGACACCCTTTAACCCGCGTTCCACGCGTCAGGACCGCTGATGGCGCATCCCGATACCTTTCAACCGGACCGCATTCCGCGTGTCCCCAGGACCGCCGATGGCGCATCCTGACACCCTTTAACTTTTTTATAACCGGTTTAACTTGTATATAAAAAAGATTTTTTAGGTATCTTACCTTGTTTTCTTTATAAGGCCTTCATCTTCCCAGGTTTCGGCACCAGTTATCGCGCTCCCTCTGGCCGCAGAGAGAGACACGACAAATGTCTGAAGCTTTGGAAGTTTATTATGCACAGTCCCTCTCCTACACTTCTCTTACTCCCAGCTTCCGCGCACTCCCAGCTTCTCTTCTCTCAGCTTCTTCTTACTCCCAGCTTCCGCGCACTCCCAGCTTCTCTTCTCTCGGCTTCTTCTTACTCCCAGCTTCCGCGCACTCCCAGCTTCCAGCTCAGCTTCAGCCTCCGCGGCCGCCTCTACTCTCCCACCCACCAGGCTTATATACACTTCAACCAATCAGGGGGGGGGGCACACAAGGTAAACCGCGGAAAGCTGCAGGCATAGAATAGGTACACGAGGGGGGCATGCTCTAATCACATCGTTAACTAGCCAATCATTGGAATTCGCTGGTTGTTTACTGTATAGCTGGCCGCTTTTGGCTCAGCGTCAGGCGCCATCTTGACCGTGCCCAAGGCTGGGGGTCCCGGAAACCCCGACACTGTCTCAGGCTCTTAAGTAACTGGAATTACATGTGTGAATCACCATGCCTGACCAAAAAGACTTTCAAAGAGAAACAAAAACTGAGGGTATTCATCATCATCGGATCAGACTTTAAAATATGCATAAGGATGTCCTATACATAGAAAATAAATTAAAAACTAGCTGTTCTCATACAGACACAAAAAAGTATAAAATCCCCTAGAAAATAGGCATAGAAGATAAATAGAAAAGGATCAAACCTTATCAATACAATAAACTTACAAACTGCAAAGATAAACAAAAGAGAAAGAATAGGGAAAGGTTTTTCAAAATGAACTGAGTAAATTCAACATAATCACAAGGGAATTCCTTACTCATTGATAGTAAAATTGAAAGTAAATTTCTGAATTTTTCAATTAAAAGATAACAACTAAATGCATGGATACAAAGATAAGACACCATAATATGTTGACCAGAAGAAATTCACTTCAAAATTAAAAATACACACACTGACTAAATGTGAAGGGATGAATAAATTTATTCTAGAAAAATGTAAAGCAAATGCAAGCAGGAGTAGCTAACCTTTACATCAGGCAAAATAGGCTAAAAGACAAAAACTGAAAAAAAACCAAGGTCACTATTCATTATCAAGAGATCAGTTAAACAGAAAGATATAACTCATAAAACTCTATACAACTGTCAGAGTCCCAAATTTTATAAAACAAACACTATTAGACCTAAGAGAGAGACAGGCTTAAATAAAATAAGAGTGGGTGACTTCCACACCCCTTCATAAATTGACAGATCATCCATACAAAATAATCAACAAAAAGTCAAGGTAAGTTGTACCCTGTATCAAATGGACTTAATGGACATTTGCAAAACATTTAACCCAACTATAAACTGCACATTCTTGTCTTCAGCACAATGAAAATTTTGCATAGTAGACCATATAGTAGGCCACAAAAGTTTTTAATAAGTAAAACACTTGAAATCATATTATGCATATTTTTCACCAGAATGGAATATAACTAGACAAGAAACTTTAGTAATCATACAAAATCATTATGAAAGCATGCTACTGAATGAAAAATGGGTCATGGAAAAAGTGAAAAGGAAATTTTTTTAAAATTCTAAAATAATTGAAAATGGAAGCACTTCATACCAACAATTACAGGATAGAGCAAAAATCATTCTAAGATGGAAGTTTATAGCAATAATTTTATATATAAGCAAACTATAAAGATTTAAAATATACTAATGATGTATCTCAAGGACTAGAAAAGCAAGAACAAAACAAACAGAAGGGAAAGGAAAAAATAATGAAAGCAAAGCAGAAAAATGAAATAAAGACTAACAAGCAATAAGAATGATAAATTAAATATAGTTTCATTTTTGAAACTATAAAAACAATTATCTATAATAACTAAGAAAAAGAATGAATTGTACAAATAAATAAGTTTACATGTGAGAAAGAAGATACTATTACCAACTGCACAGAAATGTAAAGGTTCTTTAGAGACTGTTCAGTGGGTCTTCATACTGTCACCATCAAATTAGAAAACAGAAGAAATGGATACATTTTGGGATACATATAATGGAACAAAATATAATCAAGACTTAGAAAATCTAAACAGATTAATTATGAATATTGAGATTGAAGCAGCAGTGAAAAGTTTTATAACAAAGTCCAGGGCTGGATGATTTCCCTGCAGAATTTTATCAAATGTTTAAGGGAGAATTAATACCATTTATTGTCACTATTGCAAAAAAATTCAAAGGGAGATATTTCTCCCAATCTTAATCTATGAGGATGGAATTGTCCTTATACAAAAACCAATCTAGGTTTCAATGAAACAAGAAAGCTATAGACAAATATCTCTAAAGAAAAATAAGAAATTTTCCACAAAATACAAGGATGCCAAATCCAAAAATACATCAGAAATATCATTTATCATGATCAAATTGAACTTATTCCAAATATGCAGGCTGCTTGGATATATGTGAGTCAATAAATATAGTACTACATATAAACAAAGGAAGAAAAACATCATATGATCATTTAAATATGATGAAAAACATTCAAAAAATTCATCATACCTGAACACAGATGCAAAAATCTTAATAAAATACTGGCAAATTGCATACAAAAAATATTAAACAGTTAGTGCACCCAGATCAAGTGGGGTCATCATGCAAGGTTGGTTCAACATACAGAAATCAATACTTGTAATTCATCACATCAATAGATTTAGCAATAAGAATCATATGATTATTTCAATAGTTGCAGAAAAGCCATTTGATAAAATTCAGCATCTATTCTTGCTCCAAACATTGGAAACCTAGGATACTAGGAACATACCTTAACATTGGAAAAGCTATATATGCTAAACCCAACACCAACATCATTCTAAATGGAGAAAAATTGAAAGCATTCCCTCTAAAAACTGGAACAAGACAGAGATGCACTCTTTTACCAGTTCTATTCGACATCATCCTTGAAACTCTAGCCAGAGCAATTAGACAGACGAAAGAAAGTAAGAGATATGAATAGAAAAGGAAGAGCACATTTGCAGATAACATGATATTTAGAAGACTCCAAAAAAATTCCACCAGAAAACTTCTAGAATCCATTAATGAATTCAGCGAAGTATCAGGATATAAAGTTAACACCCATAAGTCAATTGTGTCCCTATACACCAATGATGAATCAGTTGAAATAGCCTACACAAAAATAAAATACTTGGGGAATCAATATAATAAAAGAGGTAAAAGACATCTGTAATGAATATCACATAACACTAAAGAAAGAAATTGAAGAAGACCTTAGGAGATGGAATGATCTACCATATTCTTGGATTGGCAGAATTAATATTGTCAAAATGGTCAGTCATACTACTGAAAGTGCTACACAGATTTAATGCAATTCCTACTAAAATTTCAACAACATTCTTTGTAGAAATAGAAAAATAAGTCACAAAATTAATGGTCAACAAATCCATGAAAAAATGTTCAACATCTCCAGCATTAGGGAAACACAAATTAAAACTACACTGAGATTGCATCTCACTCCAGTCAGAATGACAATTATCAACTAACAATAAATGTTGTTAAGGATGTGGGGAAAAAGTTTTGCTCATACCTTGCTGGTGGGACTATAAATTGGTGAAACTACTCTGAAAGCGAATTTGGGTATTCCTCAGGAAATATGGAATGGAACCACCATTTAACCCAGTCTTCCCACTCCTCAGTCTATACCCAAAGGACTTAAAATCAGCATACTACAGAGCTGCAGCCATATTAATGTTTATAGCAGCTGAATTCACAATAGCTAAACTCTGGAACCAACCTATATATATTCAAAAGATGAATAGATTAAAAAAAACCTCTGGTATCTATACACAATGGATATTACTGAGCCATAAGGAATAATGAAAGTATGGCATTTGCTGGTAAATGTATGTAACTGGAAATTATCATGCTAAGTGAAATAAGAGAATTTCCCCAAAACACAAAGGCTCAATATTGTCCCTGACATGTGCATATTAACACACAATAAGGAAGGGTGAAGAACAGAAGGTTATTGAATTAGACAAAGGGAAATGAAGGGAAAGCAGGATGAATGGGAATAAGAAAGACAGTAGGATGAATGGGATATAACTTTCCTATGTTCATATGCACTACCACTGAAAATCTACATCATACACAACTGAAAGAATAGGATTCTTATTAGAAAACGCTATACTCCATGTATGTATAAAATGTTAAAAAACACTTTAATGTCATGTATATCTAAAAATAAAAAAAATTAAACTTTTAAAGAATTCATCATATTGTTACTATCAAAACTTTAAACAAATTATGTACATATATAACATTATAAAACTATATATAACAAAAATGAAGCCAACATCATACTTACTGAGTGATCTAGAATACAACATGAATACTCAATCTCACCCCTGTTATTAGATGTAGTACCAGAAAATAAAGCCACTGTAATTAGGAAAGAGAAATAAATAAAATGTATACAAATAGGAAGAAAGTAAAATGATATCCTTTTGCAAAGCACATGATTGGCACATTTGCCAAGGATATGATTGTCTACAGAGAAAATTCTAAAGACATTAGTAAAAGACTCTTAGAACTTAAAAATAAATTTACTCAAGTTGTAGGCAACAAAATCAATAAATAAAAGTCAGTAATTAGTTTATACACCACTACCAATATTACTGAGAAATAAATTATGCAAGAATGCTATTCATTATAGCTACAAAAAATGTAACCCCTAGAATAAATCAACCAAAGAAATAGAAAAAATCTCCAATGAAAATTTAAAAACTTTGATTAAAAAAAAACCTTGTAGAAGAAGCACCTACAGAAATGAGAAATATCTCATATGTATGAATTGGGAGAATTATTATGAAAACATCCATACTGTTCAAAGTGATCTATAGACTTGTTAAATCCTTATCAACATACTAATCATATTATTCAGAGAACTTAAAAAAATTCTAAAATTCATATGGAAACACAAAAGACCCTTAATAACCAAAGTTATCTTGAGCAAAAAGAACAAACCTGGAACTATCACACTACCTGCTTTGAAAATATACTGGAAAACTATAGTAACCAAGACAGGTATTGACATAAAAGGAGACAGAAAAATAGAAAAGGAAATCATGCTTAGAAATAACCCTATTCATTTCCAGTCAAATGGTTTTGGAGAAAGGTGCCCAAAACTATACATTGTAGAAAGGAAAACCTCTTCAACATATTGTGCTTGGAAAACTGCATATTCACATACAAACATTGAAAATTAAACCCCATCCTTTATCCTGTAAAATATCAACTCAAATTGGAACAAGTATTTAAATGTAACACTTAAAACTATTGAAATTACTAGAAGATACCATAGGGAAATATTCCAGATATTAGTATAAGCAACAAGTTGTATAATTTCCCCAAAGTGCAAGAAATACTATAAAAAACAGAGTATTGGGATTATACCAAACTAAGAAATTCCTGCATAGCAAAGGAAATGATCAACCGAGTGAGATAATTTCACATTTGAGGAGTAAATACATTTGTTAGTACATGACCCAGTGAGAACATAGTGTTGTTCGTAGACATGGTAGAAAATTAGGATTCTTTTCCATCTTTTTATTCATGTGAAGACTTTGATGTAGTTTCAAAACTGCATATTTTAAGTGACATATACCAGATGCAAATGGTAAACCAACATTGAATTTTAAACATTTAGCAGGAACATAAAAAAAATTCTGATATGTAGGTGGAAAAGAAAATGATGCTCATTCTGTGTAACATCTTTGTGACTTCATTGATAAATAATGGTTCCTAACACCTAGCTGCACTATTATTCTAGTCCATTATGACCATTATAAAAAAGTACCATAGACTTGATAGCTTGTAGACAACATAATTTTATTGCTTATAGTTCAGGATACTGGGAAATTCAAAATGTAGACACCAGGAGAATTGGTGCCTGATGAAGGTTCAATATATACTTCAAAGCTGGTATTATTATTATTATTATTATTATTTTTTGCTAAATTTTCACGTGGTGTTAGGGCTTTAAAAGGTTCCTTACATTCTTTCAGAAGGCCACTAATCCAATTCATGAAGATGAAGCTCTCATAATCTAATCACCTTTTAAAATCCTCATCTCTTAAAGTTATTATATTGTGAATTAATTTTCAACACATAAATTTAGTAGAGAAAGAATCTTTCAGACTATAGCAACTATATAACAATTTTTATGGGTATTATTTTTTAAAAAATAATGTTTGGTTTTTTGTTTTGCTTTTTACTGCTGTTATTTTATAGTGTCTTGTGAATAAACATGATGGTGAGATTCACTGTGTTATATTCACATATGTATATAGGAAAGTTAGGGAGTGAAAAAATATCATTGTTTTTCTTTTAGCAACAGTACTTGAACTCACCATTGTGCATTACTCAGATTCAGTCTTTAGAATCCTATATTTTATTAAGAAAACTATGAAGAGTACTAAACTGGTAAGTACCCATAATAATTAGGTCCAATTTTATGTAGTATATAACCTGTAATTAAGCATTTTCCTCTCTTTTCCTCAAGTTTCTCTCCAAAAACAGAACTGTTCTGCCTTTATGTTGAATTGGTGGGAGAAACTAATGAATATAAAGTGACCAATGTGAAATACATTGGCAGTGTACTGCTTAAAATTGAAAAATTGCAAGCATACACACATGCACACCTATGAACAAACAATTTTAAGATATTGAGTGTTATAGGCATGGAAACATATGTCTTCCCTAAGGTTAATTGTTTTCATTTGAGCTATTTTAGATATAAAAGACATCAGCTAAAAATTTAAATGAAAAAACATTTTGCTTTAGAAAACAAAATTGTAGCCACAGGCAAATGATAGCAAAATTTGGTTGTAATTATGGATAAATGCATCTATAGTCACATATATTTTATAGAGTTGGTTATAAATCCCTAAGGTAGATTTTAGGATATATGATGAATAAATTTAGTAGAGAATTTGCTTTGGTAGAATGTCTTTGCTCATTAATACCTAATTAGTTCCTAATAATCATATCAATTATGAGTATGATATTTACATCAGCTTTGTGAATTATAAAATATATTCTATAGGTCTTTGTGAATGAAAAGTGATAAAAATATTAACTAATAACCCACCCCAAACAATAAGCAGAATAGACTGCTTTTTAAATTTCATAACAGAGCTTCAGCTCTCTGAGAAGGAAAATTATTTCATATTGAATATATAGTACAAGAATGCTAAGATTTAAAATGGTCTGCATCTTAAAAGATCTTATTTTACTTTTTTTGTAGTTTCAATGAAGTCAAGACAAACCACAATAGCAGTAATGCCAGTTATTTGATAAAGGATCAATGACATTTTTTTTTTCTTAGAACAGATATTAAGAAGGAGAGAAATCAGCTCCCATGCCACAAAGAAATATATCTTTCATGAAAAAAAGTATAGTAAGCAAGGATTTGGAGTCCAATTGTCTGAATTTGAATCCAAAATGTGTCATTAATTAGATGTGCCTCAGTATTCATACCTGTATAATGGATAAAATTAGCATATGCATCAGAGAATATTTTGAAAAAATAAATCAATTAATGCAATCATAGCATGTTGAATAATGACTGAAGTAATGAATAAAGTGTTAAGCATTTACTAATAGCATGATATTTAAAAAAATGTCTGCTTCCTTCAATGTGTACAATATTCTTACTGTAAGCATAATATACCTGGTGGGCACAATCTCAGTCATAATGACCACAAAAGGTTTTCTATTTCCCTTGAACACTATTTCTTCTTTGTAGACAATGTTTTGTGCTCATAAAGCATGTTTTCTGTAATCAGAGCATTATTTCCACTGTTTATTAATTATATTATCATAGGCAATGACATCTACCTGGTGGAGTTATTTAATTCATAAATGAGCTAATTCTTATTAAAGCCTCTAATACAGACTAGTTGTTCAACAATATTATTTTCCACCTGTGGTAAGAGGGATACTTATTATTTTAAATTAGCATTAAAACTATTCTTGATAATGGAAGATAACCATTCTTTTGGCCTTTGTATAGATATTGCAGTTATACTGCTGCTGTTATGCAACAAAATTAGTATGTTTTCTATGACAAAAATGAAAAATTAGTCTTAATAAAGTAAGCTGTATCTGTTGAATATTGAATCAGCACTATGAGGATCATTTTTCAGTGCCAAAATAATAATAAAGTTATAATTCCCATTTAATATCTTCTGTTTATTAAATACTCTTCTACTTTCACACACACACACAGAATCCATGCAGAACAGTCACATGCACATTATTTTTTACAAGTCATGGAAAAAATCAGGATAATTATAACATCTCTTTTTTATTGAGGGAAATAAATTTGGTGAAAGATTTATTGGAATAATGGCCTAAGATTTCCTCTCTTTCCTTGTAGTCATGTTTCTGGTCATAAGATGTTGCCAAATAACATGCAACTAATTCTCAATATTACCATTTGACATGTCATTAGGAAATCTACTTATAAAGTATAATCAGAAGTTTGAAAAACACTTATGTAATTGGACTTGCTCACTTTTTCTCCTCTCTTATTAGTGTAAGGACATGGCCAGTCTAACTCAATAGAGGATTGGAGCCATGTGACATTAAACATTAGTCATCATAGCCATTTCATCTGAGGTCATCCTTGATGAACTAATATGCATCTGGTATCTAGGGATGTGGAGAAGCTCAGTCAATATCAGCAGAATCTCAGAGACAACCAGCATATGAATGTGGGCTTCTGAGCAAGCACTAACTATATTATCCAAGCCCAGCCTCATTTATTCAAAGTCTATAAACTCATGAGCAAAATATATGCTTGTTGTCTTAAACAACTTGAGTTGTAGAATAATTTCTTTTTCAGCATTATTGAGGCAATGTATTACCATTAAAATTCAAAGAGTTAAATATCAGGTACCTAAACAGACACATATGGTAAGTTAGCATATGAACCCAGTTCTGTTTTTACACAAAATGCATATATTACAACTAAGGTACACAATCTAGTGTGACTTCCATTGACGTGTCTCTTTGGAAGTATTCCTACTAGAGCTTTCTTTCACATTCTATTCATAAAATGAGGCATAATTATTATTCTCTATGTGAAAAAATATGAACATATTTGTTCTTTTCCATCAATAGTGAGAAATAATTTCAATCAAGTCCTTGGTGTGTTATAAAATGAATATTCAGAGAGTGTTCTTAGTTTGACCAGGCAATGTTAATTCACCATTAAGATGTATTTATTAAACAGCTGAACACATCTCCTTAACAGATTATCAAAATTATAGAAAGAATATTTTGCATATATAAAAATAATAATCAATTGAAAATATTTCATTTGCAATTTCAGTACATGAAGATATATGCACAAGATAATCTAAATGTATTGTTACCTAAGTAAAATCAATCTCTTTTCTGTTGTAATTAAAATACTCTGCCTACCCATCAGGCACAGTGGTGAATATCTAAAGTCTCAGCTACTCTGGAAACTGAGGTAAGAGGATCACAAATTAAAGTGTTGCCTCAGTGACTTAGTGAAATCCAGTCTCAAAATTTTTCAAAAAATTAATTAATAAAAACTAAAAATAGCTGAGTATATAGCTCTGTGGTAAGGACCCTTGAATTCAATCCCTGGTAGTACAAAAATTTTCTACTGCACAGGGAATTCATTATTTTAAAAGATAAAGTTTATTCAAACTATGAAAGAGAGCCAGTTAATCTCTTATAATATTATAATTTATTACATCTAACATTAACCTGTGTATTTTAAAAATAATTGATCAAATTCTTTTTAAGACCCCCATCTTGCACAACATATAGACTAGTATTTCACTCAACATAAGAGTATACATGACGATGTTTTATTTTTTGCACATATCTAGATAATAAAACATAATACAACCTCATGAACTTGTGGGAATAGTCATTTCTTGGTAGTCAATTTGAAAATGAATATGGAATTTCAGTCAATTTATCAAGTGTGTGTGTTTAAAATTATCAAACTCAACAATTTTAACCAAATCTTTTTATGTATATTTTTTGTTTCCACGCCTTTTCAAAATGTAATATTTTAAAAACATCAAAATGACAAACTCAAAATTTGTAACATTAACAATGAATATAATTCAGTAGAATTGATAGCAATATGAACAACATTGAATAATTTCATAAATGTATAGACATGAAAGAAAGCTGTCTGGATAAAAAATATACAAGATACAATAGATTATATATCACGTACTAATTTCTGTGACAAAAATATGTGAAGACAAAAAGAGTATCTTAAAAAGAGAGAAATAGGATTTCCTGAAGATGGCAGACTAGAGGGCGGCTGCATTTCACGTTGATCCAGGACGCAAGATTCAAAAGAGGAGATAGTGAGAGATTTGGGACCAACTCAAAGCCGCCGGGTGAGTCTCTCCCATTGGGGTGGCGTCCCGGATGGGGCAGTAGCCCCGGAACGCAGGGAACTTTGTGAAGTAGAGTTGCTCGGCGAGACGCCCCTCCCCCCACTGGAGCAGTAAACACGGACAACTGGGATCATCGTAGAGGAGGCAGCTCAGCACAGCGCTTGGACTCGGAGCAACCACTGGGGCTCCGGGTGGCTGCCTGACGAGGAGCTGCATGGAGAGCTGTTTGGACTCAGAATGACCACTTCTGAACAACGGAGGGTTGCCCGGAGGAAGAGGAGAAGTGCGGTGGGTCGCTTGGTCTAGGAGTGACTGCATCAGAGCCACAGGCGGTTGCCAGAGGAGGAGGCAAGTGGTGAGTTGATTGGACTCAAAGCGACGGCTCCTGAACACCGGTGACCTGCCTGGAGGAGGAGCGCAGTGGGTCACTTGGTCTTGGAGCCACCGCTCCTGAACACCTGGGGGGCTACCCCGAGGAAGAGGAGGAGGAACAGGGCAGGTCACATGGACTCTGAGTGACTGCCTAGGGCTACAGACGGTTGGTGGGAGGAGGAGACCCAAAGTGAGTTGCTTGAACTCCTAGTGACTGCATTGGAAACCGGGCGGCTATCCGGAGGAGGAGGTGTGTGGTGGGTCTCTGGGTCTCGGAGCTATTGTACGGGGCTCCAGGTGGTGGCTCAGAGGAGGGGCCACATAGCCAGGCCATTAGGTGCAGAGCAGGGTCCCAGGAGCTAGGTGGCTTCTTGCTGGAAGAGCTGCACAGAGACACGCCTAGGGGCGGAGCGAAGTTTCCAGGACTGCGGGCAGATTCTCTGAGGAGAGGCAGCCTAAGGAGACTCACCTGTGAAGGGTGAGGCTCCCAGGCCCAGGAGGTAGGTCCGGGCCCCTGGGAACGTTGCAGAGGAAGACAGCTCAGCCCAGGCAGTAGTTGTAGATTGAGGGGAACCTCTAGGAGGGGAACTGAGCAGCGAGACCTCCCCACTGGGTGAGTCTTCCCTGCCGGGTGAGGTTTCCCCACAGGGACAGTAAAACCACAGACATAGGCACAAGCAGGCCTTGCCTCAGCCCGTAGCCTAGTTCCCCCTTGGATGACCATTGGTCAACAAGTGGAGGCACCTCTGCCCACTATCAGGGAATATACCCCACCTGAGGGTCACCACCCCTAGAGAGGCAGCTTCTTCGTGAAGCTCCGCATTATCAACTTCCTCCAAGACTTCAGGCTACTGAAGGATAAGAGGGGATATACTAGCAATCTGCAGGGTCATTATAAGTTGATAGAGGAAATCTGCAATATCTTAATGACCCACTGATTCCTGAACAATATGAGAAAAAAAGGGAAGAAAATGCCCCAAACAAATCTAGATGTTACATCAATAAAATCCAACGACAGCATGGCAGAAGAAATGACAGAAAGGGAGTTCAGAATGTACATAATTAACATGATAAGGGAAGCAAACGATGAGATGAAAGAGCAAATGCAGGCATTGAATGATCGCACCAATCGACAGTTAAAAGAGCAAATACAGGAAGCAAAAGATCATTTCAATAAAGAGTTAGAGATATTGAAAAAAAACCAAACAGAAATCCTTGAAATGAAGGAAACAATAAACCAAATTAAGAACTCCATAGAAAGCATAACCAATAGGATAGAACACCTGGAAGACAGAACTTCAGATATTGAAGAAAAAATATTTAACCTCGAAAACAAAGTTGAACAAACAGAGAAGATGGTAAGAAATCGTGAACAGAATCTGCAAGAACTATGGGATATCATGAAAAGGCCAAATTTGAGAATTATTGAGATTGAGGAAGGCCCAGAGAAACAAACCAAAGGAATGAACAATCTATTCAATAAAATAATATCAGAAAATTTCCCAAATCTGAAGAATGAAATGGAAAATCAAGTTCAAGAGGCTTATAGGACTCCAAATACACAAAATTACAACAGACCCACACCAAGGCACATTATAATGAAAATACCTAACATACAAAATAAAGACAGAATTTTAAAGGCTGTGAGAGAAAAGAACCAAATTACATTGAGGGGGAAACCAATACAGATATCAGCAGATTTTTCAATCCAGACCCTAAAAGCTAGAAGGGCCTGAACAACATTTTTCAAGCTCTGAAAGAAAATGGATGCCAACCAAGAATCTTATATCCAGCAAAACTTACCTTCAAATTTGACGATGAAATAAAATCATTCCATGATAAACAAAAGCTGAAAGAATTTACAAAAAGAAAGCCAGCATTACAGAACATTCTCAGCAAAATATTGCATGAGGAAGAGATAAAAAAACAAAGAAGCAAGTCAGCAAAGGGAGGAATCATCCTAAAGGAACTGTCAAATAAAGGAGGAACCAAGTTGTGTCAAAAAATAAATAAAGAAAGAAAGAAAATTTTAAATATGAACCAAATGACCGGGAATACAAATCATATCTCAATAATAACCCTGAATGTTAATGGCCTGAATTCATCAATCAAAAGACATAGACTGGCAGATTGGATTAAAAAGAAAGATCCAACAATATGTTGCCTGCAAGAGACTCACCTCATAGAAAGAGATACCCATGGACTAAAGGTGAAAGGATGGAGAAAAACATACCATACACATGGACTCAGCAAAAAAGCTGGAGTATCCATCCTCATTTCAGATAATGAGGACTTCAAGCCAATGTTAGTCAGAAGGGATAAAGAAGGACATTTCATACTGCTTAAGGGAAGCATAAATCAGCAAGATATAACAATCACAAACATCTATGCCCCAAACAGTGGCTCATCCATGTATGTCAAACAAATCCTTCTCAATTTTAGAAACCAAATAGACCATAACACAATAATACTAGGTGATTTTAACACACCTCTCTCACCACTGGACAGATCTTCCAAACAAAAATTGAACAAAGAAACCATAGAACTCAATAACACAATCAATAATTTAGACTTAACAGACATTCATAGAATATACCATCCGATCAAGAGAAATACACTTTCTTCTCAGCAGCACATGGATCCTTCTTTAAAATAGACCATATATTATGCCACAAAGCTAATGTCAGCAAATATAAGAAGATAGAGACACTACCTTGTATTCTATCAGATCATAATGGATTGAAGGTAGAAACAAATGAAAGAGTAAAAAACAGAAACTACTCCAACACCTGGAGATTAAACAATACGCTATTATATGATGAATGGATAACAGAAGATATTAGGAAGGAAATTAAAAAATTCTTAGAGGTAAATGAGAACAAAGAAACATCATACCAAAATCTCTGGGACACTATGAAAGCAGTACTTAGAAGAAAATTTATTTCATGGAGCGCATTTAATAAAAGAAGTAAAACTCAACAAATAAACGACCTAACCCTACAGCTCAAAGCCCTAGAAAAAGAAGAACAGAACACCAAAAGTAGTAGAAGACAAGAAATAGTTAAACGCAGAGCTGAAATCAACAAAATTGAAACAAAAGAAACAATACAAAAAATTGACAAAATAAATAGTTGGTTCTTCGAAAAAATAAACAAAATTGATAAACCTTTAGCCACACTAACAAAGAGAAGACGAGGGAAAACCCAAATCACTAAAATTCGGAATGAACAAGGAAATATCACAACAGACACGACTGAAATACAAAACATAATTAGAAGCTATTTTGAAAATCTATACTCCAACAAAATAGAAAATTTCAAAGACATCAACAGGTTTCTAGAGACATATGAATTGCCTAAACTGAACGAGGAGGACATACACAATTTAAATAGACCAATTTCAAGTAATGAAATAGAAGAAGTCATCAAAAGCCTACCAACAAAGAAAAGTCCAGGACCAGATGGGTTCTCAGCCGAGTTCTACAAAACCTTTAAAGAAGAGCTCATTCCAATACTTCTCAAAGTATTCCATAAAATAGAAGAGGAGGGAACCCTCCCAAACTCATTCTATGAAGCCAATATTACCGTGATACCTAAACCAGACAGAGACACATCGAGGAAAGAAAATTTCAGACCAATATCCTTAATGAACATCGATGCAAAAATTCTAAACAAAATTTTAGGAAATCACATACATAAACATATTAAAAAGATAGTGCACCATGATCAAGTGGGTTTTATCCCAGGCATGCAAGGTTGGTTCAACAGCAGGAAATCAATAAATGTAATTCACCATATCAATAGACTTAAAGTCAAGAATCACATGATTATTTCAACAGATGCAGAGAAAGCATTTGATAAAATATAGCACCCCTTCATGCTCAAAACACTAGAAAAAATAGGGATAGTGGGAACATTCCTTAACATTGTCAAGGCCATCTATGCTAAGCCCATGGCTAATATCATTCTAAATGGTGAAAAACTGAAAGCATTCCCCTAAAAACTGGAACAAGGGAGGGATGCCCTGTTTCACCACTTCTTTTCAATATTGTCCTTGAGACTCTAGCCAGAGCAATTAGACGGACCAAAGAAATTAAAGGGATACGAATAGGAAAAGAAGAACTCAAACTATCCCTATTTACTGATGATATGATTGTATACTTAGAGGAACCAGGAAATTCCACCAGAAAACTTTTAGATCTCATTAGTGAATTCAGTAAAGTAGCGGGATATAAGATCAATGCACATAAATCTAAGGCATTTTTATACATAAGTGATGAATCTTTAGAAAGAGAAATTAGGAAAACTACCCCATTCACAATAGCTTCGAAAAAAAACAAAATACTTGGGAATCAATCTCACAAAAGAGGTGAAAGACCTCTACAATGAGAACTACAGAACACTAAAGAAAGAAATTAAAGAAAACCTTAGAAGATGGAAAGATCTCCCATGTTCTTGGATAGGAAGAATTAATATTGTCAAAATGGCCATACTACCAAAAGTTCTATACAGATTCAATGCAATTCCAATTAAAATCCCAATGATGTACCTTACAGAAATAGAGCAAGCAATTATGAAATTCATCTGGAAGAATAAAAAACTCAGAATAGCTAAAGCAATCCTTGGCAGAAAGAGTGAAGCAGGGGGTATTGCAATAGGAGATCTTCAATTCTACTACAAAGCAATAGTAACAAAAACAGCATGGTATTGGTACCAAAATAGAAAGGTGGATCAATGGTACAGAATAGAGGACACAGACACAAACCCAAATAAATACAATTTTCTCATACTAGACAAAGGGGCCAAAAATATGCAATGGAGAAAAGATAGCCTCTTCAACAAATGGTGCTGGGAGAATTGGAAATCCATATGCAACAGAATGAAACTAAACCCATATCTCTCACCATGCACGAAACTAAACTCAAAATGGATTAAGAACCTCGGAATCAGACCAGAGACCTTGCATCTTATAGAAGAAAAAGTAGGTCCAGAGCTTCAACATGTCAGCTTAGGACCAGACTTCCTCAACAGGACTCCCGTAGCACAAGAAATAAAAGAAAGAATTAATAACTGGGATAGATTCAAACTAAAAAGCTTTCTCTCAGCAAAGGAAACTATCAGCGATGCAAAGAAAGATCCTACAGAGTGGGAGAAAATCTTTGCCAATCATACTTCAGATAGAGCACTAATCTCCAGAATCTATAAAGAACTCAAAAAACTCTACACCAAGAATGCAAATAATCCAATCGACAAATGGGCTAAGAAAATGAATAGACACTTCACAGAAGAAGATCTACAAGCAATCAACAAACATATGGAAAAATGTTCAACATCTCTATTAATAAGAGAAATGCAAATCAAAACCACCCTAAGATTCCATCTCAACCCAATTAGAATGACGATTATCAAGAATATAAGTAACAACAGGTGTTGGCGAGGATGTGGGGAAAAAGGTACACCCATATGTTGCTGGTGGGGCTGCAAATTAGTGCAGCCACTCTGGAAAGCAGTGTGGAGACTCCTTAGAAAACTTGGAATGGACCCACCATTTGTTCTAGCTATCCCACTCCTTGGCCTATACCCAGAGGCCTTAAAATCAGCATATTACAAAGATACAGCCACATCAATGTTCATAGCTGCTCAGCTCACAATAGCCAGATTGTGGAACCAACCTAGATGTCCTTCAATTGATGAATGGATAAAGAAAGTGTGGTATATATATACAATGGAGTATTACTCAGCCATAGAGAATGATAAAATTATGGCATTTGCATGCAAATGGATGAAATTGGAGAATATCATGCTAAGTAAGATAAGCCAATCTCAAAAAACCAAAGGACAAATGATATCGCTAATAAGTGGATGATGACACATAATGGGGGTTACGAGGGGTTATTGTTAGGGTTAGAGTTAGGGTTAGGGAGGGGGGCAAGAATGGAGGAAGGAAGGACTGTATAGAGGGAAAAGAGGGGTGGGAGGGGTGGGGGGGAAGGGAAAAAATAACAGAATGAATCAAACAACATTACCCTATGTAAATTTATGATTACACAAATGGTATGCCTTTACGCCATGTACAGAGAAACAACATGTATACATTTGTTTACAATAAAAATTTAAAAAAAAGTGAGAAATAAGATATTTCTAAAACTTTCTTGGTCAAAGGAAATAGAGGCATAAAAACATAACATTTATTTAGAATTCACACTGAACTTTTCAAATGTTTGTCTCTATTATGTAAGCAGCATAAAAAATGTATGGGCAGAATTCTAGTTTCTAGTCTTACATATAAAAAGCTTGAATGTCTTCACTCCCATTCTCAAAACAAGAAACAAAAATAAAATTTAAAAAAGCCCTGAATGTCAACCACGTTTCTTAGATCTACCAAATAATTGTGATCACTGAGGAAACCACTGACCTCGATGCTAGACAAACATGTGAAAACAGAGAATCACAGTTTACTAGGGACTACAGTCATATTGGGAGCCAGCAATTTCAAAGAACACATAAAGAATAATAAAAAAAATTTAGGGATTGGCAAAAAACAGCTTGAGATATATAATCTAGGAATCCACTTTGAGGAGGGGGACAATTGCTCATAAATTTTCCCTATAGAAGACTCAAAATATTTTTATCATGCCAGTCAGAAAAATATGTTCTTGTACTTCTAAACAGAAGAGAAAAGTAAATATTTTAAAATACATCCAAGCTATCTTTCTGTATTTAACAAAAGTTTACCCTCAAGAGAAACTTTTATCAGAGCCTTACTGACTTGGCCATTACTGTAGTTTAAATAACCTGTTAGAAGGGAACTAATCAACCATACCCACCTCCATCCTTTTCTCACTTAAAGGGGAAAATTGAGAGAAACTTTCGAATGTCAAAGCCCAGGGTCACAGAAGGAATGAGAACTTGTTATGGCACTGTAGAATGCTTCTCAATCACAACACATCTTACCGCCATACTAATAATTACAGGAGACAACATTTGATTGAACCGCAAGATTCAGACAATTGTGAAGGAATAGTCTTTAGGGAAAAACAAAGGAAACAAAGAATACAAAAATAAAGATACTAAAGGAAAATTTAGCCTCTGACACCTAGAGCTAGAGTAAAAATAAACATAACCTCTTTAAAAGAAAAACAAAACCTTGCACTAAAGACCAATTTATCTATGTTCCTTTAACTCAACATATCATGGCCCCTTTTCAACAAAAATGTCAAGACATGCTAAGATGAAAACAAAAAACCTCGGAGACAAATGCACTAGAAGCAGACATAGGCACAGCAGTTTTGGAAATTATCAGAAAGGAAATACAGGATATTTATGATTAATATGCTAAGGCTATAATATAAAAAGTGAAAAATGAAAAACAGACTGGTATTGAAAATGGAGTGATATAAACACTAAGAAATAAAGGAAATAACTACGAATGAAAACAATGTGACAGTTTCAGGGAGGGAAACAAATATTTGATGGACACATTAGTAGACTGGATTCAACCTAGGAAAGAATCAGTGGAATTTAAAGCATATCACTGAAACTCCTCCAAACTGAAAAGTAATGTGAAAAAAGAATGAAAAATTTGTACTGATTATCCAAAAACTGTGAAGCAATTAAACTAGGTGAAATTTATCCACAATGAGACTGCGAAGGTGAAAAAATAAGGAATAGAAGAAATATTGGAAAACATAATGACTAAGAATGTCTTTTAAAAATATCAAGGAGTTCAGAAAGCACTAATCAGTATAAATACAAAGTATCTATACACAGGCATATTATATTCAGAATGAAAAAAATCAAAGACAAAGAGAAATTTGAAAAAATCCTAGAAGAAAATGATAGTTTACACATGAAGGAATAAGGATAGCAATTATCTTATACTTCTCTTCAGACATGTTACCTGAAAGAAAAAAGAGAAATATTTAAAAATTTGCAAGATCTACAGTATTTTTTTATTTCTAGCATCCCTTTGTATTTCTTTCTTTGATTTGTCATTCTAACGCCAATAAAAGTCATGTGTTATGAATATATTTTCAGACAAATCGTACTTTAGATCAAAGAAAATGTTCAGGGATAAAGAACATTACTGTGGTATGGATGTTTGTTGTGTTTATTAGGAAACTGAATATAGTTGAGAACATAATAGATGAGCTTGAGGATGTCAATTGAAACCACCAAAACTGAATGCAAGTTCAAAGGTTGAAAACCTTTGAGCAGAATATCTAATAAATATGGGACATCAATTACAGTCATAACATATAATAACAATAATGAAGGGGAAAGAAAGAAAGGAAGAGAAGTTTGAAGCAATGACACGTGAGAATTTGCAAAATTAATATCAGACACCAATCTAGGTAAGCAGGAAACTTAGAGAACACTAAGTGGAATAAATGACAAAAAAAAAAAAAAAAATATATATATATATATATATATATATATATATATATATATATACATCTAGCCATATCATTTTTCCAACTTGAGAAAATCAAGAACAAAGAATTAATCTTGAAAGAGGGTAAAAGGACATATAATCTGGTGGATTAATGCAAAGAATTAGACTTCCTTTAGAAGTCCTGTAAACAAAGAGTGCAGTGAAATATGTAAAGTATTAAAAAAATCACAATAACCTAGTATTATGTATCCCAGAAAATACACCCTTCAAAATATTCAAAATTGAAGGAAAATATGTTCTCAATCACAATTTAAGAAAATTTGTCTCCAAAAGACCTGTTTTCAAAGAAGTGTTTAAATTTTCTCTTTGAAAGAGAAAAAATTATTTGGGTTTTAAACTTGGGTTTGTATTTTTAAAAGAGCATTAGAAAGAAGATGGTGGAGCAGATTTAGGAAACAACCCTTAACCCTTCCACAGCCCAGAAAGGATTCAGTAAAAGAACAGCTGACAAGAGAGGTGAATGATACATTAAACACACTAAAACTCAAAACTGGACAGATTGAACCTTGAAGAGACGTGGAGTTTAGTTGCTGGAGCAGAAAACAAAGACAGAATAACTTGACACTGAACCCTGATCAAGGTAGGATAAGTGGAGAGGGGTAACAAATAGAGAAATAAGGAGAGAAAAAGTCCATAAATTTAATTCCTTAACAAAAGCTGAAATAAAACATAGACAAAGTTAAAATGGGACAAGAACAGCAAAGAGAGTGAAGGAGATCAAGCAATTAAACCTGAATTGTGGGCTGAAAACTGTGTAGGCAGGTCAGTCATTTTGTAGAGCTCACAGTTAGCCAACGTTCCTAGAAGAAAATAATCAACACAACTTCTCCCCTGTTGGGGTCTTAAGCCCCCTTGCTCTTCTCGACCAGCGACAAGGGAAGGGGACACTCCCCAACAAGGTCAGAAAGGGAAAGGTAGGGCCCACTGACCTCACTCCCAGTCCTCTGGGTGGAGGACAATCAGACACCTCAGGGAGACCTGTCACAGCAGGAACTCATTTATTGAGGAAGTTGCACAGCTTTTATGTAGGGTGGGGGCTAGGCAGGAACCAATCAGCTTAAAGGTCAGCAAGGGGGGGGATGGGTATGGCAAACACGAGCTGATCACGGTGGTCCGATTTATCGCATTAACTATTGAAACCGCTTTTGAGGCCTTGATCTTGCTCACTCGCCAGGGAGTAAGGAGTCAGCCTGAGTTAGTTAACGTGTCATTAGTCCCTACACTCCCTATCTTCAGATAGTAACAAATAAAAACAGAGGGGATTTCTCTGAAATGGATTATCCCAGTAATCTGTTTAGAAGGAACTTGTAGAAGAACCACAGCTTCCTGAAAGTTACTGAGACCCTCTCCTCCTCATCACAGACAAAAAGGGTAGAGTGGAGCTGATCCAAGAGCTAATCACTTCCAAGGAATTCTAACCCTAATCCAGCACTTTAGACAGCCTCCACAGGATCTCAGAAAAAGATAGGTCAACTGTCATTCTCTGCTCATGATGGTGATAGATAAAACCATGATGAGCAATGTCAGTCAAGATGTAGACTTCTGTGCCACAGGTGGTACACAGAACCTATACCTACAGATTTCACAGTTGCAGACAACCACAAAGTTTTTAGATAGCATGGTCCCTAAGAAGTGCCAGCAGAAGGGAAAGGGTAACCACAATTAACTGTAGGGAATAAGGGCTAAGACAGAGGTGGGCTAACCAACTCTGTATTCTGGTTATGAGCATAGTACCATGGTGATCTACATCAGCCAGGGAGAGGTATTTATACCACAGAATGCCCAGAGAGACTCCACAATCACAGGTAACACACTAGCAGAGAGACATCAAGTCCTATGACACTTTAAGAAAGGCTCTATGGAGGGGAGAAAAGCATAGCATCCCTTAGCAGTCAGCACAATTCTGAGTCCTGTGTCCAGTATTTCCATACCCAATAGAAGTAGCCAGTAGATGCAGAACAGCACCCTCCAAGAATGCAAGTTCAGGTCTCTGGATGGATGAACAAGAATTGTGTGGTGAGAAAACAATAGCAACCAGGAAAGAAGCTCCTCCAGGTGGACCCACAGCTGCAAATCCCAGAGTTGTCAGTTAAAACAGTTGTCATTCAGATGCATGTAAAAACACAAGACAATTCCTGGGCATAACCCCAAGCAGCCAGAAGAGAACCATCCACACGCACAATAATACTACACCCTACAAATGAGCTTACAGAAGACACAAATCACGTCCCAGTGTGCTCAGGTATAAGCCCACTGAACTGTGACCTGTGCACTTCAGAGAGGAAACCAGCCTCACACCTGTCATGGGCCACCCAGTACCACATCAAACAGACTGCAATACATCTACCTTAGATGTTCCTACCTGACACACTCAGAAATATACATGGGGTAGTTCATACTGGATTTGGCAGTGCTAGATGTACAGAGCTTTTATAAAGGTATAGGGGACTATACCTAACAGGGAATAAATAGTTTGCTAAGTCACAGACCCCAAAGATCTCTGACCCCAAAGATATTTAATTGGTACCTAGACACACCAAAGATTGGAGGGGATCTCCTAAAATTGTATTAGAGGTGAACTGGTGTGATCACTACCTCAGTATCCAGGGAAACATAAATACAAAGCTAAAAGATCAAGGACCTCTTGTAAAGGTTCCAAAACCTGATGAAATACAAACCAGGAAGACTCAATAAGAATTTCTCCACTTTGGCATAGACTATAATAAACAGATCTAATGTTAATTTTGATTTTAAATGTACTGCTTTTAATTTTAAACCATGAGTTATTTCCCACAATTCATTTGTGTAATCAATCCATTTGAGTCTATAACTTCTAATTTTTTAAAGCATTAACAGAAATCATTCTCTATCTTTTTTTTCATAGCTCAGGTTTGTACTTTGTATTATTAGCCCTCTTTTCCCTCTTGAATTACCTTCTATTTCCATAAATAACCCATCCATATTTTCATTCTTTTTTAACTTGTGTTGTATTATTCTTCACTTTCTTATCTTTTCTCTTTTTTACCTTGCCAAATTTCTCTCTCCTCCCTTTTTCCACCCTGCATATAATGCAATAGTAATTTTATATTTTTAATAATGAATTTCTCAACCTATTCTAGAATATTACCACAGTTTTATATCTGGATTAGAAGAACTATGGAGAATATTTTCAACAAGATTTTGTTTATCCAATGCTATATTAGTATGTGGCTTTGTTCTGAAGTGATTGCAGTTAAGGTTTGATATCTGCTGTCAAAGAGCAGAGGACATGCAATGAGTGAGAATATTAATACCTGAGAAAGGGTCTCACTAAATAGTAACTTGCATAAAAGTAGAAGTGATAATCATCACTGTAGATGTTCATACATACATACTGTAGGAAAAATCAAAGGAATAAATTACCCAAACAACCCATAAAACTTTAACAACTAATCCCATTAACAACACAGTGGGGAGTATGCTGGAGAAAGATTAAGAAAATTCACTGTTAAAATGTTCAATGAGCTAAAGAAGATGTAAAAAATGAATATTGAGAGAAAATGCAGTAAGTGAAGGATCATGTCAATAAAGAGATAGATATTCTGACATAGAACCAAAGAGAAATTCTGGAAAGAAAAAAGCCAATAAATCAAATAAAAAATTCACAGAAAATCATCACATATGGTTTAGATAACATTGAATAAATATTATTAGGCCTTTAAAGCAAACTATATAATATTGAAAACAAATTCAAAAATTAAAAAGAAGGATATTAAGACCTTAACCAAAATATTTTAAAAAACCTAGGATGATAATAAGAGACCAAATGTAGGAATCATTGGCATAGATGAAGGCACTGAAATACCAACTGAAGAATTGCACAAAGTTTTCAATAAATATCACAAAATTTCCAAATCTTACAAATAAAATGAAAATTCAGAAGCAAGAGTCATTTAAATCCTCAAATAGGCAAGATAAAAAATCAGTCTCCAAAGCATATTATAATTAAAATTCTGAATATAGAGAATAAAATAAGAATAAAAATAAAATTTTAAAGGCTGCAAGGTAATGTTGCAGGTCACATTACTGGTTAGTAAATTTGGATTTCAACTGATTTCCCAAACCACACCAATGAGAGCCAGAATAGAGATAACTCATATTAGAAGAATAGTCAATTAAAGGAGAATTAAGGCTGAATCTAACATTAAAAGCAAATCAAAATGGCAGGAAATAAAAATCAATTGTATAATAATGGTATAACGATGAATGTAAATGGCATAAACTCTCCAATCAGAAGACAATGATGGGCAGAATAGATTAAGAAATAAGATCCAACTACATGTTGTTTATAAGAGACTCACCTTGTAGGTAAAGACATATGGGATAAAGGATAAATAATGGAAACATATATACTACATAAATGGAAATAAAAAGCAAGATGGAGTAGTTACTTTCAGATCAGAAAAGGTAGGCTTCAAGCCAAAACTAATCATAACAGACAAAGAAGGTAATTTCATGCCAAATAAGGGCATCATTAAACAACAGGATAGAAACCAACCTGGATGACCTTCAATAGATGAATTGATAAAGAAACTGTGGTATATATACACAATGGAATATTATTCAGTCATAAACAAGAATAAAATTATGGCATTTGCAGGTAAATGGATGGAGTTAGAAAATATCATGGTAACTGAGATAAGCCAATACCCCCCAAAAAAGGTCAAATGATTTCTCTGATAAGAGCATGATGATATATAAGGGGGGTGGGAGGGAGGCAAGAATGGAGGAAGGATGGATTGTATAGAGGAAAATGAGGGGTAGGAGGGGGTGGGGGGCAGGAAAAGTAGCAGAATGAGACAAACATCATTACCCTATGTACATTCGTGATTATGCAAACAGTGGGAATCTACTTCATGTACAACCAGAGAAACAATAGTTGTACCCCATTTGTGTACAATGAATCAAAATTAAAAAAAATAAAAAATTAAAAAGTGAATAAAAAAACAGGATATAAGGATTGCAAATATTTATGCTCCATATATTGGTATACCTATATACATAAAACAAAACCAATTCTCAATACAAAGAGCAATATAATAATGGGTGATTTCAACACACTTGTCTTACCATTAGATAGATCACCCAGACATAAACTCAATAATGACCTTTCAGTACTAACAAATAATATTAATCAAATGTACCTAACAGATATCTATAGAATATTTCATGTGTTGACAAGTGAATTCACTTTCTCCTCAGTGACACATGGAACCTTCTTTGAAGTATATCACATTTTACAGCACAAAGAAAGTCTTAGCAAATAAAAAAATATAAAGAAAATTCCTTTCAACCATTTAGATCACAATGGAATGAAATTAGAGTTCAACAATATAAAAACCAGGAACCATTTTAAAACCTACAGCAATTAATTAATACATTTTGAGTGAATGATGAGTCATAGAAATCAGAAGATAAATATTTTTTTCTTAGAAATAAATGAGAATAGAGTTATAACATATCAAAATATCTGGGAAAGTATGAAGGCACTTCTAAGAGGGAAGCTTATAACATTGAGTTCCTACATTAAAAAAATAGAATTATCCTAAATAAATAACCTAATGCTACACTTCAAGTCACTAGAAAAATAACTATTTCCAAAATTTGTGGAAGACAGTGAATAAACAAAAATCAAAATTATGATACCTCCTGCTTCATTCTTTCTGTCCAGGATTGTTTTGGCTATTCAAGATCTCATCTTCTTCCAGATAAATTTCATGATTGCTTTCTCTATTTCTATGAGGAATGTCATTGGGATTTTAATTGCATGGAATCTGTATAGCACTTTTGGTAGTATGGCCATTTTGACACTATTAATTCTGTATATCCAAGAACATGGGAGATATTTCCGTCATCTAAGGTTTTCTTCAAGTTCTTTCTTTAGTGTTCTGTAGTTTTCATTGTAGAGATCTTTCATCTCTTTTGTCAGATTGAAATATCAAATTGAAATATCAAGGCATAAAAACATAAATAGACCAATATTAAGTAATTAAATTGAAATATCTATTAAAAGCATTGCAGCAAAGAAAAACCCAAGACAGGATCAATTATCAGCTGAGTTCTACGAGACTTTTAAAGAAGAAAAAACACCAGTCTTTCTCAAATTATTCTATAAAATTCAAAAGAAGGAAACAATCTCAAGAATATTCTATGAAGTCAGTATTGCCCTGATACAAAAACCAGAGAAAGAAATATCAAGGAATGAAAACTACAGACCAATATTCTTGATAAACACGGATGCCAAAATTCTTAATAAAATATTATCAAACTGCATTCAAAAACACATCATGAAGATAATACACCATTGTCAAGTGGATTTCATCCCAGCAATGGAAGTTTGGTACACATGCATAAATCAATACAAGTAATTCACCAATTAAATAGAATTAAGGACAAGAATAATATGATCATCCCAAGAGAGGCAGAAAAAAAACTTTAAAAATTCCACACTCATCCATGTTAAAAATTCTTTAGAGGTTAGGGATAGAAGGACTTACCTTAATATTATAAAGTCTTTATATGACAAAGCCAAATCCAACATCACACTGAATGAAGAAAAATGAAATCTTTTTGTCTAAAATCAGGAACAAGTAAAGGATATCCACTTTCACCACTTTATTTCAATATAATTCTCAAAAATCTAGCCACAGCAATCAGGCAAGAGCAGGAGATTGAAGTAATACAGATAGGAAAAAAATAAATCAAGCTATTTCTTTTTGCTGATGGCATGATCATAATTCTAGAGATCCAAAATACTCCACCAGAAAGCTTCTAGAACTGAAAAATGAATTCAGCAAAATAGAAGCATAAAACATCAACACTCAAAAATCAGCAGCTTTCCTATACTCCAACAGTGATTCTACTGAGAAATAAATCAGGAAAACCACTCCATTCATAATAATCTCAAAAAATACTTAAAAATTAATTTAACCAAGGAAGATAAATACCTCCACAATGAAAATTATAGAACGCTGAAGAAAGAAGTGGAAGACCTTCATTGAAAGACCTCACGTTATGAATAGACAGAAATAATATTGCCAAAATAACCGTACTACCAATGTAATTCCCATCAAAATACTAATGACATTCTTCACTGAAGTAGAAGAAAAAAGCTCTAAAAATTATTTTGAAGTATGAGAGAGCCAGACCAGTCAAAGCAAATATTTAGTAAGAAGAGAGATACAAGAGGCATCACAGTACCTGATCTCAAATTATATTATAGAGATGTAGTAACAAAACATGTAATTGACATCTAAATAGACATCTAAATAAGAAAAATGGAACAGAAGACACAGAAGACAAATGGAATAGAAGACACACAGACAAACCCACATACTTACAACAATCTGATACTTGACAAAGGTGCCAAAAATATATGTTGATAAAAGACAGCTTTTTAAACACATGGTGAAAGGAAAACTGAATATCCATAAGTGAACTAATTAAATTAGTACCTTATTTCACCCTGAACAAAAGTCCATTCAAAATGGATCAATGATGCTAAATTAGACTACAAACCTGGTAACTGCTAGAAGAAAACATAGAGTCAGCATTCCAACAATTCATCAGTATTCATATGAAGGTGGTATGTATACATACCAATGTAGTATATATTTATAAAATGGAGTTTTATTCATCCATAAAGAAGAAGGAAATAGTGGCATTTGCCTTTATATGGATGGAAATGGAGAACATTATGTTAAGTGGAATAATTCAGGCTCAGAAATTCAAGGACTGAATTTTTTTTTTTTTGTATGTGAAAGTTAGAGAAAATAACTTTCTTTACAAGACCACTAAAGTTCAAGAAATAAAAGCAAGAAACAATAAATGGAATGATTCAAATTTAAAAGCTTCTGCACAACAAAACAAATGATTAAGAACATGAAGAGAGAGCTTACACTTTGGGAGAGAATCGTTACCAGCTGCTTCTCTGATAGAAGACTAAAATCTAAAATACATAAAGAACTCAAAAACTTTAACACCATAAAAACCAAATAACCCAATCAATAAATGGACAAAATAAATAGACATGTCTCAAAAAAAAAAACCAAAAACACAAAGAGACAACAAATATATGAATGTATATTCAATAGCTATAGCAATCAGGGAAATGAAAATCAAAATTATACTAAGATTTTGGGCCTTGATCTCAAAGTAACTCAGGAGGTATATTTAGAACTGGGATTGAGATAACTTGAGTTTCAAGTAGAGGATATCTGTTTCTCGGTAAGGCAGTTTTTGCTGCTTATCGATCCCATGCTGCTTACCCCATTTGTCTACTACAATCACCTGCAGTCTGCCAGCATATCAACTATTTTTTGAGTGCAGATTGCTCATCAACTGGCACCTATCATCCTCCATTTGCCTGCCTCTTGCCTGCCCATTGCCTGCTTTTACCTACCCATCACCCACCTCCTAAGCTTCACCTGACAATCATCTGCCAGCAGCCAGCAGACTGATCAAAGACCACCAGTGGATCACCAGTCCCTGCTGTTGCCTGGAAGTCCACCGTCACAGAACCTTCAGGACCTCTTAGACCAACCAACAACTCCCTCCCTCCAGGATCCCCAGACTGACTGCAAACCATTGTCAGGACCCCCAGATCAACTGACTACACCTTGTCTCCAGGATCCCTCAACCAGACCGACCACACACCGAGCTGCAGTTTCCCGTTTGCCAACACATTTGGAAGCCAGAGTGGCCATCGTGGATTATCCTGAAAGCAGTAGCTCCCATCTTTAGGAGGGGCAAATATCATCCTGAGATGCCTGCTGAAGACTGAAAGCTCATTGTCTGGTTCCTCTCATACATCAGACTACTGAAGACTGGGAGGTTTGAATACTATATGACTGTTATAGTGTAGTTTTTTTTTTCTTTTTTCTTTCTTTTTATCCTTTTTGAAAATATTTAAGTTTTTATTTCTTTACTTTTCTCGCTCCATTTTCCTTTTGTTTACCTGTTTCCTCAGTCTCTTTCTCCCTTTTCTCATGCTAACAGCCAATGATCTAGTACTTCTATATACTATTTTCTTATCCCATTAACAGTTATATCCTACACCCCTTCCCATCCTCTTTGTCCACCATTAGAAACTGTAGACCATAATGTCTACAGTTATGTAGATCATAATTGAACTCATCTTCTTTGTTTATTATGACAATACTGTTAATGTCTTCATAGGGGTTATTGGGAATAGGGTTGCATATTTTCTGTACTGGATGCTGCTAATATTGATCTCCCACTTACAGGAGAGGCTTTGGAAACCTGCAGGATCACTATAAGCCTATAGGAGGAAATTCCCATACCCCAGATCCACACTGCAGAGGGGAAGATACGCGAACAACATGAAAAAAAAAGGAAGAAAGTGTTCCAAACAAAAAAAGATTCTGTATTAATAGAATCCAATGACAGCATGGTAGAAGAAATGTCAGAAAAGGAGTTCAGAATACACATGATTAAAATGATCCATGAAGAAAAGTATGATATAAGAGAGCAAATGCAGGTAATGAATGATCACTCCAATAAACAGCTAAGGAGCAACTGCAGGAAGCAAAAGATCATTTCAATTTAGAGATATAGATTCTGAAAAAAAATTCTTGAAATGAAGGAAAAAATAAACCAAATAAAAAACTCAATAGAAAGCATCACCAACAGACTTGATCACTTGGAATACAAAACCTCAGACAATGAAGACAAAATATTTAATCTTGAAAATAAAGTTGACCAAACTGAGAAGATGATAAGAAATTATGAATGAAACCTCCAAGAACTACGGGACATCATGAAAAGACCAAATTTAAGAATTATTGGGATCCAGGAAGGCACAGAGAAAAAAGCCAAAGAATGAGCAACCTATTCAATGAAATGATATCACAAAATTTCTCAAACCTAAATACTGATATGGAAAGTCAAATACAAGAGGAATACAGAACACCAAATGCACAATATCACAACAGATACACACGAAGGCACATTATAATGAAAATGACTAACATACATATTAAAGATGGGATTTTGAAGACTGTGAGAGAAAAGCATATGATTACATGTAGGGGGAAACCAATATGGATAGGAGCAGATTTCTCACCCCAGACCATAAAAACTAGAAGGGCCTGGAACAACATATTTCAAGCTCTGAAAGAACAAGATTGCCAAGGAAGAATCCTATACTCAGCAAAACTAACCTTCAGATTTGAAGATGAAATAAAATCCTTCCATGATAAACAAAAGTTAAAAGAATTTACAAATAGAAAGCCTGTGCTATAGAATATTCTCAACAAAATATTCCATGAGGAGAAAATGAAAAACAACAATGTAGGTAAGCAAGGGGAGGAACTACCTTAAAGGAAAAATCAATCAGAGGAGAAACCAAGTCAAGTTAAAAACCAAAAATAAGCCCAAATGACTGGGAATACAAATCATATCTCAATAATAACCCCAAATGTTAATGACCTAAACTCATCAATCAAAAGACACAGACTGGCAGATTGTATTAAAAAGAAAGAACCAAAAATATGCTGCCTTCAAGAGACTCATCTCACAGATAAGGACATCCACAGAGTAAAGGTGAAAGAATGGGAAAAAACATACCACGCATACGGACTCTGTAAAAAAGCGGGAATTTCCATTCTTATTTCAGATAAAGTAAACTTCAAGCCAAAGTTAGTCAGAAGGGATAAAGGAGGACATTTCATACTGCTTAAGGGAACCATAAATCAGGAAGACATTATGATAATAATATTTATGCCCCCAAAAAAGGAGCATCCATTTACATCAATCAAATCCTTCTCTATTTCAGGAATCAATAGATCACAACACAATAATTCTGGGTGACTTTAACACACTGCTATCACCACTGGATAGATCTTCCAAACAAAAACTAAACAAAGAAACCATAGAACTCAATAACGCAATCAATAGCTTAGACTTAACAGACATACATAGAATATTCCATCTATCAGCGAGTGGATACACTTTCTTCTCAGTCGCACATGGAACCTTCTCGAAAAAAGACCATATGTTATGCCACAAAGCAGCCCTTAGGAAATGCAAAAAAATAGAGATACTGTCTTGTATTCTATCAGATCATAATGGAATGAAATTAGACATCAAAGACGAAATAAAATACAGAAATTATACCAACACCTGGAGACTAAATAATATGCTATTTAATGAAACATGGATAACAGAAAACATCAGGGAGGTGATTTAAAAAATTGTTATAGGTAAATGAGAATGAGGATACAACATATCAAAATCTCTGGGACACTACGAAAGCAGTACTAATAGGAAGATTCATTGCATGGAGCACATTCAAGAAAAGTCGACAACTGCACATTCAAGAAAAGTCGACAACTAAATGACCTAACATTACAGCTCTAAGCCCTAGAAAAACAAAAACAGAACAACACTAAAAGTAGTAGAAGATAGGAAATAATTAAAATCAAAACTGAAATCAATAAAATTGAAACAAAGTAACAATTCAAAAATTTGACAAAACAGAAAGTTTTTCTTTGAAAATGTAAACTAGAAGGGCCTTAGGCACACTAACAAAGATAAGGAGACAGAAAACTCAAATTACTAAAATTCATAATGAAAAAGGAAATATCATGACAGACACCACAGAAAAACATAACATAATGAGAAACTACTTTGAAAATCTATACTCCAACAAAATAAAAAATCTCAAAGACATCAACAAATTTCTAGAGACATATGATCCTCCCAAACTGAACTAGGAGGACACACAGAATTTAAACAGATCAATTTCAAGCAATGAAATAGAAGAAGCCATCAAAAGTCTACCAACCAAGAAAAGCGTAGGAACAGATAAATTTTCAGCCGAGTTCTACAAGACCTTCAAAGAAGAACTCATTCCAATACTTCTCAAAGTATTCCAGGAAATGGAAATGGAAGGAACCCTACCAAACTTATTCTATGAAGCTAATATCACCCTCATACCCAAACCAGACAAATATACATCAAGGAAAGAAAACTTAAGACCAATATCTCTGATGAATATAGACACAAAAATCCTTAACAAAATCCTGGCAAATCACATTCAAAAGCATATTAAGAAGATAGTGCACCACGATCAAGTGGGGTTCATCTTGGGAATGCAAGGTTGGTTCAACATCTGGAAATCAATAAAAGTAATTCATCACATCAATAGACTTAAGGTTAAGAATCACATGGTTATTTCAATTGATGCAGAGAAAGCTTTTGACACAATACAACACCCCTTCATGCTCAAAACAGTAGAAAAAATAGGGATAGTAGGAACATACCTCAACATTATAAAGGCTATCTATGCTAAGCCAATGACCAACATCATTTTTTTTTAAGTTTTTTAAAATTTATTTTTATTGTAAACAAATGGGATACATGTTGTTTCTGTTTGTACATGGAGTAACAGTATACCACTTGCGTAATCATACATTTATATAGGGTAATGATGTTTGATTCATTCTGTTATTTTTTCCTTCCCCTCCACCCCTCCCAGCCCTCTTTTCCCTCTATATAGTCACTCCTTCCTCCATTCTTGCCCCCCTTCCACCCCCCATTATGTGTCATCATCCGCTTATCACTGAGATCAGTTGCCTTTTGGATTTTTGAGATTGGTTTATCTCACTTAGCATGATATTCTCCAATTTCATCCATTTGCCTGCAAATGCCATAATTTTATTATTCTTTATAGCTGAGTAATATTCCATTGTGTATATATATATATATATATATATATATATATATATATATATACCATAGTTTATTTATCCATTCATCAATTGAAGGACATCTAGGTTGGTTCCACAGTGTGGCTATTGTGAATTGAGCAGCTATGAACATTGATGTGGCTGTATCTCTGTAGTATGCTGATTTTAAGTTCTTTGGGTATAGGCCAAGGAGTGGGATAGCTGGATCAAATGGTGGTTCCATACCAAGTTTTCAAAGGAATCTCCACACTGCTTTCCAGAGTGACTGCACTAATTTGCAACCCCACCAGCAATGTATGAGTTTACCTTTTTCTCCACATCCTCTCCAACACCTATTGTTGCTTGTGTTCTTGATAATTGCCATTCTAATTGGGGTGAGATGGAATCTTAGTGTAGTTTTGATTTGCATTTCTCTTATTACTAAAGATGGTGAACATTTTTTCATATGTTTGTTGATTGCTTGTAGATCTTCTTCTGTGAAGCGTCTGTTCATATCCTTAGCCCATTTGTTGATTGGGTTATTTGTATTCTTGGTGTAGAGTTTTTTGAGTTCTTTATAGATTCTGGAAATTAGTGCTCTATCTGAAGTATGAGTGGCAAAGATATTCTCCCACTCTGTAGGCTCTCTGTTTGCATTGCTGATAATTTTCTTTGCTGAGAGAAAGCTATTTAGTTTGAATCTATCCCAGTTGTTGATTCTTGCTTTTATTTCTTCTGCTATGGGAGTCCTACTAAGGAAGTCTGATCCTAAGCCAATAAGGTGGAAATTTGGACCTACTTTTTCTTCTGTAAGATGCAAGGTCTCTGGTCTGATTTCGAGGTCCTTGATCCATTGTGAGTTGATTTTTGTGCAGGGTGAGAGATAGGGATTTATTTTCATTCTGTTGCATATGGATTTCCAGTTTTCCCAGCACCATTTGTTGAAGAGGCTATCTTTTCCCCATTGCATATTTTTGGCACCTTTGTCTAGTATGAGAAAATTGCGTTTATTTGGATTTGTGTCCGTGTCCTCTATTCTGTACCATTGATGTACCTGTCTATTTTGGTGCCAATACCATGCTGTTTTTGTTACTATTTCTTTGTAGTATAGGTGAAGTTCTGGTATTGCAATACCCCCTGCTTCATTCTTCCTGCTAAGGATTGTTTTAGCTTCTGGGTTTCTTATTATTCCAGATGAATTTCATAATTGCTTGCTCTATTTCTGTAAGGTACATCATTGGGATTTTAATTGGAATTGCATTGAATCTGTATAGCACTTTTGGTAGTGTGGCCGTTTCGGCAATATTAATTTTGCCCATCCAAGAACATGGGAGATCTTTCCATCTTCTAAGGTCTTCCTCAATTTCTTTCTTCAAGGTTTTGTAGTTTTCATTGCAGAAATCTTTTACCTCTTTGGTTAGATTGATTCCCAAGTATTTTAATTTTTTTGAGGTTATTGCAAATGGAGTTGTTTTCCTCATTTCCCTTTCAGTTGTTTCGTCGCTTGCATATAAAAATGCTTTGGATTTATGCGTGTTGATTTTATAGCCTGCTATTTTGCTGAATTCATTGATGAGGTCTAGAAGTTTTCTGGAGGAGTTTTTTGGATCCTCTAAATATAGAATCATGTCATCAGCAAACAGTGACAGCTTAAATTCCTCTTTTCCTATTCGTATCCCTTTAATTTCTTTAGTCTGCCTAATTGTTTTGGCTAGAGTTTCAAGGACAATGTTGAATAGCAGTGGAGAAAGAGGACATCCCTGACTTATTCCCATCTTTAAAGGGAGGTTTCAGTTTTTCTCCATTAAGAATGTTGTTGGCCATGGGCTTAGCATAAATAGCCTTTACAATGTTCAGGTATGTTCCTACTATCCCTATTTTTTCTAGTGTTTTGAGCATGAAGGGGGTGTTGTATTTTGTCATATGCTTTTTCTGCATCAATTGAAATAACCATATGATTCTTATCCTTAAGTCTATTGACATGATGGATTACGTTTATTGATTTACGGATGTTAAACCATCCTTGCATTCCAGGGATGAACCCCACTTGATCGTGGTGCACGATTTTCTTAATATGCTTTTGGATACGGTTTGCCAATATTTCGTTAAGGATCTTTGCATCTATATTCATCAAGGTTATTAGTCTAAAATTTTCTTTCCTTGATGTGTCTTTGCCTGGTTTGGGTATGAGGGTGATATTAGCTTCATTGAATGAGTTTGGTAGGGTACCCTCCTTTTCTATTTCCTGGAATACTTTGAGAAGAATTGGAATGAGATCTTCTTTGAAGGTCTTGTAGAACTCGACTGAGAATCCATGTGGTCCTGGGCTTTTCTTGGATGGAAGGTTTTAATGGCTTCTTCTATTTCATTGCTTGATATTGATCTTTTTAAATTGTGTGTGTCCTCCCAGTTCAGTTTGGGAGGAGCATATGTCTCTAGAAATTTGTCAATGTCTTCGGTAGTTTCTATTTTGTTGGAATACAGATTTTTGAAGTTGCTTCTAATTATCTTATATATCTCAGTGGTCTCTGTTGTGATATTTCCTTTTTCATCATGAATTTTAGTAATTTGAGTTTTCTCTCTCCTCTTTGTTAGTGTGGCTAAACAAAATAGACAAAATAGTTTGTCTATTTTGTTTACTTTCTCAAAGAACCAACTTTTTGTTTTGTCAATTTTTTGAAAAGTTTCTTTTGTTTCAATTTCATTGATTTCAGCTTTGACTTTAATTATTTCCTGTCTTCTACTACTTTTGCTGTTATTCTGTTCTTCTTTTTCTAGGGCTTTGAGCTGTAATGTTCAGTCATTTAGTTGTTGACTTTTCATTCTTTTCTGGAATGCGCTCCATGCAATGAATTTTTCTCTTAGTACTGCTTTCATAGTGTCCCAGAGATTTTGATATGTTGTATCATCGTTCTCATTAACCTCTAAGAATTTTTTAATCTCCTCCCTGATGTTTTCTGTTATCCATGTTTCATTCAATAGCACATTATTTAGTCTCCAGGTGTTGGAATGATTTCTGTTTTTTATTTTGTCATTGATTTCTACTCTTAGTCCATTATGATCTGATAGAACACAAGGCTGTATCTCTATTTTTTTTGCATTGCCTAAGGGCTGCATTGTGGCATAACATATGGTCTATTTTCCAGAAGGTTCCATGTGCTGCTGAGAAGATTGTGAATCTGCTTGTTGATGGATGGAATAATCTATATATGTCTATTAAGTCTAGGTTATTGATTGTGTTATTGAGTTCTGTGGTTTCTTTGTTCAGTTTTAGTTTGGAAGATCTATCTATGGTGACAGTGGTGAGTTAAAGTCTCCCAGAATTATTGTGGTGTGGTCTATGTGATTCCTGAATTTGAGAAGGATTTGTTTGATGTACAGGGATGCATCATTGTTTGGGGCATAAATATTTACTATCGTTATGTCTTCCTGGTTTATGGTTCCCTTAAGCAGTATGAAATGTCCTTCTTTATCCCTTCTGACTAACTTTGGCTTGAAGTCCACTTTATCTGATATAAGGATGGAAACCCCCACTTTTTTACTGAGTCCATGTGCATGGTAGGTTTTTTCCCATCCTTTCACCTTTAGTCTGTGGATGTCTTTTTCTTTGCGATGAGTCTCTTGCAGGCAGCATATTGTTGGGTCTCTCTTTTTAATCCATTCTGCCAGTCTATGTCTTTTGATTGATGAGTTCAGTCCATTAACGTTCAGGGTTATTATTGAGAAATGATTTGTATTCCCAGTCATTTGGCTTATTTTTGGATTTAAGTTGACTTGGTTTCTCTTTTGAGTGGTTTTTCTCTAAGGTAGTTCCTCCCTTTGCCTACCTACATTGTTGTTTTTCATTTCTTCCTCATGGAATATTTTGTTGAGAACATTCTGTAGTGCAGGCTTTCTACTTGTAAATTCTTTTAAGTTTTGTTTATCGTGGAAGGGTTTTATTTCATCTTCAAATCTGAAGTTTAGTTTTGCTGGATATAGGATTCTTGGTTGGCAACCATGTTCTTTCAGAGCTTGAAATATGTTGTTCCAGGCCCTTCTAGCTTTTAGAGTCTGGGTTGAGAAGTCGGCTGCTATCCGTATTGTTCTCCCCCTATATGTAATCTGATGCTTTTCTCTTGTGGCCTTCAAAATCCTATCTTATTTTAAATGTTAGGTATTTTCATCCAACATCATTCTTAATGGAGAAAAACTGAAAGCATTCCCTTTAAAAACTGGAACAAGACAGGGATGACCTCTTTCACCACTTGTATTCAACATTGTTCTTGAAATACTAGCCTGAGCAATTGGACGGACTAAAGAAATTAAAGGGATATGAATAGGAAAAGAGGAACTTATGCTGTCACTATTTGCTGATGACATGATTCTATATTTAGAGGATCCAAAATCTCCTCCAGAAAACTTCTAGATCTCATAAATGAATTCAGCAAAATAGCAAAACATAATATCAACACACATAAATCTAAACGGTTTTGCTCATAAGCGATGAAACATCTGAAAGAGAAATGAGTAAAACAACTCCATTTGCAATAACCTCAAAAAAAAAACTTGTGAGTCAGTCTAACCAAAGAGGTGAAAGATCTCTTACAATGAAAACTACAGAACACTAAAGAAAGAAATCAAAGAAGACCTTAGAAGATGGAAAGATCTCCCATGTTCTTGGATAGGCAAAATTAATATTATGAAAATGGCCATAGTTCCAAAGGTGCTATACAGATTTAACACAATACCAACTACATTTCTCATAGAAACAGAAGAAGCAATCATGAAATTCATCTGGAAGGACAAAAGACCCAGAATAGCCAAAGCAATCCTGGGCAGGAAGAGTGATGCAGGAGTGGTATCACTATACCAAACCTTAAACTCTACTACAGAGCAATAATAACAAAAAATGGCAAGGTATTGGCACAAAATAGACAGGTAGACCAATGGTACAGGATAGTAGACACGGAGACATACCTACATATGTACAGTTATATCATACTAGACAAAGGTGCAAAAAACTTACAATGGAGAAAAGATAGCCTCTTCAACAAATCGTGCTGGGAAAACTGGAATCCATATGAAGTCAAATGAAATTAAACCCCTATCTCTCACCCTGTACAAAACTCAACTCAAAATGAATCAAGGATCTAGGAAATGGGCTGAGACCCTTCACCTAAGAGAAGAAAAATTAGGTATGAATCTCCATCATGTTGGTTTAGGACCAGACTTTCTTAACAGGACTCCCATAGCACAAGAAATAAAAGCAAGAATCAACAAATGGGATAGATTCAAACTAAAAAGTTTTTTCTCAGCACAGAAAACAAGCAGTAATGTGAAAAGAGAGCCTACAGAGTAGGAGAAAATCTTTTCCTCACACGCTTCAGACAAAGCACTCATCTCCAAAGTTTATAAAGAACTTAAAAAACTTTACACCAAAAATACAAAGGATTCAATCAATAAATGGGCTAAGGAAATGGGCAGACACTTCACAGAAGAAGATATACAGGTGATCAATAAATATAGGAAAAAGTGCTCATCGTCCCTAGTAATTAGAGAAATGCTAATTAAAACCACCTTAAGATTTCATCTAACTCCAATTAGAATGGCTATTATCATGAACAGAAGCAATAATATGTGTTGGCATTGATGTAGGGAAAAAGGCACACTCATACATTGCTGGTGGAGTTGCAAATTGGTGCAACCACTCTGGAAAGCAGTGTGGAGATTCCTCAGAAAATTTGGAATGGACCCAGCATTTGACCCAACTATCCCACTCCTCGGTTTATACCCTAAGGACTTAAAATCAGCATAAGACAGTGACTGAGCCACATCAACGTTCATAGCAGCTTAATTCAGAATAGCTAGATTGTGGAACCAACCTAGATGGCCTTCAATTGACGAATGGATAAAGAAACAGTGGTATATATACACAATGGAATATTACTCAGCCATAAAGAAGAATTAAATTATGGCATTTGCTGGTAAATGGATGAAGTTGGAAAATATCATGCTAAGTGATGTAGGACAAGCCCAGAAACCCAAAGGCTGAATGTTGTCTCTGATAAGTGCATGACAATATATAATGAGAGGGTGGTGGCAGAGGAAAGAGAAGAATGAAGGAAATTTGAATGGTATAGAGGAAAATGGGGTGGGGACGGTGTGGGGGACAGAAAGATAGTAGAATGAAAGAGACAGTATTACCCTATGTATATGTATGATTACATGAATAGTGTGAATCTACATCGTGTACAACCATAGAAATGAAAATTTTGCCCCATTTGTGTACAATGAGTCAAAATGCAGTCTGTAAAAATAAAAAAAAGATTTTAATGAAAAATAAATTTTAAAAAACTGGGATTGAGACTCTAAGGAAACTAGATATGGTGGCCCACACCTGTAATCCCAGCAACTCTGGATGCTGAGACAGGAGGATGGCATGTTCCAGGTCAGCCTGGGCAACTTAGTGAGACTCCATCTCAAAATAAAAAAAATAAAAAGGACTGGGAATGTAGCTCAATGGTAGAGTGCCCCAGGGTTCAATCATTAGGACTGCAAGGAAAATGAAAGAAAAAAATTACATGAAATAATTGTACCCTGAACTACATCAAAGGACATTTGAGTAATGAGATCCTCCTTTTCCATCTCAATTTTACCTTCCCCTTTTGACCAGAATGGAACCCAAGCATTCTCTCCTTTTTCTTTCTGAGGATAAGTACTTGTCTACCTGAGGCACAGAGGAAATATCTGTGATTATCTTCGTACTGTCTACCACTGTGGTACACTCCCCTACAACCCACTGCTTTTTTTTTTTCTTTTTCTTTTCTTTTTTTTTTTTTTTTTTTTCAGTGCTGGGAATTGAACAGTGCTTACAAGGCAAGCACTTTACCAATGGAGCTATATTCCCAGCACCCCCTCACTGCTTTTATCTTATTTATTTTTGATCTCCCTAATTTGTTAAGGCCAGCCTCAACTTTGTGATCCTCCTGCTTTAGCCTCCCATTTTGCTGGGATTGTAGTCATGTACCACCATGCTAGCTATCTTTTATATCTTGATAAGAGAGTGCAATATGCTATGCTCCCTTTCAAGGAAATTATAATAATTTAGAACTCTTCAGGAGCTCTTGGTGTGGTTACAGATTGAGAATCACTTGCAAAGATAACAAACTGTGAGGTTTTGGAATGCAATGTGGAAATAAATTCAAAACTAGGTGACCTTGAGCAACACCTAAAAAAAAATTATACTAAGATTTCAACTCCAGTCAGAATACAAATAATAATAAATGCTGGTGAGGATATGGTGGAAAATGTACACTGATACATTTTTGTTGGACTGCAAATTAGTATAACCACTCTGGAAAGCAGCATGGAGATTGCTCAACAATCTTGGAAGGGAACCACCATATGATTCACTGTTCTCACCCTTCAGGATTTGTCCAAAAGAAACAAAATCAGCACACTATCCTGATATAGGAACATCAATGTTTATAGAAGCATAACTCCCGGTTATCAAGTAATGGAATAAGCCCAGATGCCCATCAATAGATGAATGATAAAGAAAATGTGGCATCTATATACAATTGTGTTTTGCTAAGTCATAAAAATGTATGAAATTATGGTACTTGCTGGTAAATGGATGGAACTGGAAAGTATCATACTAAGTGAAATAAACCATATTCAAAATCAAGGGTCCAAGGTTTTCTCTCATATGTGAAAGTTAGACCAAAATAAGAGATAAAAAGAAGGGTAAGTTACTCCATAAGAATATAAAGGAGGTCAGTGAAGAAGAGGAAGCACATTGAGTGGCAGAGGATGTGTAAAAAGAGGAATGATAGAATGAAATTTACCAAATATGATGTGTACATATGCAAGAGTCAATTTATGTATATCTATAAAGCATTTTTTTAAAACATTCTATTAATAAAGAGACAAAGACCAGCAGAGTGGAGAAAAGTGAGCAGGGGGAGGTTTGATAGAAAGGAAAGTGTGAGGGGGGCACTGAAGTACAGAAAATTATATTCTTTGCTTGTGTGACTATGTCAAAATGAACCCCAGTAATTTATATAATAATAATGTGCTAATAAAGATATAAAAAGAACATTAGATAGAAAAATAAAATTACATTTTATTTAATTTATTTCAAAATTTATTTAATTTATTTGACATTTAAAACTTCCTTAAAATTATAAAATGATAATGTACTGAGTGATTTTAGCTTATGAATATGAGTAAAGGAAACAGAAAACAGCAATAATATCAGAGACAAGACAGAGGAAAAAAGAAGTTTGTTTTAAGGAACTTGTACAACTTTAGAATATAGTTAAGGGAAAATGTTCTTAAATTGAGTGCAAATGTGTATTTAAAACTCTAAAGCAATTAATAGCAAGCAAACACAAAGAATAGTATATAATGATAGACTAAGGAAAAGATGAAAAATTGAATTAGATAAACACATTAAAAAACAAGCAAATTTGAGTTTGTAACTGTTTATTGTAAACTTGAAAATTGCTGAAAGTAGGTTTTAAGGATTTTCACGCAAAACGGATAAAAAGTAAATATATGAAGCAAGGGATATGTTATATAACTCAACTTAAAATTCCATAAGGTATACATATTTCAATACATAGTAGCATTTTTCTTAAATATATATCATTTCTATGAAAAATAAACTAACCAGAAAATAGAAGGCAAAAATTAAGGTAAACAACAACAATAAATAAAAGACAGTAATGATATGGTAGATACTGACCTAATATATCAATAGTCTCTTCAAACATCAGCAGCCTAAATGCATCAATTAGAAGACTGATTTTTTTAGAATAAATAAAAGAATCATGTATGTTCTACATGAAACTCACTTTATATATAAAAACACATATATATTAAATGTAAAGGGAAGAAGAAGATACACCAGACTCATAGTAATCACAAGAGTGTGTTAGTATTTATTAATTTCAGAAAATTCAGAATTCATTCAGAGCAAGCAAAATTTTCAGATATAATCATGTCAATACATTAATGGTAAAATTGGCAAAATCATCAATTCTCTAAGAAGACAATATCTTTTAACATATATGCAGCAGACAATAGAGTTTTAAAATGCTTGAGGCAAATAAGACAGAACTATACTACAGAGTTATAATAACAAAAATGGCACAGTTTCAAAATAGGTAGACCAATGAAACAGAATAGAAGACACAGAGACAAACCCACATAAATATACTTATCCCATACTAGACAAAAGTGCTAAAAACAAACAATGGAGAAAAGATGGCTTCTTCAACAAATAGTTTTGGAAAAACTGGAAATCCATATGCAGCAAAATGAAAATAAACCCCTATCTCTCACCCTTCCCAAAACTCAACTCAAAGTGAATCAAGGACTCAGGCACTAGAATAGAGTCCCTATGCTTAATAGAAGAAAATGTCGGCCCACATCTCCACCATGTCGGCTTAGGAACTGTCTTTCTTAATAAGACCCCTAAAGCATAAGAAGTAAAATTATCAACAAATGAGTGTACCTTTCATACATTGCTGGTGGGATTGCAAATTGGTGGAGCCACTCTGGAAAGCAGTGTGGAGATTCCTTAGGAGACTTGGAATGGAACCACCATTGGACCCAGCTATCCCACTCCTTGGCCTATACCCAAAGGACTTAAAATCAGCATAGTACAGTGACACAGCTACATCAATGTTTATAGCTGCTCAATTCACAATAGCTAGATTGTGGAATCAACCTAGATGCCCTTCAATAGAAGAATGGATGAAGAAACTGTGATATGTACACACAATGGAAGATTATTCAGCAATAAGGAAGAATGTAACTATATATATATATTACATATATATATATATACACACACACACACACACATATATATACACATCTATACATATATAAACACAAATACATATATGACTATATATGATATAGGTACATCTGATAATGGAATTTATACTTTGTAATCATGATAAAAACAAATATATGTTTTATATGGAATGAAATAAAACCTTTCTACACAAAAAGTTTGTGGTTGGCACATAAAATAGTGATCAGCAGGTATGTTATAGCCTTAAAAGTTTATAGTAGAAAATAATAAAAAGACAGAAAATGAGTTAAACAACTATAACAATTTTAAAAGTATACATTATCATAAAATTCCCAAAAGTTGTAGAAAAAACTGTAAGAATATAAAATAACAATAAGAAAAACAAATAAAGGACTGTGATTGTAGCTCAGTGGTAGAGCACTTGCCTGGCAAATGTGAGGCACTGGGTTTTATCCTCAGCACCATAAAAAAAATAAAGAGAGAAAACAAAGGTATTGTGTCCATATGCAATTACAATTTAAAAAAAAAAAACAAAGACAAATATATATTAGAGTGGTATTTCTTTTGAAGATTGTCCTTTGAAAACCTAATAAAGTTAAAGCTAATGAAATACTTCTAAAACGTGAGAAGGCGACAAATAAATAACATAAAGGGAGTCATGCCTAGGAATAAATTTAAGTCTAAAGGTGGAAAATCTCAATAGTTAGAGTTTTAAAAACATTGATGCAATAAATCAAAGATGCAAAAAAGTAGAAATATATCCTATGTTCATTTATAGGAAGAACCAATATTTTTAAAAATATCCACATAATCCAAAGTGATTCACAGACTCATTTCAATCTATGTAAACATAGCAATGACATTTTTCAGAGAATTAGAAAAAAATCTCAAATCTTTATATGGGACCACAGGAAAAGAAACACCAAATAACCAAACCATCATGATCCAAAAAAATGAATAAAAATAAAAATTAAAATTAAAAAAGGAGGTATTACATTAGTACTCAAGGCATCATGGCATTGGTATAAAAACATAATGGAATGAGAATGAATAAAATCCCCATGGGTTGGGGGAACATTCATTTGTAAGCAACTGATTTTTGACAAAGATGCTATGAACATGTATTGGAGAAAGAAACATCTTTTCAGTAAATGGTGTTGGGAAATTTGAATATCCAGATGCAGAAAAATGAAATTTCACACCTCTCCCTTGGTAGTAAGAAAGAAAAACTCAAAAGAATGAAAGACCTAAATATCTGAGATGAAACTATGTCACTAATAGAATGAAAGAGGGGAAATGCTTAATGATATTGGAATAGGCAATAATCACAGGGTCAAGACCTCAAACGGGCAGGAAACAAACAAACAAAAAAAATTGAGAAATAAGATTACACAAAACTTAGAATCAAAGGGAAGAAAACATTAAGAAGTGTGCATAGGCAACTTGCATAAATGAGAGAAAATATTCTTCAATATGTACATCTGACAAGGGATTGGTAATAAAAATACATAAGAAACACCAAAAACTCAATGGCAAAACAACAAATAACCCAATTAAAAATCAGCAATACATCTAAATAAACTTACAAATGTCCAAAAGGTACATGAAAGAAAATGTTCTACATCAATCATCAGGGATGTGCTAATCAATCCACAATGGGATATCACCTCACTCCAATATGAATGGTTAATATTAAAAATCTAAATACGTGTTGGTGAGGATGTGGAAAAAAGTGAACTCTTGCACAAGGTTGGTTCTAATGTTAGTTTGTACAGCCATTATAAAAAATAGTATGGAATTCCCTCAGAAAGATTGAAAATAGAAATACCACATCATTAACTAATTCCAACCCTGGGTATGTATTCAAGGAAATGATATCATTGGACAGAAGAGACCTACACATAATCATGTTCATTGCAGCACCATTAACAATAACTCAGAAATGGAAATAACCAATGGGCCCATCAACACCTTAATGGATAAAGAAAATGTAGTACAAATATATGATGGAATATTATGCAGCCAACAAAAAGAGTGAAAGCTTGTCATTTGCAATATGAAATTTAAACTAGAAATCCTTACATTACCTGAAATAATTCAGGCACAGAAATATAAGGACCATGTGATTGCACTAATATATGAAACCTGAAACTTAAAAATGCTGATCTCTTAGAACGTGTGAGTAGAATGATGTTTACCAGAGACCAGGGACTATGAGGGGGTGGAAGGAATGGAAAAAAGTGGATCAAGGAGAATGAAAGGAAGGGAGGGGGATAGAAATAGGAAAGACAGTAGAATAAAGCTAACATAAGTTTTCTATGTATGCATATTCAAATACCTAAGTGAATACCAACATTTTGCCTACCCACAAGAATAGGGTCCTAATTTTGTGATGGGCTGACAGATCTGGCTCCATGAGAATGTTATAGGCCAGACTCTAAGGGAAATGACTAAACAGACTCCATTTTGCTCTGAGACTCCATGTTATGTAGGAAATAAGTTTCTCCCATGGGAACACCCCGCCTCTGTAATGTTAGTTTGTACAGCCATTATAAAAAATAGTATGGAATTCCCTCATCAGTTACTTAGTGTGACATGTTCAATAATATACAATGGCAACTCCTATGTAGTAAAGAATTGCTCTCTTTTGATTCCTATTGCTCCTAAACAATGTACCATGTGAACAGTGATTGTGTGGATATTAGTAACCATTCTTTAGTTTGTACCTAGGTAAGGGTCATTTTGACCCACTTCCCCCTCTATCGATGATCTCATGATGTTAATGTGTAATTTCGAATCATAGCAACAGACACTTATGATTACTGTGATTTTTGGTATAAGAACCCCTACAACCCTGTGGTCGGGGCTGTTCTCCCAATAGCCATTTTTTGGGGCATTGTGTGAGAGAGTCAACTGGCCAGCTTAATAAAGACTCTCAAATTTGGACTTCTCAGTGGTGATCGGTCTGTTCTTAAGTTGCACCTCATAACAATTTCAATAAGATATATTCCATGCTTGTATAATTTTATCAAAATGAATTCTAATTTCATGTGAAACTAAGAAAAGGCAATAAAAATAAATTATATTTAAAAAGTCAATCAATGTGTGCTAAGTTATAATTAGATAGAAACTGAGAAGCTCTGGGGTATTATTGCATAGTATGGTTACTATAAATATTAATGTACTGTACAATTGAAAAAGGTAAAAGCAAGGATTTTGAAAGTTTTCACCATAAAGAAATAATAAATGTTTGAAGAGATGAATGTTTCATTTGATTTCAACATTATACAGTGAATACATATATTATCTATTATGTAGTATCCCACTAATATTCACAACTTTGAAAAAGAGTGAGTTACAGCAGATGCCTCTAACTTTATATGCATAACAAATTATCACATAGGTTAACTTATTTAAAAACATCTAAAAATCAAAACAAAATAGCTAGAAATATGAGTTACTAAAACTTGCTTAAGAATAAGTTAGAAGTAATCAAACTGTCAATAAAAACAAAATAAAGCACTGAAAAAAATCTTCCACATAAAAAATCTTTAAAGTCAGATAGTTCTACTTGTGATAAGCAAACAATTCTAATCTTAAATTGATTCTAACAATACTAATAAAAATCATACAGTGATTCTAACTTGGAATTTAAAAAAGTATTTACCAACTTATTTTCATGAGGTTAACATTTCTATTTTTTTTACAGTTTTTAAAATTTTATTTGTTCAAATTAGTTGTATATGACAGTAGAATGCATTTATAACTCACTGTGGATCAAAGACTTAGACACCAGAACAGAGAACCTGCAACTACTAGGAAAAAAAAGTAGACCCAAATCTTCAACATGTCAGCCTAGGACCTAACTTCCTTAACATTTCTTTAATACCTAAACTAGCAATGACATTAAGAAAATGAACAATTATTATATCGTATGAATTCACATGAATGTAAAGCAAAATGTCTAAAAAGTATTGAAACAAAATTCAGCAATCCAAATAAAAAAGAAGGTTATACATCGTCACCAAGTCTGGCTTATATCAAGAATGGAATGAGAACTGGGGATATAGCTCAGTTGGTAGAGTGTTTGCCTCATATGCACAACACCCTGGGTTCAATCCCCAGCACCATCAAAAAAAAAAAAAATGGAATGATGCTGTAGCATTATAAGTCTTCATAGTATTCTCATACCATTAAAATATTAAAGAAGAAAAATTCAACCATTTCACTAGATATAGGAAATCTTTTATAAAATTCAACATATAATGGCAATAATAATAATAAAAGTTTAGCAAACAAGATTTTTACAGAAAATGTATTAATAGTGAATATTGATGGTATTCTCTACAAGATCAAGGCATAGAAAAATTTATCCATTACTTCCACATCTATTATCTATAACGTATCTTAAGTTTATCATAGCCAACATAACAATATAGGAAACATAAATAAAATTAAGAAATAAAAGGCTGGAAATATAATGATATATTTAAACATATTGTTTATATAGACATTAGTAATAATGAACTGACAAATTATGGAATTAATTAAACAAATTTTTCTAGATAATCTCATTTCTACATATAAATTGCATTGCTTTATAATATCAAAAATATTATTTTTATTCTCAACAACTTAAAAATATGATATGCTTTGGAATAAATCTAATGAAATTCATTCATTGCTATCATAGAACAGATTTTTTGAGAAAATTTAAAGAAGTCTAAATTTATTGGAACAATATTTAAAAATCTAGAACACTAAGAAAATATAAAAGATGTTGTAGGGGTAGAATTATGAACCAATACACTAGATTGAGGGCTAATAAAACAGACATGTATTTTTATGAATGTTCAGTTCAATAATATTGACATCAAAGATCAGACAAGAAGAGGATGAATTACTTATGAAATCTTGTGTGGACAGTTAGTTATCCATAAGGAGGTAGTGGGAGAAAATTAGACCCTTTCTTCACATCATACAAAAATTTAACTAAAAGTACATTTGACAGTTATAGAGAAAAAGGTAAATTATAATGTTTTCAGAAGATAATATAAGGAAACATTTTTGTAACTTTAGTATAAGGAAATATTTGCTAAATAAGATTTGTGCATGACATGTTCAAACACATACAATGTATACCCTCCTTCTTAAGGATAGATATACTTTTGTTAAAATGAATAATTTCTGGTACGGATACTTTAAAATGGTCATATCTAAATAACAAATAACATACAAGAAGATACAAAACCTCATTAGTAATGAGAACAGATTGAAGGGAACCAGAGTCAAGAAATAGTACTTAGATAATATTTTGTCCAAAGAGACAACTAAACGATGGTAGGAATGTGGAACAACAGGACATTCTACTCTGCTGGTAGAAGATTAAACTCAGTAAAACTCATAAAAATTATAATAGTTTTAATTAAAAATGTTGATAAACATTGAATATAAACATCTTTGTAACTTATCACTCAACAGTTTCATTACTAATTATATATAGTACAGATAACTCTTGAATATATAAACAGGAATCTTACCCAAGCACAGTCATGGAAGCAATACTCATACCAGAAAACATTTAAGAAGGGCACATGTATCAGTGAACATCAGAATACAAAATAATGTAGTCATTGCATAGTAGTGAAAAGGAATATAGAGTGCTACTACATCCCTTAACATGGATGCATTTTACCAACAATATTTGATAAAGGAAGCAAGTCACAGAAAAACGTATGCAAAATAGTTAAATTTTTATAATGTTCAAAGGCACAGAAAAGCTTACAATATATTTTTTGCAGAGATAAATAGGTAGATCACAAAAAGTAAGGGAAAATTAATCAAGATAGAGATCATAGGGGAAAGGTATATACTCAAAAGAACTATGCGGGTTATTGCTACTTGAGTGTTTAATATATAATATTTATTTGCCAAACCACAAAAATATTTCATACTCTTTTATATAAAATCTTAATGGACAATATAATTAGTTTGAATATTGGACTGTGTAACTTCCAGATTCATTGATTTGAGTTTGAGAAAGAGGAATGAGATACCTTAGAATGAAGAGACAAGAAGCAGATCTGGTAGGGTTTTAGGAGCTTTGAATGAATCATTGCTTTGATCTCTGTGACCCTGGACAGTGAGACACCTCTCCTGGGAATATTTTGGTGTGAGGGTGCCAAGGGAAATGCCTATTTGCAGGTGACTCTTGTTGATAGGGAGAAGAATTCCATGCTTGTCATGGAATTTACTAGTTCAAAAGCCTTGAATTCAAATTCCAGTTTCCTGGAAGTAGAAGAGATGAGGGTAATTTGATAAGCCCACAACTAAACTGTTTGGCTCACAACTTCCTCCTGTATACCTCAACAAGCCTTTTCACAGTGAATCCTTCTGATGTTTAAAACCTGTATAAGAAACACGCGGAACCTTGCTCATTGTTGACTCAGACCCCATCAGTCTGACTTACCCACTGAGTTTCACTTTTCACCTATAATTAGGTTTTTGTCTTTAATTAAAATAAGATTTTATTTTCCAAATCCACCCACTGCCTGCACTCTGAGAACTGTTCACTTGCCATGCAGGTCGCAGCAATAATAGGAAATTATACTGTGATAATGAAGATGATGATATTGATAGGAACCAGGTAAAAGATAATATTTTCTGGGATATACAGGGAATTCTAATTGAAAAAATATTATATCATTTAATGTCCAAAGAAAAGTGTAAGTTAAGTATTGTTATTGTCTCCAGTTTAGAAATGATAAAACACAAGCACACAGAGGTTAAAAAATATTGCCCATGGTTGAACAACTAGCTAACAGAGACCAAATTCCAACTGAGACAGGCTCCAAAGTCTATTCTCTTAAACCACTTAAAAAATGATGGAATTTGAAAGGTTATCAAATAAATAAGTAAACAAATAAATAAATTTAAGGTTGATATGAAAAAAAGTAAACAGCAATTTCCCATTGGATTGAAATAACAGAATTACAGCATTGAATCTTGAAATAACAGGTATCTGAGGATTAAAAAAGGAAATTTGATTTCCAGGTATGGTGGTGCATGCCTGTAATCTCAGTGATTCAGGAGGCTGAGGTAGGAGGATCAGAAGTTTAAGGCCAGCCTCATCAATTTAATGAGACCCTAAGCAACTTAGTGAGATCATGTGTCAAAACAAAAAATGAAAAGAAGTGGGAATGTTGCTCAGTGGTTAAACACCCCTGGGTTAAATACCCGCCCCAGATGTCTACGTTACATACAAGCTGTACCCCAATGTAAATTACTTGTGCAAAATAAATTCCAAAGTTTATCTATATGAAAATTTTCAGGAATTTTTAAATTATAGATTCTTGGACTTCATTCTTTAGTATTAAGTACTCAATCAGAATTTCTGGATATCAGTAAAGAAAATATAATTTTTAACATACTCTGTACACATTTTTATACACAGTCAAATGATATTGCCACTCCACTGATGGAATTTCATACCACAGTATTCCCAATTGAGCATCTAAAACTATGTGAGATCACTATTAAGAAAATACAGAAAATGCAACACCAAAATAACTAATTTTTCACTCTATTTATTGGCAAGTATTGTCAAGTGATGCTTGTTCTGTTCCTTTGTGCAGAACTTCCTCAGACAGGGCATTTCTGTAGCTCTTGTGCAATCTCATCCTTCACCTTTGCAGTCTTGATGTTGAGCTCAGACACCAGCTACTGGGGATAGAGAATTCTGAGCATAACTTGCAAGGGCAGTGACTTTCAAGCCTACCTGCTTTGCATAAATTTTCCCACAAATGAAACATTTTTAAAATTCTTTTTATTTGTTCTTTCTACTTATAGATGACAGTAGAATGTATTTTGACTTATCATACATACATGGGATAGAACTTCCCATTCTTGTGGTTGTACATGATGTGGACTTACACATGTAGCATATACATATGTATACATATACACATATATAAACATAGGAAAGTTATGTCTGATTCATTCTGTCTTTCCTATTCTCATCCCCCTCCCTTCCCCTCATTTCTCCCACCTTAACAAGAGTACATAGACATAATATGAGTTGGGTAATCATTTTCCCCCCCTAAATCGAGATTGAAAAATATTTGATGCCTTTCTAGGCACATTGTAACATGATGGAGGTATTTTCAAAATGTCTGTCTCCTTTTACAGAAATTTTTTTTTTATTTTTAAATTTGTTCTAATTAGTTGTACATGAAAGTAGAATGCATTTTAAACTTCTCATTCTTCTGGCTGTACATGGTGCACAATTACACCAGTAGTGAAATCATACATGTATATAGGGTAGTAATGTCTGTCTCATTCCACCATCCTTCTCACCTCTACACACCATTCCCTCCCCTTGCTCCCTTCTGCCCAATTCCAAGTTACTTCATTCTTCCTTACCACCCCCAATTATCAATGCATCTGCTTATCAGAGAAAACATTTGGTCTTTGGTTTGAGGTGATTGGCTTGTCTTTCAGCATTATATTCTCTAGCTCCATCCATTAACTGGCAAATGCCATAACTTCATTCATCTTTAAGGCTGAGTAATATATATATACAGCATCTTCTTTATACATTAATCTGTTGAAGGGGATCTAGGTTAGTTCCATAGTTAAGCTATTGTGAATTGAGCTGCTATAAACATTGATGTGACTGCATCAATGTATTATGGTGATTTTAAGTCCTTTGTGTATAAACTGAGGAGTGGGGTAGCTAGGTAAAATGGTGTTTCCATTCCAAGTTTTCTGAGGAATCTCCATCTCACATTCCATAGTGGTTGTACCAATTTGCAGTCCTACCAGCAATGTATGAGTGTACCTTTTCCCCCACATCCTCACCAACTCTTATTGTTGCTAGTATTCTTCATAATTGCCATTCTCACTGGAGAGAGAAGAAATCTTAGAGAAGTTTTGATTTGCATTTCTCTAACTGCTAGAGATGATGAACAGTTTTTCATGTTTGCTGATCAATTGTATTTCTTTTTCTTTACTGTTCAGTTCCTTTGCCCATTTACTGATTGGGTTCTTTGTTATTTGGTGTTAAGTTTTTTGAGTTCTTTATATATCCTGGAAATTAGTGCTCTATCTGAGGCACGTGTGATAAAGATTTTCTCCCATTCTATAGGCTCTCTCTTTACATTATTAATTGTTTCCTTTGCTGAGAAGCTTTATAGTTTGAATTCATCCCTTTAGTTGATTCTCAATTTTACTTCTTGTGCTTTAGGAGTTCTGTTAGGGAAGTCAGGTCCTAAGCTGCCATGATGAAAATTTGGGCTTCCATTTTCTTCTATTAGGCACTGGGTCTCTGTTCTAGTGCCTAAGTCTTTGATCCACGTTAGGTTGATTTTTGTGCAGGGTAAGAGATAGAGGTTTAATTTCATTTTGCTGCATACGGATTTCAAGTTTTCCCAGCACCGTTTGTTGAATAGGCTATCATTTCTCCAATGTATGTTTTTGGTGTCTTTGTCTAGTACACGATGACTGTATTTATTTGGGTTTGTCTCTGTGTCCTCTATTCTGTACCATTGATCTACCTGTCTATTTTGGTGCCAATACCATGCCATTTTTGTTTCTATGAGTCTAGTATAGTGTAAGGACCAGTATTGTGATGCCTTCTGCTTCATTCTTCCTGCTAAGGATTGCTTTGGCTACTTGGGGTCTCTTATTTTTCCAAATGAATTTTGAGATTGCTTGCTCTATTTCTGTAAGGTATGTCATTGGGATTTTAATTGGAATTGCATTTAATCTGTATAGCACTTTTGGTAGTATGGCCATTTTGACAATATTAATTCTGCCGATCCAAGAACATGGGAGATCTTTCCATCTTCAAAGGTTTTCTTCAATTTCTTTCCTTAGTGTTCTGTAGTTTTCATTGTAGAGAGCTTTCACCTCTTTTGTTAGATTGATTCCCAAGTATCTTATTTTTTTGAGGCTATTTTGAATAGGATAGTTTTCCTAATTTCTTGTTCAGTGAATTCATCACTGATGTATAGGAAAATGTTAGATTTATGGGTATTGATTAAATATCCTGCTACTTTGCTGAATTCATTTATGAGTTCTAGGCAGTTCTAAGAGGAAAGTTCATTACATTGAACTCATTCATTAAAAGAATAGGAAGTCACCAAATAAATACCCTAATATTATATCTCAAAGCCCTAGAAAAAGAGAAACAAATCAATAGTAAAAGTAGAAGACAGGAAATAATTAAAGTCAGACCCAAAATAAACCAAATTACTAAAACAACTGAAAAAAATCAATTTGGAACAAAAGCAGACATGAAGACCAATAGAACATAAGAAAAGATACATGCAAAAAAAAAAAAAAAACCCACATAAATACAGTTATCTCATACTAGACATTGGTGCCATAAACAAACATTGGAGAAAAGATAGCCACTTCCACAAATGTTGCTGGGAAAACTAGAAATCAATATGTCACTGAATGAAATTGAACTTCTATCTCTCACCCTGTAAAAAATTCAACTCAAAGTGGATGAAGGACCTAGGTATTAGACCAGATATCATGCACCTAATTAAAGTAAATATAGGACCAACTTTCCATTGCATCAGCTTAGGAGCTGACTTCCTCAATAAGACTCCTAAAGTGCAAGAAGTAAAATCAAGGATCAATAAATGAGATGGTATCAAACTACAGAATTCTTCACAGCATAGCAAACATTCAAGAATATGAAGAGAGAGCCCACAGAGCAGGAGAAAAATCTTTGCCACATGCATCTCAAGTAGAATATTAATGTCCAGGATAAATAAGGAACTCAAAAAACTAAAACCAAAAAACTCAAATAACCCAGTTAATAAATGGACAAAGGAACTGAATAGGTACATCACAGAAGAAAAAATGCAGTCAACAAATATATGAAAAGTTGTTCAACATTTTTAGCAATTAGAGAATTGAAAACTAAAATTACACTGAGATTCCATCTCACTTCAGTCAAATGGCAATTATTAAGAATAGAAGTAAAAATAAATGGTGGTGAGGATGTGGGGATAAATGTTCTTATATACATTGTTGGTGGGACTGAAAATTGTTGCAAACACACTTGAAAGCATTTTAGAGATTCTTCAGAAAACTTGGAATTGAACCACCATTTGAAACAGTTTTCCTGTTCCTCGGTATATACCCAAAGGACTTAAAATCATCATAATATGGAGACAAAGCCACATCAATGTTTATAGCAGCTCAATTAACAATAACTAAGCTATGAAACACTTCAACAGATGAATGAATAAAGAAAATATGGCATGAAGGTTTTCAAGATGGTGGACTAGAGGGTGGCTGCATTTCATGTTGCTCCAGGACTCAGGATTCAAAAGAGGAGATATTGAGAGACTTGGGACAAACTCAAAGCAGCTGGGTGAGTCTCTCCTGTTGGGGAGGCGTCCCGGATGGGGCGGTAGTCCCGGAACACAGGGAACTTTGTGAAGTAGAGTTGCCCAACGAGACAACCCTCCCCCCGCTGGAGCAGTGAACTCGGACAACTGGGAGCATCGTAGAGGAGGCTGATCAGCACAACGCTTGGTTTCGGAGCAACCCGCCGGGGCTCTGGAAGCTGCCCAGAGGAGAGCTGCGCGGTGAGCTGTTTGGACTCAGAGCAACCTCCCGAACAATGGAGGGAGGGGGTACCCTGAGGAGGAGGAGGTGCGCAGTGAGTTGCTTGGTCTCGAAGCGACCACACAGAACACTGGGTGGCTGCCTGGAGGAAGAGGCATGCAGCGGGTCGCTGGGGCTCAGAGTATCTGTATGAGGCTCCAGGTGGCTGCTCAGAGGAGGGGCCGCATAGACAGGCAATTAGGTACAAAGCACGGTCCCAGGACCTAGGCAGCTTCTCAGTGGAAGAGCTGCACAGAGATAAGCTGAGGGGCGGAGCAAAGGTTCCAGGACTGCGGGCAGCTTCTCTGAGGAGGGGCTACCTAAGGAGACACGTGTGCGAAGGGCAAGGCTCCCATGTCCAGGAGGTAGGACAGGGCCCCTGGGAACGTTGCCTAGGAAGGCTGCCCTGCCCAGGCAGTAGTTGTGAATTGAGGGGAACCTCCAAGAGGGGAACTGACCAGCAAGACCTCCCCACCCAGTGAGTTTTCCCCGACAGGTGAGGTTTTCCCACAAGGACAGTAAAACCAGAGACACAGGCACAAACAGGCCTTGCTTCAGCCCACAGCCTAGTTCCCCTTTGGTTGACCATTGGTCAACAAGTGCAGGCACCTCTGCCCACTAGCAGGGAATATACCCCACCTGAAGTCCACCATCCCTAGAGCGGCAGCTTCCTTGTGCAGCACCGCATTATCAACTACCTCCAAGACTTCAGGCTACTGAAGGATAAGAGGGGATATACTAGAAATCTTCAGGGACATTATAAGTCAATAGAGGAAATCTGCAATATCTTAGCGGTCCACTGATACCTGAACAATATGAGAAAACAAGGGAAGAAAATGATCCAAACAAATCTAGATGTTACATCAATAAAATCCAATGACAGCATGGCAGAAGAAATGACAGAAAGGGAGTTCAGAATGTACATAATTAACATGATAAGGGAAGCAAACAATGAAATGAAAGAGCAAATGTAGGCATTGAATGATCGCACCAATCGACAGTTAAAAGAGCAAATACAGGAAGCAAAAGATCATTTCAATAAAGAGTTAGAGATATTGAAAAAAAACCAAACAGAAATCCTTGAAATGAAGGAAACAATAAACCAAATTAAGAACTCCATAGAAAGCATAACCAATAGGATAGAACACCTGGAAGACAGAACCTCAGATATTGAAGACAAAATATTTAACCTTGAAACCAAAGTTGACCAAACAGAGAAGATGGTAAGAAATCATGAACAGAAACTCCAAGAACTATGGGATATCATGAAAAGGCCAAATTTAAGAATAATTGGGACTGAGGAAGGCTTAGAGAAACAAACCAAAAGAATGAACAAACTATTCAATGAAATAATATCAGAAAATTTCCCAAATGTGAAAAATGAAATGGAAAATGAAGTTCAAGAGGCTTATAGGACTCCAAATACACAAAATTAAAACAGACCCACACCAAGGCACATTATAATGAAAATACCTAGCATACAAAATAAAGACAGAATTTTAAAGGCAGTGACAGAAAAGAACCAAATTACATTCAGGAGGAAACCAATACGGATATCAACAGATTTTTCAATCGAGACCTTAAAAGCTAGAAGGGCCTGGAACAACATTTTTCAAGCTCTGAAAGAAAATGTATGCCAACCAAGAATCTTATACCCAGAAAAACTTACCTTCAGATTTGACGATGAAATAAAATCCTTCCATGATAAACAAAAGCTAAAAGAATTTACAAAAAGAAAGCCAGCATTACAGAACATTCTCAGCAAAATATTCCATGAGGAAGAGATGAAAAACAAAAAACAAATCAGCAAAGGGAGGAGCTATCCTAAAGGAACTCTCAAATAAAGAGGAACCAAGTCGCTCAAAACTAAACAAATAAATGAATAAAATGAGTCAAATGACTGGGAATACAAATCATATCTCAATAATAACCCTGAATATTAATGGCCTGAATTCATCAATCAAGAGACATAGACTGGCAGATTGGATTAAAAAGAAAGATCTGACAATATGTTGCCTACAAGAGACTCACCTCATAAAATGAGATACCCATAGACTAAAGGTGAAAGGATGGGGAAAAACATACCATGCACATGGACTCAGCAAAAAAGCTAGACTATCCATACTCATTTCAGATAATGTGGACTTCAAGCCAATGTTAGTCAGAAGGGATAAAGAAGGACATTTCATATTGCTTAAGGGAACCATAAATCAGCAAAACATAACAATCATAAATGTCTATGCCCCGAACATTGGCTCATCCATGTATGTCAAACAAATCCTTCTCAAACTCAGAAACCAAATAGATCATAATACAATAATACTAGGTGATTTTAACATGCCTCTCTCACCACTGGACAGATCTTCCACACAAAAATTGAACAAAGAAACCATAGAACTCAATAACACAATCAATAATTTAGACTTAAAGGACATTTATAGAATATACCATCAAACGAAGAGTGAATACACTTTCTTCTCAGCAACACATGGATCCTTCCCTAAAATAGACCATATATTATGCCACAAAGCTAATGTTAGCAAATACAAGAAGATAGAGACACTACCTTATATTCTATCAGATCATAATGGATTGAAATTAGAAATAAATGAAAGAGTAAAAAACAGAAATTACTCCAACACCTGGAGATTAAACATTATGCTATTATATGATGAAAGGATAACAGAAGATATTAGGAAGGAAATTAAAAAATTCTTAGAGGTAAATGAGAACAAAGAAACATCATATCAAAATCTCTGGGACACTATGAAAGCAGTACTTAGAAGAAAATTTATTTCATGGAATTTTATTTCAATAAAAGAAGTAAAACTCAACAAATCAATGACCTAACACTACAGCTCACAGCCCTAGAAAAAGAAGAACAGACCAACACCAAAAGTAGTAGAAGACAGGAAATAGTTAAACTCAGAGCTGAAATCAACGAAATTGAAACAAAATAACAATACAAAAAATTGACAAAATAAATAGTTGGTTCTTCGAAAAAATAAAGAAAATTGATAAGCCTTTGGCCACACTAACAAAGAGAAGATGAGAGAAAACCCAAATCACTAAAATTCGGAATGAACAAGGAAATATCACAACAGACACGATTGAAATACAAAACATAAGTACAAGCTATTTTGAAAATCTATACTCCAACAAAATAGAAAATTTTGAACATATCAACAAGTTGCTAGAGACATATGAATTGCCTAAACTAAACGAGGAAGACATACACAATTTAAATAGACCAATTTCAAGTAATGAGATAGAAGAAGTCATCAAAAAACTACCAACAAAGAAAAGTCCAGGATCAGATGGGTTCTCAGCCGAGTAATACAAAACCTTTAAAGAAGAGCTCATTCCAATACTTTTCAAAGTATTCCATGAAATAGAAGAGGAGGGAACCCTCCCAAACTCATTGTATGAAGCCAATATCATGCTGATGCGTAAACCAGACAGAGATACATCAAGGAAAGAAAATTTCAGACCAATATCCTTAATGAACATTGATGCAAAAATTCTCAACAAAATTTTAGGAAATCGCATACAAAAACATATTAAAAAGATAGTGCACCATGATCAAGTGGGTTTCATCCCAGGGATGCAAGGTTGGTTCAACATCAGGAAATCGATAAATGTAATTCACCATATCAATAGACTTAAAGTCAAGAATCACATGATTATTTCAATAGATGCAGAAAAAGCATTTGATGAAACACAGCATCCCTTCATGCCCAAAACACTAGAAAAAATAGGGATAGTGGGAACATTCCTTAACATTGTCAAGGCCATCTATGCTAAGCCCATGGCTAATATCATTCTAAATGGTGAAAAACTGAAAGCATTCCCCCTAAAACTGGAACAAGGCAGGGATGCCCTCTTTCACCACTTCTATTCAATATCATCCTTGAACCTCTAGCCAGAGCAATTAGACAGACCAAAGAAATTAAAGGGATACGAATAGGAAAAGGAGAACTCAATCTATCCCTATTTGCTGATGATATGATTATATACTTAGAGGAACCACGAAATTCCACCAGAAAACTTTTAGAACTCATGAGCGAATTTATTAAAGTAGCGGGTTATAAGACCAATGCTCATAAATCTAATTCATTTTTATACATAAGTGATGAATCTTCAGAAAGAGAAGTTAGGAAAACTACCCCATTCACAATAGCCTCAAAAAAAATAAAATACTTGGGAATCAATCTCACAAAAGAGGTGAAAGACCTCTACAATGAGAACTACAGAACACTAAAGAAAGAAATTAAAGAAAATCTTAGAAGATGGAAAGATCTCCCATGTTCTTGAATAGGCAGAATTAATATTGTCAAAATGGCCATACTACAAAAGTGCTATACAGATTCAATGCAATTCCAATTAAAATCCCAATGATGTAACTTACAGAAATAGAACAAGTAATCATGAAATTCATCTGGAAGAATAAGAAACCCAGAATAGCTAAAGCAATCCTTCACAGGAAAAATGAAACTGGGGGTATTGCAATACCAGAACTTCAACTCTACTACAAAGCAACAGTAACAAAAACGGCATGATATTGGTACCAAAATCGACAGGTAGATCAATGGTACAGAATAGAGGACACGGACACAAACCCAAAGAAATACAATTTTCTCATACTAGACACAGGTGCCAAAAACATGCAATGGAGAAAAGATAGCCTCTTCAACAAATGGTGCTGGGAAAATTGGAAATCCATATGCAACAGAATGAAACTAAACCCATATCTCTCACTGTGTACGAAACTAAACTCAAAATAAATTAAGGACCTTGGAATCAGACCAGAGACCTTGCACCTTATAGAAGAAAAAGTAGGTCCAGATCTTCAACATGTCGGCTTAGGACCAGACTTCCTCAACAGGACTCCTATAGCACAAGAAATAAAAGCAAGAATCAATAACTGGGATAGATTCAAATTAAAAAGCTTTCTCTCAGCAAAGGAAACTATCAGCAATGCAAAGAAAGAGCCTACAGAGTGGGAGAAAATCTTTGCCAGTCATACTTCAGATAGAGAACTAATCTCCAGAATCTATAAAGAACTCACAAAACTCAACACCAAGAATACAAATAACCCAATCAACAAATGGGCTAAGGAAGTGAACAGACACTTCACAGAAGAAGATCTACAAGCAATCAACAAACATATGGAAAAATGTTCAACATCTCTAGTAATAAGAGAATTGCAAATTAAAACCACCCTAAGATTCCATCTCACTCCAATTAGAATGGCGATTATCAAGAATACAAGCAACAACAGGTGTTGGCGAGGATGTGGGGAGAAAGGTACACTCATACATTGCTGGTGGGGCTGCAAATTAGTGCAGCCACTCTGGAAAGCAGTGTGGAGATTCCTTAGAAAACTTGGAACGGAACCACCATTTGACCCAGCTATCCCACTCCTTGGCCTATACCCAAAGGACTTACAATCAGCATACTACAGAGATACAGCCGTATCAATGTTCATAGCTGCTCAGTTCACAATAGCCAGATTGTGGAACCAACCTAGATGTCCTTCAATTGATGAATGGATAAAGAATGTGTGGTATATATATACAATGGAATATTACTCAGCCATAAAAAATGATAAAATTATGCCATTTGCAGGCAAATGGAGGAAGTTGGAGAGTATCATGCTAAGTGAGATAAACCAATCTCAAAAAACCAAAGGAAGAATGATCTCGCTGATAAGTGGATGATGTCACATAGGGGCGTGGCAGGGGTTAGTTTTAGGGTTAGAGTTAGGGTTCGGGAGGGGGGCAAGAATGGAGGAAGGAAGGACTGTATAGAGGGAAAGGAGAGGTGGGAGGTGTGGGGGAAGGAAAAAAATAACAGAATGAATCAACCAACATTACCCTATGTAAATTTATGATTACATAAATGGTATGCCTTTACTCCATGTAGAAACAGAGAAACAACATGTATCCCATTTGTTTACAATAAAAAAAAGAAAATATGACATATAGACACAATGGAATATTACTTAGTCATAAGGAAGAATGAAGTTATGGCATTTGCCAGTAAATAGATGGAACTGGATACTATCATTCTAAGTGAAATAAACCAATTCCAAATCTGAAAGCTGAATATTCTCTCTGATATGCAGATGCCAACACAATGGGTGGGAAGTGAAACAGAAGTTCATTGCATTAGATAAAGAGGAATAAAGGGAAGGGTGAGGGTATGGGAATAGGAAAGAATAGAATAAATCGAACAGAACTTTTCTATGTTCGTGTATGAATACAGGACCAGTGTAACTCATCATATTCAACCACAAGAATGGGATCCTAATTAGAATAAGTTATATTCCATGTATGTATAATATGTCAAAGTACACTGGACTATTGTGTATATCTAAAAAATAAGTAAAAAAGAAAAAAATGATAAAACTCCTCATAGTAATCATCAAGACTTTGAACATTTTTTCCAAAAATATCTGTGCAATATTTTTTCCCTGGCATATATTTCCAAATTTACCATTTTTCATCTTCACTCTAGTATGCAAAACCATATTTTCACTCAAGGGAAGAAATAATGTTTTTGTTATATTTGGATGAGTGATTACCTAAACTCAGTTTAAATTACACATCACCAGAATGCTTTATACAGATTCTCTTATTTGAAATAAATCCTTCGCTTACTCCTTATTTGCTTTCACTCTATTTTATAATTAGCAACTTAGTCTCTTTTTTCACATTACTTTCATAGGGTTTTTATTTCTACTATATTGAGAAATCCTCAGATGTGGACAAATGCTGCTTTTATTTTTTCATCATTGGTATTTAACATACTGAACTGCCTATAGTAGATGTTTGATAAATACATTGAATGTCCTCATTTCACAGTTTCAATTATGGCAAGCATGATTTTCAAGAGCATTTAATGTATTTCTATTGAAAATACCTACCCAACATTTTTTTTATTCTCTCTCATTCATAGTAGCCAATTAAAATGGCAAAATATGGTTCATATATGAAGTGCAATAACTTATCCTTTTTAGTTTAGACTATTATTTCAGTTTCTGCCTTTGCTATGAATTCCCCTGCAAGCCTTTTTGCCATTCTAATAAACTCTATTTTGGAATTCTTTAAGTCAGAAGATTTTATTTAATCTTGAACTTATATTGAACTTCAGTGTATGAAAAGGACAAAGAAATTTTGAAGTGGCAAGCTCAAAATATAAACTTTAATTATCTCACAGATTTTATAAAAGCTATCCCTGACCCCATGTTTTTTATAGAAGACTAATATTTGATCTGGAAAAGTGTCCTTGATTTTTGTGATCTGAATGTCAACCATTTCTGTGATTCAGTTTTCTAATAATTACAGTGCTGAATTTACCTAAGTTGAGTAAAACAATGACATTAAATGATTTCTAAACCAAATAAAATCTATTAACATACAAAAATATCTGAGTATTTTTCATGATATAAAAGAATAATTGCATTGTTAATGCTTGTTTGAGTACTTATACAGATCAATTTTCATATCTAAAATTTCAATTTTAAAATATCCAGAAATAATGCCAAACCAGTATGAACTATTTCCTTGTTTTGAATATTGGTGCTTGTCATATCACAAATGTCACAACTGATATCTCCACAGATCATTATTTTTTTTAATGGATACAATTTTCATTTCCTTTGATTGGATTAGATCAAGAAAATAGTAAATAGCATGCAGGTAAACTACCTAATTTTCCCCATTTTTTTTCTGTAGAATACAGTTAGAAAGTTAGTTTGAATATATCAAGATTAGTATTATGGGAATTTGTAAAACTATCACATACATGTACCTTCTCCATGTCAGGTAAACAGATGCATGGAAAAATAAGTCATGTACATAATGAGTCCTAACATATGTAAATCTTCTAGTCTTTGCCTGAAATGTCATTGTTTTTAATTATGTTTCTTTGGTATATTTTAAAATATATATTACAAAATTTCTTTTTGGAAAAGGTCATATAGAGCATGGTAACAAAGGTCAAAGTGGTATAAAATAAAATTTTACATGTAATTAGTACCTATTTGTAATTATTCTCTCATATTAATGGTAACAATAGCATCATGTTAACACAGCATTTTGTATTTATTACTTCTTCTTTGTGCTCTTAGTAAAACTAGGAAAACCAAGCATTTTAGGAAGACAAATCATTAATCCATGCAGAAACATCAGTTAGTTATATTTTAACATAAATTTTATAATATTTAAGTTTATACTTTCTGTTTTTTGGACATACTGGGGAGTGCATTTTAGTGAAAAGGTCACAAGAAGAAGAGGTATGCAATAAGTTTGGTATTGTCACTTACTATGACTTGAGTTCTCTAATCTGTAAAATGTTTCAAAATATGAAACATTTTGAGCTTCAACATAACTCCACAAGTGAAAAGTCCCATATCTGACCTCATATGACAGGTCACAATCAAAACTCAGATGCACTGAAACTATAAAAATGTTTTTTCAGAATATGTGTGAAACATGAATGAATTTTGGGTTTACATTTGGATGCCTTTCAAAAGATCTCATTTTATATATGTGCAAATGATCCAAAATCCAAAATAGTTTGAAATCAAAAAATACATTTGGTCCCAAGTATATCAGAAAAGGAATGCTCAACTTGAAACTACTTGTATGACTTTAAGCAAGTCAACTAGTTTTCTGTTTGAAAAGATACAAATACTATAACTACTTCATGATCCTTAAGACTACTATTTTTTGGGGGGGAGTGCTGGGGATTGAACCCAGGGCCTTGTGCATGCGAGGCAAGTACTCTACCAACTGAGCTACATCCCCAGCCCCTTAAGACTACTATTATCAAAAGATAGAGACAGGGGCTGGGGTTGTAGCTCAGTGGTAGAGCACTTGCCAAGCATGTGTGAGGTACTGGGTTCGATTCTTGGCACCACATATAAATGAATAAAAAGAAGGTCCATCAACAACTAAAAAATACTTTTTAAAAGAAAGGAACAGTATTTTTTTCATGGAAAATAAGGAGTTTCAGGTAAATATTAATTACTCCTGCACTGTGCAACCATATTAAAATGGTTGCTGTATGATGAAGAAGCTATACACCAAGTGAATTACTGGGATAATGTAGCTAAAATTATTGCCTTATATCTTCTGCTTGTGAGATCTGGAGAGCAGGTCAAGCAGCTTTGAAACTTACTTCTCTTTTCTCAACATGCTTAAAATCCAAATTTGAATTTTCAGTATTTAATTATATCACAAGAATCCTCTGAAATGTTCCAAATGCATAATCTGTCTTCAAGTGTGATTTCAGTGGATAGTTGTCCTGGTTTAGTTGCCCCAGGCATCATTTCCTTCTGGAAATGGCCCTACTATATGATTTAAAGTCATGAAATTGCTTGTAAAGTAAATATAGGAAAAGACAATGTCAGAACAAGTCAACATTTGGATCTAAAACCTTAAAATTGTTCTTTTAAAATTCTGAAGCAAAATCATTACTCATAATTTACAATGTGTAGAATGTATGTTCACATTTTCCTTTTATGATATATAGCAACATTATTCCTCAAAACAATGTTGATCAGCTTGAGTAAAGTTGATTGAGCAAAATAAGAAAAAATATAATGCAAATTGCAAGCATTATAAAGATACATACTAATTTTTACTAAATCACTTTTGTTATGTTCTTTGCATGAACATTACTCGCTCATGTTTGAAACAAGTTTCAACATTATTTTGTAATTACAATAAGGTAAAAATAATCTGTGCACTTAGTGCACTAGAGACATTTCTGACTATTTAGCTTGACTACACACCAACTCCTGAATTTAAAATGTAAAATAATTAATCTAAAAGGAAGATAGTTGAAGTCAGTTTTAGAGTTGAATATTACCTCATTAATTTAACTTAGGTTGTGCACCTAGCACAAAATTCAAATTCACATGGTATTCTTATTAAAATGTCAACTAAATTAACTTTTAAATGAAAATTGTTTATATTCCCTGAAAGAAAAATGGAGAATCACATAAACATCACATAAGTAAAAGTGGAAATAAAGTCAGAATAATATTTTTCCATTTGCATATCTATGTTTGAGCACTTGTATTTTGAATCACTTCTGGAAGTCTCTGAGTTTCTTACTTCTTTATTACTTCCAATTAATGAAATTATGTGACTGTGATTCCTGTATATGCTTTGCATGTTCTGTATTATTTTTGCTACCCCTGAACTAAATGTTTTTTAACTTATGCCCAAAGAGGAATGGGAAAACAGAGGTAACAAACATTAACAGAGATATAAAATGGATAAGATCATTACACTTCCCATCCCCCCTTTTCTATTTAACAAAAATAAGTCTTTAAGAGCAACATTACCTAATTCATCCTCATAATCTGCCCTGTTCTTTTCAACCCAGCATTTAACACAGTGCTTAGCTTTCAAAGACTCAGCAAACACTTGTTCAATTGAATCTACAGAAGCTATTTTCTTAGTCATAATGAATTAATCAACTAATATAGATCACATTATTAAAGATTATTCAGCCTGTGTAATGTAGTGAAATTTAATATTTTGGTAAAATTTCAGAAGTAACTCTTTGGTTAGCAAGAAAATAGAATCATACAAACAAGTACCAACTACTGGGAAATAATTTCCCACTTCTTTTTTTTTTTCTTTTTTCTTTTTTTTCTTTTTTTTTTAGATATAGAAGACATTAGAGTGTATTTGACATATTATATATACATGGAGTATAACTTCCCATTCCTGTAGTCCCACTTTACCTCTTATTCAAGTTTCCTCAAGAACATGCATTAATTTATTTGATTATTTATTAATTCAAAATGTATTTTAGTTCCTGCTATGGTAACATGGAGAAGCTGGGTAGGTCCTGTGTTAATTCAAAGAATGAGACCTATAGTCAAGCTGAGGGTAGGGTAGTAAAATTTATTTAAGTAGAGAAAGGATCTCCCAATTATGGAGGGACCCATGAGAGGGTACTGTGGCTGCTTTTTACCTAGGGATTTTTAAAGTCTTATCTGATGGCCCAGGGTAGGTGATTATTGAGGACTATGTTAATGAGGGATGTCAGCATGGACCAATCAAGCTCTTCAAGTTCTGAGTTTAATAAGCCAATTAAAAGTGCATAAAATTTTGGGGGGTGGTGTCTCACATCTGTAATCCCAGAGGCTAGGGAGGCTGAGGCAGGAGGATTGCAAGTTTAAAGCTAGCCTCAGAAATTTAGTGAGGCCCTAAGCAACTTAGATCCTGTCCCTGAATAAGTAAAAAATAAGGTCTGGGAGCATGACTCAGTGGTTAAACTCTCCAGGGTTCAATCCCTAGTATCAAGAAAAAAATTGCATAAATAGAAGTCCTCATTTACATAGTAGAGAGGACCAGTCCAAACGTATGGCTTTACACATCTTTTGGGGAGAGGAAGCTCTTTAGGTGAGGGTAGATTTTGTGGTTGGCTGTTGATAGGGGTATTGGTAGGGTTAGCTGAGGAAGAGCCATTGCAGTTGAAGCTGTCAGAAACAGTAGCAGATGTTCTAACTAAGAAGAACTCCTTGTGTTTGAAGTTGTCAAGGGTAGTGACATGATGTTCTCCAGAGTGGATATCATCTTCCAGATGACATGACCTCTTTCCCTTCTCTGAGGTCCTTGTCCAATCTGCCTATGGATGATCTTCTTTCCTGCCTATGTGACAAATTGTATTTAGGGTTGAGGTACATCAGCATATAGAACCAGAGAAGACACCTCTTTGTGGAGTTTATATTCAATACGGGAAAGACTGACAATAATAAAAAAATATTAAATATGTCAGTTACATAGAATATAACAGATCACAAGGTCAAGAAGAAAGAAAAACAAGATAAAGGATATGGAGAGTATAGGCCCAGGATATAAGATTCAGGTAGGCCTGACTGAGGAAACATGGGCAAAGATTTAAAGTAAATATTCATAGCTGTTTGAAGAAGGCTTAGGAAAGGGGAATTGTTAAAGTCCTGAGATATAGTAGTCATGACATGTAAGAAAAAGTGCAGAGAACTCGGTAGAGCAAACTGTCCAAGGAAAAACAGTAAGGCATAAAAGAAAGAGAGGCCATCATTGGTTTTGTATGCCATCACAAGGATTTGGGATTTTCCTCAGTCAAATGGACAAACAACATAAAATATTTCCTAATCAGTGAGGCTTAAATTTTATTAGAAATATGAGAAAGTTAAATGGAGCTCCAACAATTTCATATATATCACATATGTGTGTGTATGCATATATATAATATGTAATTCAATTAAGTAATATAATTTAGATCCTATAGCCTATAAATCTTATATGGGAGAGGGAGGAAATTAGGACAGGTTTAGTGATATGCTACTAGATCATATACCTATCCTAGAATGAAAGAGAAAATAATTCTAGCATAAATACTTAATTATATTGGATTAAATAAATCCTTGCTAAGCAGGTTATTAGATAGTTGACAAGCAGGGTTTTAATAATCTCTCAAACATTTTTATGTAAATCCTATTTTTGAAGTTATATTTTTATTTGAAAAAGCAAATCAGATAAATCTAACACCTCAATCATAAATGAGGCTTCACAGTTACTCATTTGGGAGATAAAATAATGATGTTTAAACAGAAATAACAATGAGCTATTGATTTATTGATAAGTAAGAGTATCAAATTCCACTGTGCTTATACAATTCACCTTTGAGGAAATACAGAGAGATATAAAAAAGGCCAGTGTACTCCATAATTTTCATTCACTGGGAGTACTTAGAGTAGAAACCAGCAAATCTCTCTGTGTTGGTTCTTCAACACCAAGGTTACATATTGTGTCAAGGAAAATTCCTAATTATAAAGTGCATACACTGGAGGCATCACTGGAACCCTAATTTTCATGTTATTGAGAGTTCTTTTTAAAAATTCAACAGCTTTAGACTCACGTAGGAGGGCTCTCAGTAGTGGAGTTTTGACAATCACTATTATAATCCTTCTGAATTCAGAGGAGAGTCACTGACTTAGTTAAATTTGCCCAGAGCCAAAGAGATCATTTTGCATGGAGTGAGGGCAAATGAATTTGGCACAGACAGATGGCAAAACATCCCAGGAATCACAACTGGATCATCAGAGCAACTAGAGATGCCACAAGCAACTACTGCAACCATGTAGAAGAGTGCTGTGAAATAGATTTTAAGTAATCAAATGTCAACTGATAGCACCTGTTTTTTTCAAGGGAAAACAATTTCAAGAGTAAAGTTTCATATTAACAAATTTATTAAAAGTTTTTGGAGAATAGGACAACGGTTACAGGCCAATATTCCTGAAATTCATCATTTATTCTCAATGAAAATTCTTAAATTCAGGTTTAATGGATACTTCCTTTCCAGTAGAAAATAAATAGTATATGGTTATGGTGATAGATAAAAGGAAATTTAAGGAATAATAAGGCATATGTTAAAGGATGAATGTACTGTAAATCATGTGGATTTGTATTTGACCTAGCAATAATTCCAAATCAGTGTTCTTATAATTACATGTTAGAATGGTAGATATTATTTTTTGTTAAATTAAATGGCATGTTAAACTAAAACATGACTACCAACAATACCTCTTGAGATGTAGAACCAAATGTCTCATTGTTTTTGCCTCTGACAAAGGTATTAAATAGCAGTTATCTAAATGTTTAGTTCTCTCTGTAGCAACACGGCTGTTCTAGGAAGAACCTTAATAAACTGGAAGTGCTAAAACTTTGATACCCTGTAGGAATAGCCATCATTCAAAGACTGAGATGAATGTATAAACAGCCCAGAATCCTCATCATTCATTCATCTCTTCCATGAGAAAGCATCGTAGTGTGTATATCATGTTGACAATCATTAAACTTCTCACCATCAACAGTCATAACACTCTTGATATGATCTGTCTTTCCTTCCTTATCTCACTTAGTCCCTTATTGGTGGTTTAGGAGATCATCTCCCAGATAAATGATTTGTATGCAAATATTCAACTCATGATCACTTTTAGGGAAAATCCAAACTAAGAAATGGAAGAAAGAAAATTGCAAAATTGAGGTCATAGTTACCAGATAGATACTATATTGCCCAGAAGTTTGGAATAACTCAAAAGCTCCCAAAAATATTGTGTTTGTTAAAAGTATTGGGCACAAGAAATTTTCACTTAAAGTTTGGCCTTTCTCATGAGATGTCTATATTTTTAAAATAAATATATGAAATGATTTATTTTTATAATTCTGAGAATTATAGCTTTTGAAATATATAAATTCTATGAAACTTCCTTTCCACTTTTTGTTCCCCTACCCTATGCACTATATACACCTATACTTTTCAATGTGGTATCTAACTATGCACATGTGATTTTTGAGCACTAGCCCAAATTGAAATGTGCTGTAAGTATAAAATATATGTGGGGTTTTGTAAGCTTAATATGAAAAACTTAAATATCTCATTACTAATTTTATATTAATTGCATGTTAAATAATAATTTGTATTTGTTAAAGTAAAATATATCATTAAAATGAAGTCACATTTCTTTAATAATAGGAAGATCTAATTAGACTTTTCACAAAATCATTACCTTACTGTGAGTTCACTTCTCATAATGAATTAAAACATAAATATTTATAAATAACACTATTATATAAGTGAAAATATAAATAATTAAATGTATAATCAGAATATATGACCCCAATTGTTTCTTGACCTAAAAGCATGAGAAGTATTAAATCACAATTTTATATGTGCTGTGCACCTTCCTTAAAGTCAATGCAATTTTTTGTTAGAAAAATTAGGTATAATTCCCTGACATTCTATCATAGATTAATACAGAACTCCAATAAAAACTGAAAATACAGCTAATTAATTGTAGTTTAAAATCCAAACTCAGGTATTCTGGAATAAAAATTTATGAACAATATTGAATGTTATTTTCATTAAATTTCAATAGCTTAATAATCTTCATGAGATTATTAGAACCAGAGGAGATACAAAGATATCCAAATATCATTCCCAAAGTTCAAACACATACATATAATAAAGAAAACACCTGGTGGTCTATATTAAAGGCTTACATTACCTTTTCTAATTCAATCTGTTCATATTTAACTCAACAATCATACAGTCTATACCTGAGCAAGTCTCGAAAGTAGTCTTGACAGTAACCAAAGAGGTTACTGACTAGAAAGCAACAAGAAAGGAAGGAAAAAACAGAGGGTGTAAGGGAGGGTGGAAAAAGAAAAGAAAAATAAAATAAAATCCTTCATCTTTACTATCAATCAAGGCTATAATATACTAATTCAACTAAGAATTAATAAATTCTAAATCTTTATGAAAACCAAAGAATAAAATGGTTTTCCCAAGGAGATGTTGAAATTTTTGTATTATTTTGCAAAAATAAAACTTAGAAAACTTGTTAAATTTGTAGGTAAATGTGTAGATAGCATCTGCTTCATTGTATATAGTAATGCAGTGTACAATAGTATGCTATTTAACAAGCAACTTCCAAGATGAGTACCTCCCAATGTACAAAAAAACAACTTAATCTTATTTTATGTATAGTGGAATTAGAAAACACAGTGGGATCAGGTATTTACAACACACTTTTATAAATGCATTTTCAAGTACTTGTGCTCCTGTTTACATATTACTCCTGTAATTGGAAAAATAAACTGAGTTATTTGAAAAAACTTCTTGGAAAAATAAATAAATCTTAAATTATGTTCTCTGTACTCTTTTCAGAGCATCTCTAATGCATTAGTCAATAATGCCTTCATGCAATGAATACTTATGGCTATTTAATTGCCTTGGCAAACATTAAATTTTTCTCAATGGTGGGAAGAATGCAAATGTCTGCACTTTATTAAAAAGTAAAAAAAAATCTGGTAAAGTGCATTATTCTCCTTCAGAATCATTTCATTTGACAAGAGTTAAAAAGAATGATCAGGTTTAGTACCAATGACTTTGTCTTGGTACTTTTTATTTCACCATTGTTTACCACTTTATCATTCCTTTTTGCAAAAAGTAACTACAAATACCAGGAATTAAAATACACTCATACACACACATATATAAACACACACAAATACTGATACATACATGCATATGCTTATATGTATATATATATACACATACACATACAAAGTATCCATTCACTTATGTAAGTTGGTGGTAGTAGCACTTGAATAAAGGAATTACACAAAATATTTTTCTTTCTTTTTCTTATGTTTTCAAAAAATTTTAAATCAACTTATATTTTATGTTTACAAGCATTTTTTATTCCAATTAGTATAGTCTATCCACCAGATTCATTACAGTTTATCATTTTCCTCTAATAAAACTGAGATGGCATCTAAATCATATTACACATTTGTGATGGTTAATTTACTGTATGTAATTTAGTGAGAAAGGGAACACATTCAGTTATAACTAACTCAGGGAGTTTCTATGAGGTATTTTTGAATGAAGCTAATATTTTAATCAGTAGAGTAAATAAATCTGATTATCTTCATTAATATATGTGTGTCTTATACTATTAAGTAAAGGCCTGAATAAAATAAAAATGTCTGACTCTCCCCTAAATGAGACATTTATTTCCTGCCTAATTGTCTTTGATGAGACATTGACTTTTATTTTATTAAATTTGTATTGTTGCATTCTAATTATAAATAATAGTGGAATTCATTGTAATATGTTAATAGATGTGCATAGCATGATTCCTTTCATTTCCCCCAAACTTTCCTTTCTCTCCCTTCCTCTATTATTCCTTTCCACCACTCTACTGTTCTCTCTTCAACTTTTATTAGATGTCTTTTCTTTCCATTTTTCTATCTTTCATGTATGAGAAAAATCATATATCCCCTTCCTTTCTTTGCCAGCCTTATCTCAGTATGTTATTTTCCTGTTCTACCCATCTTCCTGTGAATGGCACAATTTTGTTTTCCTTTATTGCTGTGTAAAATTCCATTGTATATATGCCACATTTTCTTTATCCATTCTTCTGTTGATGGGCACTTAGTTTGCTTCCATTGCTAGGCTATTATGAATAGTGCTGCTATAAATATGAATATGCATGTATCAGTATAATATGTTGACTATTTCTTTTGGATTAATAGAGGAGTGGTCTATCTGGGTCATATGGTATTTGCATATCTAGTCTTCTGAGGAACCATCATATTAATATTAATCTCCATAAGGATTGTACAAATTTACAATCCATCAAGAATGTATAAGAGTTCCATTTTACCTGTATCCTCACCAGCCTTTATTAATTTTTTGTATCCTTAATGAATTCAATTCTAACTGAAATGAGATGGAATCTCAAAATCTCAGTGCAGTTTTCATTTGCATTTACCTAATCGTTAAAGACATTGAATACTTTTTCACATATTTGTTGGCCATTTGTATTTATTTTTACAGTACAAAGGATTGAACCCAGGGCCTCTTGCATGCTAGGCAAGTACTGCACCACTGCCTACGGTTATAGTTATTCTTTTGAGAATAATTTGCTTAGTTTATTAGCCAATGTATTGATCAGATTATTCAACTTTTCTATGCTTTTTTTTGAGTTCTTTATATATTTTGAATATTAATCTCCTATAACTGGCAAAGATTTTTTCCTGTGAGCTTTCTCTTCACATTCTTGTTTCCTTTGGTGTGGAAAAACTTTTGAACATGATGCCATTCCTATTACTAACTTCTGGTTTTCTTTCTTGAGCTTCAGTCTTAACTAAGGACATTGGTGCCTGTGCCAATATGTTATAGTGTTGATCCTGTGTTTTCTTCTAGCAGTTGTAGTTCTTCTAGTCTAATTTCTAGGTGTTTGATCCGATATGAGATGACTTTTGTGCAGGTTGAGAAGCATCTAGACATATGGATATCCAGTTATCCCAGTACTGTTTGATAAAAAGTATCTTTTCTCCAATGTATGTTTTTGGCTTTGTCAAATATCAGATGATTGTATCTATGTGGGTTTGTCTCTGTGATTTCTGCTCTATTCCATTGGTCTTCATATTTGTTTTCATGCTGATACTGTGCTGTTTTTATTTCTATTATTCTGTAGTAGAGATTGAGATCAGATATTGTAATGCATCCTATCTTGTTCTTGCTCAGTGCTGCTTTGGCTATTCTGGGTCTTTTATTGTTCCATATGAATTTTAGGACTGTTTTGTTCTGGTTGTATAAATAATGTCATTGGTATTTTGATTAGGATTATGTTGAGTCTGTAGATCTCTTTTGGTAATATGTCCACTTTGAAATATTAATTCTATCTATCAGAAACAAGGGGGGTCTTTCTATCTTCTAGGGTGTGTCTCAATTTCTTTTTTCAGTGCTCTACAATTTTCACTGTTGAGATATTTCACTTACTTGGTTAGATTTATTCTCAAGTGTTATATTTATTTTTAAGCTATTTTCAATGGAATTGTTTTACTTATTTATTTCTCAGCATATTAATTATTGAAATATAGAAAAAACAGTGACTTTTGCATCTTGATCTTTTTTATGGGAGGAGGGGTACCAGGGATTGAAGCCAGGGATGCTTTGCCACAGAGCCATACTCCTAGTCCTTTTTCATATTTTATTTAGAGACAGGGTCTCACTGAGTTGCTTAGGTCCTTTCTAAGTTTCTGAGACTGGCTTTGAATTCACAATCCTCCTGTCTCAGCCTCCCTACTAGGATGTACATTGATCCTGTATTCTGCTAATGTGTTGAATTTGTTTGTCAGTTCACAAATACTTATGGAAGAAGTTTTTTTGGTTTCTAAGTACAGGAGCTTGTCACCAGCAGAAAGATTTGTATCTCTGTAGCCTCCTTCTCTTACCTGATTGCTTTGAATAGAGTTTCAAGAATTATGTTGAAAATAAGAGTTGAGAGTGGGCATCCTTGTTCTTTCAGAGGAAATTCTGTCAGATTTTCCCCATCTGTCTGATGTTGACTGAATTTGGTCATATATAGCCTTTACGATTTTGAGGTGTTTCTTTTATTCCTTGTTTCTTCATTGGTTAACAAAAATGATTGCTGAATTTTGTCAAAGTCTTTTCCAACATCTACTGTGATGATCATGTGACTTTTGTCCTTAATTCTATTAATGTAATGAATTGCATTTATTGATTTTCATATGTTGAACCAATCATGTATCCCTTGGATGAAATCAGCTTTATTAGGGTATAGAATATTCTTAATATGTTTCTGAATGTAGATTTCTATTATTTTAAGAACTACTGTGTCTATATTCAGCAGGGATATTGGTCTCTAGTTTTCTTCCTTTTTGTTTGATATGTCTTTATGTGGTTTAGGTATCAGGGTGATACTGGATTTATAGAATGAATTGGGGGAGTGTTCACTCCATTTCTCTTTCATGAACTAGTTTGGCAAGATTGGCATTATTTCTTCTTTAAGAGTCTGGTAGAACTCAGCTAAGAATCCATCTTGTACTTGGTTTTTCTCTGTAGAAGTAGACATTTATAAATAGCAGATATGACCAAGTGACAAGTTGCAGAAATAAGCATTGTAACTGTAGTATTTCTTCCTATTTTCTAAATATATTTATAATGCACACACATATGAAATGTAAAAAATCTCTCATGTGTTTTATGGACTTTATCTTCTCTTATAAGAAAGGGTTTAACACAATTTGGTTATTCACAGAATAAACATGACCTGTTATATGGAATTATAGCATTTTTATTTGGAAATTAAAATGGTTTATGGAGGTATATATAGGTGACAAATTCACAAGGCTTTGAACCTGTGATGAATAATTTTATGAGTCAAAATTACATAGTCATAGATTGCCTGATATATTATGGTCCTTTTTCTATTAGGGAGTTTTGGATTAAATTAACATTTAATTCTGTAGACTTAGTAAAGCAGATCACCCATCCCAATTTGTGTCACACTCATTCAATTATTTAAAGACCTGAATCAAGTAAAAGATCTAAGCCTCCACTGAATGAAAGACAACTGTTTCTTGTCCTCCTGTTCTCAAACTTGAAAACATAGTTTCTTTTGTCTTCAGATTGAAACAGAAATATTGGCTCTTCCTAAGTCTTAAATCTTTTGGTCTTTAGAAGGTAAACTATACCATGAGCTCTCCTGGTTCTCAGACATTTCAACTTGAACTATACCAAAATCATCAGCTTTCCTGGGTCTTCTACTTTCTGATGCATCTTCCATACGTTGTGATTTGCTAACTTCATAAAGGCATCAGCCAACACTTTATAATAAATCATTACTGAATCATTTATATATATATATATATATATACATATATATATATATCTCCAATTAGGTCGATTTCTCTGGAGAACGCTGAATAATACAATATTCTGCTGAATATATTTGAATCTACAGCAGTTACAAATATCATTTTTTAAAAAAAACTACAGATAAGATCTAAAATTCCTATGGGACCACACAAAAGGTCCCACATAGACAAATTGATCTTGATAAAAAATAGCAAAGCTGAAAGCATTGAAATAACTGATTTCAAGATGTACTACAGAGCTGTAGTAACCATGACAGAATAATGTTGAGATAAAATTAGACACATGGACCAATGGAACAGATTAGAGAACCCAGGACTAATCCCATGCAGCTAAAGAAAAATTATTACCACAAAACTGTCAAAAACATGTATTGAACCAAAGACAGTCTCTTTTACCAAATGATACTGGGGAAACTTATATCCCCATGAAGACTGAAACTTGAACCCTATATCTCTTCTACAAAAATCTACTCAAAATGCATCAAGGACCTTAACATAAAACATAAAACCCTGAAATTACTAGAGGGAAAATATAGGGAAAACACTGCAAGATAGTGGTGTAGGTAATAAGTTTCTGGACAGGACTTTAAAAGCACAGGAAACAAAAGAAAAAATTGAAAAATAAATTGCATAAAACAAAAAAAAGTCTCTGAACAACAAAAGTAAAAATCAAGATTGGTTGGAAAACCTACCAAATGTAAGAATATGTGTCATGTATTCAAATGACAGCATATGTAAAGAACTTAAAAACCTTAACAACAAAAAAAGTAATTCAAAGACAATGGGTAAATTAATTGCCTAGACAATTCTGAAAAGAAGGAATACAAATGACGAACAAACTTAGAGAAAATGTTCAATATCATTAGCCATCAGGGAAATTCAAATCAAAATTTAAATTAGATAACATTTCACCCTAGTTATCATGGCCGTTATTTTTAAAAAGTACTGACAAAGAAGAAAAGAGAGACCTTATCCACTGTCAGTGAGAATGTAATTTAATACATTTATGTATCTGTATCCTGTTGTATCTTGTTCTCCAGTGGAATTCTGTCCCTTAAACACTTTGTTACCATGAATGATCATATCAAAACAGAATAAGAAGCCAAGAGTAGTGGCACATACTTACAGTCCTAGCTTCTTTGGAGGCTGAGGTAGGAAGGCCACTTGAGCTCAGGAATTCAAGATAAGCCTGGGCAATACAGCAAAGTTTCATTTTAAGAAAAGAAAGAAAGAGGGGGAGGAAAAGGAAGTAACCAAATATGCACTGTGGTTTCTAGGATTGGTTATCAAACTTATTAGATTTTAAATATCTTTATACTATTTCTAGTGTCAAAGTGTACACTGGTGGTCCACGATATATGTTGGAAATGGTGTTGGAAATGGAGACATGTAAACTATAATCCTTGGATACTCTTAATTAAATTATTAGAAAAGGTAAAATGGTTGTTATGTTTTAGATATTAGGTGTCCCTCAAAAGCTCATGTGTGAGACAATGCAAGAAGGTTCAGAGAGAGGAGAAATTATTGGGTCGTAATTCATCCCCTGATAGGGATTAACTGGTAACTGAAATGATAGTGTGTGGATGGAGGAAGTGGGAATTAGGCGTGGCTTTGGAGTGTATATTTGTATCTGGAAAGTGGAATTCTCTCTCTCTGGTTCTTGATCACCACGTGAGCTGCCTTCCTCTGCCATACTCTTCCTCCATGTTGTTCTTTCTTACCTGGAGCCCCAAGGAATGGAGCAGGCCTTCTATGGAATAAGACCTCTGAAACTACAAGTCCTCAAATAAACCTTTCCTCCTCTACAATTTTTCTGGTTGGGTCCTTTATTCACAACAGTGAAAAAACTGACTAAAACAGCTGTCATGTATTCAATATCTCATTATCTTTCTGTCAAATTAAGGAATATAACAGGATTAGGTGATTATTCCTCAATGCCCTTGAAAAAATGTGGAAAGATGAGCACAATTATTCATATTCTCAGATTATAATCTATTTAAATGACATAAATATTTTGTCTGTCCTAATTTTTTTTTTATGTTTTACACAGTACTTAAATTTCCAAATATCAACTGAAAGTATCATACTCGAAGTGGCTGATCTACATGCAAATTAAATTACCATATGTGAGTGTGGGTGTCTTCTATAAAAGTAGCAAGAGCACTTGAGAAAGGAAAATGTGGTATGGAAAGATCTTGATGAATCTGGAGCCATTTAACCACTTAACTTCTGCTAGTATTCTTTACCAGTAGAAGCATCTTCTTCTTCCTTTAAATAGTTTAACCCTGGCTTGGCACAACAGTGAAAACCTATTATCCCAGTGACTTGGGAAGTTGAGGCAGAAGTACTGCAAGTTTGAGGCCAGCATCAATAATTTAGAGAGCCCCCAGCAACTTAGCAAAACCCTATCTCAAAATAAAAAAATGAAAAAGACTGGGGATGTAGCTCTGTGGTGATAATCACCAATGAGTTGATCCCTCAGTACAAAAAAGAAAGAAAAGGATTAACACTGCTTTGCCTGACACATATGTGATAGCATCTCCCCTTTCACTTGCCTTGCAAGGCACTTCTAATTCTCAAATCCTATCCTGTTACCTCTTTTGTTACTAGAGTCAAATCTCTGAGGTCCCTAGAGATCCAAAGGTGAGGAACAGAGTATGATATGCATGTTAAGGTGCACTGCACACACACACACACACACACACACACACACACACAAACAAAAAAGCAAACAAAAATCTGGGAATATTATAGAGCCACAGAATGGAGATATCTCTTGATTTATCACTTGGAAAAGAGCAGTTCAGTCAGGTATAGCCATTTTTGTACTTTAGATTTAATTTTGACATAATCATATATACAAGGGATATAATCTGTTCTATTTTAGTCCCCACTACTTCTTCTTTCCATTTTCTCCTCCTTCCTCCAGTTACCTTTCTTTTTTTTACTCTACTGATCTTCCTTATGTATACTAATCATTTTTTCTAATTTGATGCTTTACAGATAAACCCCAGTTAGCAAAAAAAGACAAAAAAATAAAAACTATACTAAAATAAAATGAATGAAGTACAATCCCATTAAAAAGTCATAGATTGATAAAATTAAAAAATTAAGATCAAATGTATGGTGATTCACTTTAGATTTAAGGAAACATTTGATTCACTTTAGAGTTAAGGAAACACATAGAGTTAAAGTAGAGGAAAGAAAGGGATATTCCCTGGAAAGTGTAACTAATAGAAAGCAGGGATGGCTATACTAATACAAGACAAAATATATGTAAGGTAAAAACTTTTATGAGAGAAAGGACAAATTTTGTAATGAAAAGTAGGTTCAGCATTATCCTGATACTAAAATAATATGCACTACTGGAAAAGAAAGCACAAAACATTATGTATGATGAATAATTATGCAAAATCTCCAAATACTATCAAAAAGAATTCAATGAAACATTTACAAGACTACCCACCATAGCTAAATGGAATAATTTTTAGCAAGCATAATGGTCTAACATATGAAAAACAATCATTGCAATGCGTAACACTGAAAAAATGAAGAAATAAATAAATGATAGTCTTAATTGAGGCATATAAAACCATTTGCAAAAATTTAATAACTCTTCATGTTAAAAACAATCCACAAACTAGGAATAGAAACAAATTTCCTCAACAAAATAAAGCCATTTATGAAAAGCCATTAACATCTTACTCAATGTTACAGACTACCAGTTTTTCTCATGGTTAAGACAAGGATATCTTCATTCACCACCTATTTTAAAAAGCATTAGAATTTTAGATGAATCAATTAAATGTGTAAGAGAAATAAGATATATCCAAATCAGAAAGAAAGAATTATTATTATATCTATCCACAGACATCATAATCTTGGCATAGTATTCCTTAAAGATTCCCTCCAGGGGCTAGGATTGTAGCTCTGTGGTAAAGCTCTTGCCTACCATGTGTGAGGCACTGGTTTCCATCCTCAGCACCACATAAAAATAAATAAATGAAATAAAGGTGTTGTGTCCATCTACAACTAAAAAATAATTTTAAAAAAATGTTTCCCTCCAAATGTCAGTAAAAATGTAGTTACACATGACTGGTGGGACTGAAAATTAGTACAACTACTATGGAAATCAGTATGGGGATTCTTCAGGGGCCTAGATAAGGAATAACCATATGACCCAGCTATCCCACTCCTTAAAATGTTTCCAAGAAACATCAGCATATTATAGTGATTCAAGTATATCAATGTTAATAGCAGTCATAGCAGCACAACTCACAACCAGTCCACATACCCATCACCAGATGAATAGATAAAGAAAATATGGTAGATATATACATAATCAAGTTTCACTCAGCCATAAAGAAGAATGAAATTATGTCATTGGCTTTTAAGTGGATAAAATTGTAGAACAGTATACTAAATGAGTTCAGCCAGTCTCAGTCTCTCATATGTGAAAGTTAGAGAAAAGGCAAAAAAGGGGAAAGTTTTCCATGAAATTAGAAGGAAGATCCCTGGAGTAAAAGAAGGGGATTGAGGGGGAAGGAGGAGTGAGGGGAAAAAAGAGGAACTGCAATAGTAAAAAGGAAGTTGTAGGCAGTTCAATTAAATTGCTAAAAGTTTGAAATAGATGGTTATAATGTTTCGATATGTTACATAACCTCATAATAATAACAAAGAAAATGCATAAAGAAAATACACACAAAAAAATGAGAATTAAAATATGTCACTTTAAAAATAAACTAAATATAAGTAGTGAGAGAGGAAATGAAAGATAAAAGAAATGATATAAGACATGAAGAAATTATGAAAAGGATGACAATAATAATTCATGTCCTTAAAACTGAATGAATTAGGGCTGGGTTGTAGTTCAACAGCAATGTGCTTAACTCACATTCTCAAAAGCCCTGCAGAATAAAATTGACCAAATTATCATATACATATATATAAATAAGTTATTCATATTAAAAAACATACCATATATATGCATATATGATACTCTTTAGTAGATTTATTGATAGTTCAGGCTTTTTAATTTTAGATCTCATAAAAGGACTAAAAGTAAAGTTACAAACCAAAATTAAAATTATGTTGGATTTTACATCCATACACATCTTTTAATACTAGCTTTTATTAGTAAAATAATTATGAAATGCTTCATGAATTTGCATATTATCCTTGCACAGGAGCCATGCTAATCTTCTTGGTATCATTCCACTTTTAGTATAAGTGCTGCAAAGCAAGCACCCATACACATATTAACTTTACTAGAAAACTTGATAAATTTTCATGGCTTTTAGTTATTATGCAGCATTATTTCTGTTCAAATTTAAAGATTAACTTTAAAACAACTATCTTAAAAATATGGTCAATAAGCTAAATGAAAACACAGATTACTTCACAAAAATCAAGAAAATTATATATGATAAAAGTGGAAATATCAAAAAAGAGATATACATTATTTTTACAAACATGCAAAAGAAATTCTGGACCTGAAAAGCATAATAACTAAATTGAAAAATAAACCAAAAACGAGAGGTGGAAAAATAAAAGTCACATATCCTTGTTGGATAAGTGTTTATTTGGTTCCTACACCTTTTCAACATGTTTCTAGGGTTTGTTTTATTTCCTTTGGTATTTCCATGGAGTCTGAGACTCAAATTTCATAAACTTTCATCTTATTGACAATTCCCCATCTTTCTTTTGATTAATGGCAGTATGATATATCTTAATTATCGCGTCCCCTCTGGCCGCAGAGAGAGACACGACAAATGTCTGAAGCTTTGGAAGTTTATTGTGCACAGTCCCTCTCCTACGCTTCTCTTACTCCTAGCTTCTGCGCACTCCCAGCTTCCCTTCTCCCAGCTTCTTCCAGCTCCCGCGTACTCCCTGCTTCCAGCTTGGCTTCAACCTCCGACTCCGCCTTCGCCGCTTCTTCCGCTTCTCCCTCTTCTTCAGCCCCCGCCGCTTCTGCCTCTTCCTCAGCTTCTCCCTCTACTCTCCCACCCACCAGGCTTATATACACTTCAACCAATCAGGGGAGAGTACACGAGATAAACGCGGACAGCTGCAGGCATAGGATGGGTACACGAGAGGGGCATGCTCTAGTCACATCGTTAACTAGCCAATCATTGGAATTTGCTGGTTGTTTACTGTATAGCTGGCCGCTTTTGGCTCAGCGTCAGGCGCCATCTTGACCGTGACCAAGGCTGGGGGTCCCGGAAACCCCGACATATCCCCCTTCTTTACTATTAAACTAAGGCTCGGGACCGTGCCTGTCTTAGGCTGAGTGGTCAGCATATGTCCTTACCCGTCATCAGAGCCTGCAGAGCATGCTGCAGCTCCTGTCTTAGGTTGGTACACAGCCACCTCCTTCATTACCCGTCTTTGACTACCGGTCCAGCATCAAGAGCCATACTAATGGGGGGCTGTCGGCCTTTAGGGCGGTCATGGCCTGATGAAAGATAATTTGATCTCTCTATTGGCTAGCTCGTAGATGCATGCCAAAACGAATGAAGAGAAGGAGGCCAAGGCAGAAGAGTACCACCATAGCTCCTAAGCCTGCCCGCTGTTTGACAAATCTATAAGCAGAAGAAAAACCATATAGCCATATTAAATACAGAAACAATATACACCCCAATGGAGTTACAATACGGGCAACACAAAACAGCTCTCAGGGAATAAACGCATCCCAGTCCCAAAAGTTCTTGCAAGGTATCCACTTGTTCTTATAATGAGTCCACTCTCTGATAGAGTCTCTATGGTCTGCAAGGCTGCAGCTGCATTCTCGGCCAAATGATCGTTGTTATGGTTGTGTCAATGCTGCTACTGCAAGGACTGTGATGACAATGATCACGGCTGTTGCAATGTCAAAGCCTCTTCTGTTCTTGATAATAGCACTGGCAATTCTATATCTGCAACAGAAACTAGGACTGGTAGGAAGATAGAAATGTGCAAATTGCACGGGTGGCAAAAGAACCATTCCAGTATTGTGAGAGATAGCACACGGTTAGTGAACAGTTAAGAGGTGTTATTAGAAATGTTAGTTGGTAGAAACATAGAAAGGGAGGAAATACACAAGCTGACGTAGGAGGAAAAGCAATATTACAGCTAGGGTCAGCAGAACGAGTTGCTCTACTCTGGGTCTGATTTGTAGTATGATTCCAACGGCAAAGTGCAGAAATTCCTCCTGTTAAAGCAAAGAAAGGCTAGAGATATCCTTGTCACCAAAAATAGCACGACCTAAAAAATCATCAGTAGAATTGACAGGCTTGTAGAGGAATTGGTGAAAAGCAAGAAAAGGAAGGATAAGAAATATGTTAGTTAGAAATGAAAAATATGGCCAGGCTAACAATGGCCCGTAGGTTCCGGGTTTGCCTTTCCGTCTGAGTTTTTGTTATTGGAGGAAGGCTCAGACTCGCCATTGCGAGGAGGAGCAGCATCACTTGCATGCTGTAAAACTCTGATTAGCCTTTCTGGAATCCAGACTGGAGTCTGTTGATCCTGTGGGAAAATACAAACAGACCCTCGGACCCAACGAAGGACTGAATCCAGTCCTTTCCAACAACCTGTCAGGATATCTTTCCATTTTGCCCATACTTGAGGAGTATTATGGGGATTATAATGTCGATCAGCTGCAGAATGGCCGTCCCTATCCAGAGTTAAGAAATTTAGAATGAAAAGAACTAAATTAAGTTTATCTTTAGGAGACTTGTAGGAGGCTCCTATTCCCCCTTTTTGTTTATTTAGACAATTTTTTAAAGTAAGATGTGCTCTTTCCACAATGCCCTGTCCCTGAGGATTATAGGGGATGCCAGTGACTGATTGGATGTTAAATGTTTGTAAAAACAACCGGAAGCTTTTGGAAGTATAAGCAGGACCATTATCTGTTTTAATAACTTTAGGTATGCCCCAGCCAGCAAATGCTTGTAGGCAGTGTTGAATGACATCTTTTACCTTTTCTCCAGAATGAGCGGAAGCCATAATGACCCCTGAAGCAGTGTCTACTGACACATGTACATACTTAACAGTACCAAATTCAGAAATATGGGTTACATCCATCTGCCAAATATGACCAGGCAGCAGTCCCCTGGGGTTAACTCCAAAGGATTGTACTGGGATTAAAGGAGCACAATGTTGACAATTTTTTACTATTTGTCGAGCCATACATTTAGATATAGGAAATTTTCTGCTCAAAGTAGTGGAATTTACATGAAATTTTTCATGAAAGAGTTTTGCTTGTTCCTCCATGGAAAAAACAAAAATTGATTTGGTGGCCATATCTACCAAGTCATTAGCATTGGCCAAAGGTCCTGGTAAATTAGAATGAGCTCTAATATGTCCTAAATAGAATAGATGTTTACGCTGTAGGATAAGGTTTTGTAGCGTAGTAAAATAAGAAGCTACCGTGGACATGGAAGAAATATGGGGTACCGTTTCAAGAATCTGTAAAGCGTTAACGATATATAAGCTATCAGATAGAAGATTGAATGGCTGATTATCTGCTAATTTAAAGGCTAATATTACAGCTGCAAGTTCAGTAACCTGTGCGGAGTTGGGTGGAACTATTATGGTGTGAAGTTGTTTACCGATAAGTACTGCACCTACTCCATTTTTGGAGCCATCAGTAAAAACGGTTACACAGTCTTTAAGAGGCTGGACACTAGTCACTTTTGGAAAAACTATGGGAGTATTTTTACAGAATTGAATCCAGGGATGTTGGGGATAATGGTTATCGAACTGAGCTGAAGTGGAACAATATAATACTGACCAATCATCATCATTATTAATTAGCCATTTAATTTGCTGAGTGGAATAAGGAGTTATAATAATAGACGGATGGATTCCAAAAACAGTAATGCAAGATTCTATTCCCTTGAATATTACCTGAGCAATAGCTTGGGGATATGATTGCAATGTTTTAGCTGGAGAGCTAGGGAGATTTATACTTTGCAGAGGTCCTCCTTGCCAAACTATGCCAAAAGGGGTATGCTTTTCTGAGATTATGATTAAACTTAATGGTTGAGTAGGATCACAACGATCAACGTAACACTGCTGAAGTCTATTCTCTACTAGCTGTAAGGATATCCGTGCTTCGGGAAGTAAGTTTCCTAGGGGAATTCAAGTCAGGATTACCTTTTAATATATCGAATAAAGGTTTTAATTCCCCTGTGGATAATTTTAAATAGGATCTGATCCAGTTAATGTCACCTAAGAGTTTCTGAAAATCGTTCAAGGTATTCAATTGATCTGTCCTGATGGTCAACCTTGTTGGTCTGACTGTAGTAGCAGTGAGCCTTGTACCCAGATATTCTTGGATCTCCTCTAATTGTAATTTTTCAGGGGCTATCGTTAGTCCTCTCTTTTCTAATGCTTGAGTTATAAATTGTAATGCTTCTAACAAAACTTCTTTTTCTGGATGGCAAATAAGTATGTCATCCATATAATGATAAATCAACAATCTCTTAAACTTTTGTCTAGTAGTTGTTAACGCTTTATCTACGTATATTTGACATATAGTAGGACTGTTAGCCATACCTTGAGGCAACACGGTCCATTCGAATCTCTGGTCAGGCTGAGTGTGATTAAGAGAGGGCAAAGTAAAAGCAAATCTCCAACAATCATTTTTGTGTAAGGGTATAGAGAAAAAGCAATCTTTTAAATCCAGAATAATAGTAGGCCAATTTTTTGGTAGTGCAGTGACAAGAGGGAGTCCACATTGGATGGGTCCCATAGGGTACATTTGTTCGTTTATAGCTCTTAAATCATGTAATAACCTCCATTTTCCTGATTTTTTCTTTGTTAAGAATATTGGAGTATTCCAAGGAGAGGTAGAATGTTGTAAATGACCTGCTTATACCTGCTCTTGTACTAACTTATGAGCTGCCTCTAGCTTTTCTTTTGTTAGGGGCCACTGTGGAATCCAGCGAGGCTTATCATCTTTCCATATTATAGGGATTAATGGTTTATCAGTGGCCCCTAGGAAAAACCCAATCCATGAGAATCATTTTTTGGTGGAAGTAAAGGCAGTGGTTGGGTAGATCCTTGACTATGTCTTCCTAATCCTTTTTTATCATCATAGTTCATATTTTGTAACATATTTCTTACAGGAGTCCCTTGGTAAGTCTGATCAGTGGTGAGTTTCATATCCATTTACTGCAGGACATCTCGTCCCCATAGGCTAATAGGAACATTACAGACATATGGCTGAAATATCCTGTGTGTCCCTCTGTATCTTTCCACGATAATGAGGAAGCACTTTGATTGGGGCTCTCTGCTACTCCTAAGCCTCTCAAGCTCTGAGCTGCTGTGATCAATGGCCAGTGCTTTGGCCAGACCATTGCGCTAATAATGCTTTTGTCTGCCCCCGTATCTAATAAACCTGTAAATTCCATATTTCCCACTTTTAATTTTAGGAGGGGCCTCTGTTCCATATCCATAGTAAGGTTTATTAAAGTGGTTCCTGTTGATCCAAAACCTCCTTGTCTTTTATTTGTATTTTTACTGGGCCACAAAGAATGTCGACTGGGCAATATAAGCATTTGTGCAATGCGATCCCCTGGAGAGATGACCATAATTCCTTTTGGTGAAGAGACCAAGGCTTTTATTTGTCCAGTGAAATCAGGATCAATAACCCCTGGGTGTACTATAAGTCCTTTTAGTGTTGAGGAACCTCTACCTAGTAATAGTCCTACACTGTTCTGTGGGATTTTTTCATGCCAATCAGTATCAATCATCTGCACCCCCATATCTGGGGTTAGTATGAGTCTGGAGGTGGCACAGATGTCCAATCCAGCACTTCCTGAGGTGGCTCTGCGCTCCCCTTCTCTGTGGGAGGATACCACCGTCGGGGAACTTGTTGAATTACCCCGTATATTTGTTGCGGGACCCCGGGGAGGGCCCTGTCTCCCGTTTTTTTGAAGTTCAGGATTCAACCCTAGGAAATTATCCTCCCTATCTCTAATAGGCTGACAGGCACTATTCCAATGACTTCCTCTTCTGCATCTTGGACATAGCCCTGGGGCATAAGGTGTAACAGATTTTACTATAGTTATCTCTTATCTTTTGTTAGGGTATTATCTTCTTGCTGCTGATTTTGTGCATCTATTGAAACGTATTGGCCTTCTCCTATTAACATTTCTATCGGAAAACCTTGCCACTATGTTTCTGCAAGCAGTTTCAACAGCTATTTCTTGCCACTGAGCTTCTCCAATTAGACATTGTCCTCCAGATAACACTGCTCTGCATAGCTGTCTCCAATTGTCTTAACTGCCTCTTTAAAGTTTTTCTAATGGTTGATGGTATCTCCATTTACTCCTCAAATACGGGCAGGTTCTACAGATTTTGAAGCTCTTTCTATTAGGCTTAGGTTTCTCCTACCTTTTTCCCTTGTTCTTAAGTTTTCACTACCACTTGGTTATTCCTTTTGGGGGTTCTTTATGTTAGACTTAGTTCCCCTTTTTCCCTTGTTCTTAGATTTTTTGAGCAATTATTTTCTAGGTCACCACCACTCAATTTTTCCTCACTTTATTCTTTTTAAGCGTTCTTTTCTGTTACTATTAAACCCTGTTCATGAAGATCCCCCTTGTGGCACACTGAGCAGCTTTTCTTAGCTGTTTTTTTCCCTTTAATGGCGTCCCATTGTTTTTTAATAGCTCCCTGAGGGGTTGCTGCATTCAGACCCTATTGTTACTAATTTGAATAGCTTTAGTTATGGCAATTACAATAACAAACAGTGGCCTAGCTGCCAGGAGCAATGAGATTACTGAAGGGAAAACTATCAAGTGCGCATTAGAATTTTTATAGCGGCTTTTCACGTACTACCTAATTGGACCGCTTCAAACGTGTTTCTACTTTCACTTTAATTAGACCGCGTTCCACGCGTCAGGACCGCTGATGGCGTGTCCCAATACCCCCCGACCCGCGTTCTACGCGTCAGGATCCCGATACCCTTCAACCCGCGTTCTACGCGTCAGGACCGCTGATGGCGCGTCCCGATACCCGCGTTCTACGCGTCAGGACCCCGATACACTTCAACCCGCGTTCTACGCATCAGGACCGCTGATGGCGCGTCCCGATACCCGCGTTCTACGCGTCAGTATCCCGATACCTTTCAACCGGACCGCACTCCGCGTGTCCCCAGGACCGCCGATGGCGCATCCTGACACCCTTTAACTTTTTTATAACTGGTTTAACTTGTATACAAAAAAAATTTTTTTTCAAATATCTTACCTTGTTTTCTTTTATAAGGCCTTCATCTTCCCGGGTTTCGGCACCAGTTATCGCGTCCCCTCTGGCCGCAGAGAGAGACACGATAAATGTCTGAAGCTTTGGAAGTTTATTGTGCACAGTTCCTCTCCTACACTTCTCTTACTCCTAGCTTCTGCGCACTCCCAGCTTCCCTTCTCCCAGCTTCTTCCAGCTCCCGCGTACTCCCAGCTTCCAGCTTGGCTTCAACCTCAGCCTTCGCCGCTTCTTCCGCTTCTCCCTCTTCTTCAGCCCCCGCCGCTTCTGCCTCTTCCTCAGCTTTTCCCTCTACTCTCCCACCCACCAGGCTTATATACACTTCAACCAATCAGGGGAGAGTACACGAGATAAACGCGGACAGCTGCAGGCATAGGATGGGTACACGAGGGGGGCATGCTCTAGTCACATCGTTAACTAGCCAATCATTGGAATTTGCTGGTTGTTTACTGTATAGCTGGCCGCTTTTGGCTCAGCGTCAGGCCCCATCTTGACCATGCCTAAGGCTGGGGGTCCCGGAAACCCCCACACTTAATTCCTTTAAATTTAATACATTTGTCATATTGTATTTGAAATGGATTTCTTTTCAGCAATATATATTTTTATGTTGTTTCATTATCCAGCACTTTAGACCCTATTATTTATTTAATTTGTTTGCAAAATTCATCAAATAATTACCAATTATTTAGATTACTAATCTGCCTTATTTATAAATTTTCTATAAATTAGTCTTGTTCATGATTTTATTCACTCCTTTTTTTCTGCCTTCAGTGTTTTTCATTGAGCATTTATACCATTCCACATTTCTAATTGTGGGTCAATTATGCATTTTATGTTCATTTTTAGTTCTTGCCTAGATTGTTATATGTACAAGTAAATGAAGACCATTCTGAGATGACATTTTACTGCTTCACAAATAGTATAGACCTTTTCTAGCACTGTCTGAATTTCCCCCCTTTTCTTATAATATTGAATTAATTTACATGTATGATGTAACCACCAAATGCACTTATTTCAAACTATTATCTCTTACATCAATTAAGAATAAAAAAATAAAATTTTTATTTGATTTCATTTTGTTCTTCTCTACTTATCTTCCTTTATGTCAAAATATCTGAACTATATAATTTTTCATTTCTCTGAAAAAATGATTTTAGCTATTTGGTGCAATGTAGATCTACTGATGACAAGTTCACTCAGCTTTGGTTTTTATTATAAATTATTTAATTTTTTTTTTTTTTTGTACCAGGGATTGAACCCAGGGGCTCTTAACCACTGAGAAACATCCCCACCCCAATTTTTAATATTTTATTTTAGAGACAGTGTCTCACTCTCTGAGTTGCTTAGGGCCTCACAACATTGCTGAGCCTGGCTTTGAACTTGTGATCCCCCTGCTTCAGTCTGTCAAGCCACTGGGATTACAAGTGTGTGCCATGGCACCTGGCATCTTCTTTACTTTAAAGGATAATTTTTGCTAGACAACAACTTCTAGATTCTTTTTATTTCTTTCAGCATTTAAAATATTGCACTCCATCCTCTTGTAATTTTGAGGCGAGTATTTTTTCAACTTAATAATCTCAAATCTTCCTGTTTTGGTTTGAAGTCCATCTTTAATTTTAAAAAAATATCACTATTGCTTCAAATTTTCCTTCTCTCTTTCTTGTCTTTGGTTTGAAGCCCATCTTCAATTTTAAAAAATTATCACTATTGCTTCAAATTTTCCTTCTCTCTTTCTTGTCTTTCTTGTGTATTTTTTTATGTACTTCATAGCTTTCCTAATTATCTCATAATTTATGGTTATTCTCCACTGTTTTTCATATCTCTGCTTTTTTTATTTCCCATTTTAGTATTTTAGTTTGAGAATTTTTTATTACATATTTTGAAGTTCACTGATTCTTTCCCTGACAATATCCTGACTACTAATCAGTCTAAAAACGGCATTCTTTATTTCAGTGTTTTTATTTCTAGCCTTGTACTTTGTATTTTAGAATTTTTTCTCTTTGCTTCAATTATGGTTCTGTTTTTGCTTTTTCTATCAAGTCCTTTAGCATCCTTAGCATATGGTTTTAGTTATCTTAAACTCCCTGTTTCATAACTCCAAATATTTGTTATCCCTAATTCTAGTTTGCTTTGTCTCTTCAGATTATATTTTTTCTGCCTTATATGTTGACTGTCAGACATGATGCATCAAGTAAGGAGTGCAGTTCCTGTCCAAGAATCCTCTGTGTATATTTTGACACCTAACCATGAGCAATTAGAATGACTTTAGCTGACAGGACTCAGGGAAAATCTTCTCCATATCAGGTTTGGTTTATAGCTACTGCATTGCATTTTCTGCAAGAGTTGCAGTCAGGTACTCAGCATCTTTGGCTACCCATATTCTTATACATGTCTGACTTCTTATGCTGGACACCTTCTTTGTGAAATTTCTTCACTAATTCCTCTGTTGGAGACATCCCTCAGGAACTTCTTTAACGACTTTCTTATTTGAGGAAAAAGGGGAAAACCTTGAACACACTAGCTCTCTCTGAGTCAGTACTTAGTATTTTTCATTCTTAACTGTCAGAAGAGGTAAATAAATAATTGCTTTTAACCCCTAGCACTGGACAGAGAGATGCCAGTTCTGGGAATCTTCCGGTGTGATGGTCCTGAGAGAAACACCTGTTTGCAAGTGGCCACTGTTAATGGGAGATCCCATGCCTTGCATGGAATTTATGGGTTTGATAACTCTGAGTTCAAAAGCCTGCTACTGGGAGGTAGAAGAAATATGGGCATGCTTAATATCCTTGATGTTCTAGCTGCCCAGAGCTAGAGAAGATATGGCACATGCAGATGAGACAGAATTAGGTTGTTCCTACTCAACCTCGCTTCTGTTTACCTTGAAGAAGCTTTCTCATAATAAATCCTTTGGATGATTTTTCCTGCATAATAAAACATGCAGAGTCTCACTAGTTGTTAGAGATCAGACCCCACCAGGGCTGGCTCGCCCACTGAGTCCCACTTTCACTCTTTTCGTGTTTTGTCTTTATTTTTATTCTCACTATATTTTCAATCTGCTCATTGACAGCATTTTGGATAACTATTTTGTGCTACATGGGTAGCAGCACCTAACCCTCTTTTGTTGCTCTCCTCAACATCATTAAAGCAGTGGGAGCCTTTTGTTCCAGGTTCCCTGTGCAACGTCTAATCCTCTTATTTGTTCCAATTCATCCAATACTTGACTCTTGTGTAGTTTTGCGGGGAGAAATGAAACATGGTAGAGTCAGAACATTCTCTAACTCTATTGAAGCAAGTGGTAGTTATCTACTGAATTGTGTCCTCTCAAAATTAATGTGGAATTTCCAATCAATAGTACCTAAGAATGTAATTATATTTGGTGAAAAGACCTTTAAAAGGGTAATTTGTTTAAAAGAAGCCATATGGGTGGCCCTTTTTAAATGTGAATGTATTTGGAAATGGGGCTTTCAGATTTGATTGAGTTAAAATGAGGCCAGTAGGTGGAGACCCTAATCCAATATCACTCCTGTCCTTAAGAAGAATGAGATACCAAAGATGTGCACAGAGTAAATTCCATGTGATGATACAGAGAAGGTGAAGATGCCTATCTACAAGGCAGAAGATGAGAGGTCTCAGGGAAAAGCAAACTTGTCAACACTTTGGACTTATAATTCTAGCCACAAAAATTGTAACAAAATAAACTGTATTGCTTAAGCTACTAAGCCTGTTTTATTTTATTATGGAAGACTCAAAAATCTAATGCAGAATCCTCACTGAGAAGTGAAATGTTACTCTAACAAACACTTAAAAGTGTGGAGGTGACTTTGAAACTGTGTAATGTGACTTGAGGAGTTTTGAGTTGCATGTTACAAAAACCTCGGTCATCTTAAAAATAATTTTGGTAGGAGGATACTCATTAAAAAAGATCCTGGTGAGGTATCTGGCAGAAATAGGAGTATATTATTGGGAACCAGAGAAATGGGTCCTCACTAAAAAGTGGCAAAGAACTTGGCTAAATTATAATCCATTGTTTGTAAATGATGAACTTGAATATTCAGCTGAGACAATTTCCAATCAAAATGTTAAAGATTTAGGCTGTTTTTCCTTGACACTTACAAAAAATGGTAGAGAAGAAAGGTATATTGCAAGAATTATTAAATAAAACAGAACTGTAACTTGAAGATTTGGAAAATTTTCAGCTTATGTGTGTTGTAAACAAAATGAGAGAGTGCATTTTATAAAGAAGTCCAAAGGTGTAGCCAGAAAACTATTTGATAAAAAGATTACATATTCGATCCATGGATTTAAGTAGCCATGACAGTCAAATCCTGGAATGGTGATAGGATATAAGAACAGAGATTCTGCCAGCTTGAACTAAAATGGACATTTACAGGGAAATTGAAGAAAGGTCATTGAACTTCTGAGGTACATTATGGGAGAGTAGAATTTTCCTTCTGCAAACATGAAACATATCTTTCAAAAAAGGTAAAGGATGACTGTAGAAGTAGTTTATAATTGTTACTGACATCAAGAACCTGGAGGGGTCAGAGAAACCTTCTTCATTTCAAGGGTTAAGGCACCTCTTGATTATCAGAAGGCCAGCTTGCAACTGTCCAATGATTCATTTGTAGAGCTGCTGCTCAGGGCCATAGTAATGAGTGTGTCCAAGGAATGACTCATGTCTATGGCTGAGGAATCAATGCTACTGCCCAATGTTGAGTTGTATTTTCTGCCATCCTGAGCCAAGGAGGTGAAACTCACATACCAGTGAAAGAAAAAGGTAGGACTTCTTTATGGTGGGACCAAAGAACAGAATATAAAAGATTATTTTCAAGTATTAAAATCTAAAATAGAATTTATCCTGTTAGGGTTTTGGACATGCTTGGAAACGGCAACCCTTTACTTCTTTCCAGTTTCTCCCTCTTGGAATGTGAATAGCTGTTCTCTTCCTGTCCAATCAATATATTTTGGAAGCAAATAATTCCATTTTAGTAGGATCACATATGGAAAGAATTTTTACTGCAGGATGACTCATACTGATTCTCACCAATACCTTATTTAGATGAGATGTGGGAGTGGGTACTGGAGATTGAACTCAGGGGCACTCGGACACTGAGCCACATCCCCAGCCCTATTCTGTATTTTATTTAGAGACAGGGTCTCACTGAGTGGCTTAGCATCTTGTTTTTGCTGAGGCTAGCTTTGAACTTGTTTTTCTCCTGCCTCAGACTCTGGAACAACCGGGATTATAGGTGTGCACCACTGCACCTGGCTAGATGAGATTTTAATTAAGAATTTTTAATTTTGACTCTATAATGGTTTAGGATGTTTTGGCTGATAAGATGATGATGAATGTATTTTACATGTAAAAAGGACATGGATTAGGGGATTACAGAAGGCAGAATGTTATGGATTGAACTGTGTCTCCACAAAATTTATTTGATGAAATACCAAACACCTAGTACCTCACAATGGAATAATATTTAGAAATAGGGTTGTTAATGAGGTAATTAAATGAACCCATATGGGTGGGCACTAATTCTAAGTGAGTGGTGTCCATATAAGAAGAGAAAGATGCACCAGGAATATACACACAGAGTAAACTCATATGAAGGCACAGGGAGGAGTCAAGTACTTGCAAGAAAGTAAAGATTCTGTAAGAGACACTAAATCTACTGAGAAATTTATAATTAAATCCTAGTGTATAGAATTATGAGAAAATCAATTTCTTTGTTTAAACCACTCAGTCTATGGTATCTTGTTATTGTAACCCTAGAAAACTCAGAAAATACAGTAATCAAAATACTGCCTGTGATTTTCGTTTTAGGTTTGCTGCTTTATTTGGTTTCTCTGATATCAGAGAGCTCAACTCTCTTCAGCTCAGCTAAGCTTACACAATTGGCCCAAATCACCTCATACAGACTAAGGTAAATAAGTCATTAGTATTTTTTAAAGAAATTTCAGGTTCTTTTCCTCCTCAATATTTTTCACAAAATAAATAGTTCTAGAAGATAGCAGTAAATTTTATTCAATGTCCAATGAAAGAAGGAGAGTAAATGATCTAAAAGAACCTTCTCCTTAAGCAGGACTTGGGTTTGGAATTTTAATAGGACTGGGTTATAGGGATTTATGGTATGCATAGAGTTGTCAGAGCTCTTCGTGGGAACAGTAAGAGATTTTCATGTATCAGAGTGCCACCTCTTTTCTTCCTTAATTTGGGTGTTGTCAAATCTGTCATGGAGGTGGTGGGTGTGTTTTTGTCATTTAAATGAGATTATAATAAACTAAAGGTCATCTGAAGTATGAACATGGTACTCAGATCAGCTATGGTCAATTTGTAGCCCCATCATAGTAATTTGTAATGTGCAATGTAATGTGTAATTGCAACATTGTTGGCAGCTGGGATCATGTGGTTATCAACATCCAATCTTTTGCTTTTGCCAGGAAGCAGGATAGTTGACAGGGCAAAAGGATGTCAGTAGTTTTTAGGTTTGGTATGGTAACAATATGAGATTTTAAGTTTTCTACACATGCTACTTCACTATGACACCATGTTGTAGCACACACAGGTCATCATCATATTCTGGTGGCATGCTATTTCGACTTTCTAATTACCATAATTGTGAGTTCAATAAAGCTTATTCTTTGCAATTTACCTCAAATCAGGCATTCTCTAATAGCAGCACAAAATGGTTAAAACAGGAGATATCTCACAGTGGTTTTAATTTGAATTTCTATGATGATGACTGATGTTGAACTTTTTTTCATATACTAATTGAATGATTCTGTATCTTCTTCTGAGAAATATCTATTCACATTTTTGGCCCATTTAATTTTTATGTGTGTATGGTTTCGTTGCTACTGAGTTATTTGAGTTTTTTTGTTTTGTTTTGTTTTGTTTTTGGATATGAATGACTTATAAAATGTATAGTTTACAAATATTTTCCCCATTACATAGCAGTCTCTTGATTATATTAGTTATTTCCTTTTATGTGAAGAAGTTTTTATTAGTTGGATATAATCCCACATTTTTTTTTCTTTTAATGCTTATTTTTTTTATTATCATATTCAAATATTTTTGCAATGCAGGAGGAAATGGAGTTTTTTCTTCAAAGTTGTTTTCTATCAGACTTAAAATTGCAGTTCTTAAGTTTGAGTCCTTAATTTTTTGAGTTATTTTGTGTGTACAGTGTAAGGGACTCATTTGAATCCATGTGAATTGTGGGAAGCCATCCTTATATAGCACAATCAGACTAGGTCGAGCCTCATGATGCAGAGGTCTGACTTCCCAGAACTGGCAGGTAGGAAAGTCTGTCCCAGATTGCCAGGGGGTATGTGGCCCTGTGGGAATGGTTCCCTGTCTGGTTCTGCGATAGTCCCCTTAAGAAAATCGTTCCCCTAACTCCACTCCATCCTGTTCATCTCAGAAGAAGCCCCTCCCATTCGGGCCCCTTTACCTGTGTGACTGTAAAATACAGGAGAGTTGGGCTACTCCATGTTGTTAGACTCCAGAGTGGGTGTCACCGGATCCATCATGCCCCCTCTCATTTAAAAGGAGTATTGGCCCTTGTGCTTTTATTGATTATATAAGTTTATGGGTAATTGATTGTTTTTTTTTTTAATGAAAATCTTTATTTTTACAGACTGCATTTTGATTCATTGTACACAAATGGGGTGCAACTTTTCATTTCTATGGTTGTGCACAATGTAGATTCATACCATTCATGTAATCAGACAAATATATAGGGTAATACTGTTTCATTCTACTATCTTTCCATTCCCAACCCCCTCCCACCCCATTTTCCTCTACACCATTCAAAGTTCCTTGTACTTCTCTTCCCGCCGCCAATCCCCCTTGTTATATATTGTCATGCACTTATCAGAGAAAATATTTGGCCTTTGTTTTTTTAGGCTCGGCCTATTTCACTTAGCATGATATTTTCCAACTTCATCCATTTACCAGCAAAGGCCATAATTTTATTCTTTATGGCTGAGTAATATTCCATTGTGTATATATACCACAGTTCCTTTATCCATTTGTCAATTGAAGGGCATCTAGGTTGATTCCACAATCTAGCTATTGTGAATTGAGCAGCTATGAACATTGATGTGGCTCAGTCACTGTCCTATGCTGATTTTAAGTCCTTAGGGTATAAACCGAGGAGTGGGATAGTTGGGTCAAAAGCTGGGTCCATTCCAAATTTTCTGAGGAATCTCCATACTGCTTTCCAGAGTGGTTGCACCAATTTGCAACTCCACCAGCAATGTATGAGTGTGCCTTTTTCCCTACATCAATGCCAACACTTATTATTGCTTCTGTTCATGATAATAGCCATTCTAATTGGAGTTAGATGAAATCTTAGGGTGGTTTTAATTAGCATTTCCCTAATTACTAGGGATGATGAGCACTTTTTTCAAATATTTGTTGATTACCTGTATATCTTCTTCTGTGAAGTGTCTGCCCATTTCCTTAGCCCATTTATTGATTGGGTTCTTTGTATTTTTGGTGCAAAGTTTTTTAAGTTCTTTATAAACTTTGGAGATGAGTGTTCTGTCTGAAGCATGTGAGGAAAATATTTCTCCCACTCTGTAGGCTCTCTTTTCACATTATTGATTGTTTCCTACGCTGAGAAAAACCTTTTTAGTTTAAATATACACCATTTATTGATTCTTGCTTTTATTTTTTGCACTATGGAGGTCTTGTTAAGGAAGTCTGGTCCTAAGCCAATGTGATGGAGATTCGGGTCTACTATTTCTACTATTTGGTGAAGGATTGCAGGCCTAATTCCTAGATCCTTGGTCCATTTTGAGTTGAGTTTTGTACAGGGTGAGAGATAGGGAATTAATTTCATTTGACTGCATATGATTTTCCAGTTTTGCCAGCACCATTTGTTGACAATGTCATCTTTTCTCCATTGTAAGTTTTTGGTATCTTTGTCTAGTATGAGATAATTGTACTTATATGGGAATGTCTCTGTGTCTTCTATCCTATACCATTGGTCGACCTATTTTGGTGCCAATATCATGCCTTTTTTTGTTACTATTGCTCTATAGTAGAGTTTGAAGTCTGGTATTGTGATACCTCCAGTCTCATTCTTCCTGCCCAGGATTGCTTTGGCTATTCTGTGTCTTTCGTTCTTCCAGATGAATTCCATGGTTGCTTTTTCTGTTTCTATGAGAAATGTCATAGGGATTTTAATTGGAATTGCATTAAATCTGTATAGCAACTTTGAAAGTATGGCCATTTTGATAATATTGATTCTGCCAATCCAAGAGCATGGGAGATTCTTCCATCTTCTAAGGTCTTCTTCAATTTCTTTCTTTAATATTCTGTAGTTTTCATTGTAGAGATCTTTCACCTCTTTGGTTAGATTGATTCACAAGTATTTTTTTTTTTGAGGCTATTGTGAACGGAGTTGTTTTACTCATTTCCCTTTCAGATGTTTCATTACTTATGAATAAAAATGCTTTAGATCTATTCATGTTGATTTTCTATCGTGCTATTTTGCTGAATTCATTTATGAGTCTAGAAGTTTTCTGGTGGAGTTTTTTGGATTCTCTACATATAGAATCATGTCATCAGCAAATAGTGACAGCATAAGTTCCTCTTTTCCTATTCGTATCCCTTTAATTTCTTTAGTCTAATTACTGCTTGTATTTCAAGGACGATGTTGAATAGAAGTGGTGAAAAAGGGCATCCCTGTCTTGTTCCAGTTTTTAAAGGGAATGCTTTCAGTTTTTCTCCATTAAGAGTGCTGCTGGCCATGGGCTTAGCATAGATAGCCTTTACAATGTTGAGGTATGTTCTTACTATCCTTATTTTTTCTAATGTTTTGAGCATGAAGGGGTGTTGTACTGTGATGAACGCTTTCTCTGCATCAATTGAAATAACCATATGATTCTTAACCTTAAGTCTATTGATGTGATGAATTAGTTTATTGATTTCCAGATGTTGAACCAACCTTGCATTCCCAGGATGAACCCACTTGATGGTGGTGCACTATCTTCTTAATATGTTTTTTAATGTGATTTGCCAGGATTTTGTTAAGAATTTTTACATCTATATTCAGCAAAGATATTGGTCTAAAATTTTCTTTCCTTCATGTGTATTTTTCTGTTTTGTGTATGAGGGTGATGCTAGCTTCATAGAATGAGTTTGGAAGAGTTCCCTCCTCTTCTATTTCCTGGAATACTTTGAGAAGTATTGGAATGAGTTCTTCTTTGAAAGTCTTATAGAATTCAGCTGAGAATCTGTCTGGCTCTGGGCTTTTCTTGGTTGGTAGGCTTTTGATGGCTTCTTCTATTTCATTGCTTGAAATTGATCTGTTTAAATTCTGTATGCCCTCCTGGTTCAGTTTGGGAGGATCATATGTCTCTAGAAATTTGTTGATGTCTTCAAGATTTTTCTATTTTGTTGGAGTATAGATTTTCAAAGTAGCTTTTCATTATGTTATGTATTTCAGTGTTATCTGTCGTGATATTCCCTTTCTATCATGAATTTTAGTAATTTGGGTTTTCTCTCTCCTTCTCTTTGTTAGTGTGGCTAAGGGTTTGTCTGTTTTGTTTATTTTTTAAAAGAACCAAATTTCTGTTTTGTCAATTTTTTGAATTGTTACTTTTGTTTCAATTTCTTTGATTTCAGCTCTGATTTTAATTATTTCCTGTCTTCTACTACTTTTGGTGCTGTTCTGTTCTTCTTTTTCTAGGACTTTGAGCTGTAGTGTTAGGTCATTTAGTTGTTGACTTTTTATTGTTTTCTTGAATGTGCTCCATGTAATGAATTTTCCTCTTAGTACTGCTTTCACAGTGTCCCAGAGATTTTGATATGTTGTATTGTCATTCTCATTTACCTCTAACAATTTTTTTTATCTCCTTTGTGCTGTTTTCTGTTATCCATGCTTTATTAAATAGCATATTATTTAGTCTCCAGGAGTTGGAATAATTTTTGTTTTTTTATTTTGTCATTGATTTCTAATTTCATTCCATTATGATCTGATAGAACACAAGATAATATCTCTATTTTTTTTTTTTTTGGATTTACTAAGGGCTGCTTTGTGGCATACATATGGTCTATTTTCGAGAAGGTTCCACGTGCTACTGAGAAAAAAGTGTATTCACTCGCTGATGGATGGAATATTCTATATATGTTTGTTAAATTTAAGCTACTGATTGTGTTATTGAGTTCTATGGTCTCTTTGTTTAGTTTTTGTTTGGAAGATCTATCCAGTGGTGACCGTGGTATTTTAAAGTCACCCAGAATTATTGTATTGTGGTATCTTTGATTCCTGTAATGGAGAGGGATTTCTTTGATGTACATTGATGCACCGTTGCTTGGGGCATAAATATTTACGATCATTATGTCTTCCTGATTTATGGTTCCCTTAAGCAGTAGGAAATGTCCTCCTTTATCCCTTCTGACTAACTTTGGCTTGAAGTCCACTTTATCTGCAATAAGGATGGAAACCCCCACTTTTTTACTGAGTCTGTGTGTGTGGTAGGTTTTTTCCCATCCCTTCATATTTAGTCTGTGGTCCTTATCTATGAGATGAGTCTCTTGAAGAGAGCATATTGTTGGGTCTTTCTTTTTAATCCAATCTGCCATTCTGTGTCTTGATTAATGAATTTAGGCCATTAATATTCAGGGTTATTATTGAGATATGGTTTGTATTCCTAATCATTTGGGCTCATTTTTTAGTTTTAACTTGATTTGCTTTCTCCTTTGATTGGCTTTTCATTTAATGCAGTTCCTCCCCTTGCTGACCTAAATTGTTGTTTTTCATTTCCTCCCATTGAATGTTTTGTGGAGAATATTCTGTAGTGTAGTGTAGGCTTTCTACTTCTAAATTCTTTAACTTTTATTTATCATGGAAGGATTTTATTTCATCTTCAAATCTGAAGGTTAGTTTTGATAGGTATAGGATTCTTGGTTGGCAACCATGTTCTTTCAGAGCCTGAAATATGCTGTTTCAAGTCCTTCTAGCTGGGGAGATCCAAGATGGCAGACTAGAGGGTGACTGCATCTCCCATTGCTCCAGAACTCAGGATTCAAGAAGGGGAGGTATTGAGAGACTCGGACCAACATAGAGCCGCAGGGTGAGTCTCTCACACTGGGTGAAGCTCAGCCCGGGTGGCAGACCCGGACAAGGGGCAGATTCTCAGAGCAGGGCAGGGAAGGAAGAGTCTTCACCAAGCAGCCCTGCTCCCTCCGGTGGCAGGCGTGATCCACAGCCAGCTTCTAGGAGCAGGCCTGCCCAGTGGGAGCTTTTATGCACAGAGTCAACCCCAAGCCCTGGACCCAGCAGCGGGCCCCAGCCCGCAGGAGACTTCTTGAACCAGGGCAGGGAGGCGAGAGACTTCCCCAAGCAGCCCTGCTCCCTCCCACGGTAGGCCTGGTCCACAGCCAGGTTCTGAGAGCAGGTCCACCCAATGAGAGCTTTTCTGCACAGAGTCAACCCCAAGCCCCTGAGCCCAGCGGCGGGCCCCAGCCCGCAGGTGGCTTCTTGAAACAGGGCAGGGCAGTGAGAGGCTTTCCTAGGCAGCCCTGCTCCCTCTGGCGGCAGACGTGATCCACAACCAGCTTCTTGGAGCAGGCCTGCCCAGTGGGAGCTTTTATGCACAGAGTCAACCCCAAGCCCTGGACCCAGCGGCGGGCCCTGGCATGCAGGCAGCTTCTGAGACCAAGGCAGGACAGGGAGAGGCTTTCCTCCGAGTAGCCTGGCTCCCTCAGGCTGGGGCAGGCCCTGTCTATAGCCAGCTTCTAGGAGCAGGACCATCCAGTGAGAGGATTTCCATGCAGAACAAGCCCCAGCCCTGGACCAGTAGCAGACTAGGAGCAGATTTCTTCGGAAGCACTGCATTATCAAGTTCCTCCAAGACTTCAGGCTACTGAAGGCTGGGAGGTGATATACTGGAAATCTACAGGGACACCATAAGCCAATAGAGGAAATCTGCAATATCTCAGAGTCCCACTGATATCTGACCAATATGAGAAAACAAGGGAAGAAAATTTCCCAAACAAACCTAGATACTATATCAATAAAACCAAATTACAGCACAGCAGAAGAAATGCCAGAAAGGGAGTTCAGAATGTACATAATTAAAATAATCAGGGAAGAAAACTAGGAGATGAAAGAGCAAATGCAGGCATTGAAGGAAGAGATGAAAGAGCAAATGCAGGCATAAATGATCACACCAAACAACAGTTTCAAGAGCAAATATGGGAAGCAAAATATCATTTCAATAAAGAGTTAGAGATACTAAAAAAAAAAAAAAAACAGAAATTCTTGAAATGAAGGGAAAAATAAACCAAGTTAAAAACTCCATAGAAAGTATAACCAATAGGATAGAACACCTAGAAGACAGAACCTCACACACTGAAGACAAAATATTTAATCTTAAAAAGAAAATTGACCTCTTCAACAAATAGTGCTGGGAGAATTGGAAATCCACATGCAACAGAATGAAACTAAACCCATATCACTCACCATGCATGAAACTATACTCAAAATGGATTAAGGACCTCGGAATCAGACCAGAGACCTTGCATCTTATAGAAGAAAAAGTAGGTCAAGAGCTTCAACATGTCGGCTTAGGACCAGATTTCCTCAACAGGACTCCTATAGCACAAGAAATAAAAGCAAGAATCAATAACTGGGATAGATGCAAACTAAAAAGCTTTCTCTCAGCAAAGGAAACTATCAGCAATGCGAAGAAAGAGCCTACAGAGTGGGAGAAAATCTTTGCCAATCATACTTCAGATAGAGCACTAATCTCCAGAATTTATAAAGAACTCAAAAAACTCTACACCAAGAAGGCAAATAATCCAATCGACAAATGGGCTAAGGAAATGAATAGACACTTCACAGAAGAAGATCTACAAGCAATCAACAAACATATGGAAAAATGTTCAACATCTCTAGTAATAAGAGAAATGCAAATCAAAATCACCCTAAGATTCCATCTCACCCCAATTAGAATGGCGATTATCAAGAATACAAGCAACAACAGGTGTTGGCGAGGATGTGGGGAGAAAGGTACACTCATACATTGCTGGTGGGGCTGCAAATTGGTGCAGCCACTCTGGAAAGCAGTGTGGAGACTCCTTAGAAAACTTGGAATGGACCCACCATTTGTTCCAGCTATCCCACTCCTTGGCCTATACCCAAAGGACTTAAAATCAGCATATTACAAAGATACAGCCACATCAATGTTCATAGCTGCTCAATTCACCATAGCCAGAGTGTGGAACCAACCTATATGTCCTTCAATTGATGAATGGATAAAGAAACTGTGGTATATATATACAATGGAATATTACTCAGCCATAGAGAATGATAAAATTATGGCATTTGCATGCAAATGGATGAAATTGGAGAATATCATGCTAAGTGAGATAAGCCAATCTCAAAAAAAACAAAGGACGAATGATATCGCTAATAAGTGGATGATGACAGATAATGGGGGGTGGGAGGGGTTAGTGTTAGGGTTAGAGTTAGGGTTAAGGAGGGGGGCAAGAATGGAGGAAGGAAGGACTGTATAGAGAGAAAAGAGGGGTTGGAGGGGTGGGGGGAAGGGAAAAAAAACAGAATGAATCAAACAGCATTACCCTATGTAAATTTATGATTACACAAATGGTATGCCTTTATGCCATGTACAGACAGAGAAACAACATGTATCCCATTTGTTTACAATAAAAAAAGAAAAAGAAAATTGACCAAACAGAGAAGATGGTAAGAAATCATGAACAGAATCTACAAGAATTATGGGACATCATGAAAAGACCAAATTTAAGAATTATAGGGATTGAGGAAGGCTTAGAGAAACAAACCAAAGGAATGAACAATCTATTCAATAAAATACTATCAGAAAATTTCCCAAATCTGAAGAATGAAATGGAAAACCAGAGGCTTATGGGACTCAAAATATACAAAATTAAAACAGAACAACACCAATGCACATTAAAATGAAAATACATAACATACAAAATAAAGACAGAATTTTAAAGGCTGAGAGAGAAAAGAATCAAATTACATTCAGGAGGAAAACAATAAGAATATCAGCAGATTTTTCAATCCAGACCCTAAAAGCTAGAAGGGCCTGGAACAACATTTACCAAGCCCTGAAAGAAAACAGATGCCAACCAAGAATCTTATAACCAGCAAAACTTACTTTCAGATTTGATGACGAAATAAAATCCTTCCATGTTAAACAAAAGCTAAAAGAATTTACAAAAAGAAAGCTGGCATTACAGAAAATTCTCAGCAAAATATTCCATGAGGAAGAGATGAAAAACAATGATTCAAATCAGCAACGGGAGGAAATAGCCTAAAGGAATAGCCAAATAATGGAAACCAAACCGTGTCAAAAAACAAAAATGAGTCAAATGACTGGGAATACAAATCATATCACAATAATAACCCTGAAGGTTAATGGCCTGAACTCAAAGCAAAAGACATAGACTGGCAGATTGGTTTAAAAAGAAAAATCCAACAATATGCTGCCTGCAAGAGATTCATCTCATAGAAAGAGATACCCACACACTAAAGGTGAAAGGATGGGAAAAACATACCATGCACAAGGACACAGCAAAAAAGCTGGAGTATCCATCCTCATTTCAAATAATGTGGACTTCAAGCCAAAACTAGTCAGCAGGAATAAAGAAGGACATTACATACTGCTTTAGGGAAGCATAAATGAGTAAGACATAACAATCATAAATATCTATGCCCCGAACATTGGCTCATCCACGTAGGACAAACAAATCCTTCTCAATTGCAGAAATCAAATAGACCACAACACAATAATACTAGGTGATTTTAACACACCTGTCTCACCACTGGTTAGATGTTCCAAACAAAAATTGAATAAAGAAACCATAGATCTCAATAAAACAATCAACAATTTAGACTTAACGAACATACACAGAATATACCATCCAACAAAGAACAAATACACTTTTTTCTCAGCAGCACATGGATCCTTCTCTAAAATAGACCATATATTATGCCACAAAGCTACTGTTAGCAAATACAAGAAGATAGAAATACTACTTCTATCAGATCATAATGGAGTGAAATTAGAAATAAATGACAGAATAAAAAATAGAAACTTCTCTAATACCTGCAGATTAAATTATATGCTATTTTATGATGAACTGATAACAGAAGACATCAGGAGGGAAATAAAAAAATTCTTAGAAGTAAACAAGAACAAAGACACATCATATCAAAATCACTGGGACACTATGAAAGCAGTACTTAGAGGAAGAATTATTTCATGGAGCTCATTCAACGAAAGAAGTAAAAATCAACAAATAAATGACATAACAGTATAGCTCAAAGCCCTAGAAAAAGAAGAGCACACCAACACCAAAAGTAGTAGAAAACAGAAATAGTTAAAATCAGAGCTGAAATCAACAAAATTGAAACAAAAGTAACAATCGAAAAAATTAACAAAATAAACAGTTGGTGCATTGAAAAACTAAACAAAATTGAAAAACCCTTAGCCACAATAACAAAGAGTAAGAGAGAGAAAACTCAAATTACTAAAATTCGGAATGAATAAGGAAATATCACTGCAGACACGAGTGAAATACAAAACATAATTAGAACCTATTTTGAAAACCTATACTCCAACAAAACAGAAAACCTCGAAGACATCAACAAGTTTCTAGAGACATATGAATTACCTAAACTGAACCAGGAGGACATACACAACTTAAATAAATCAATTTCAAGCAATGAAATAGAAGAGGTCATCAAAAGACTACCAACAAAAAAAGTCCAGGACCAGATGGGTTCTTAGCCGAGTTATACAAAGCCTTTAAAGATGAGCTCATTCCAATACTCCTCAAAGATTCCAAGAAATAGAAGAAGAGAACCCTCCCAAACTCATTCTATGAAGCCAATATCACCCTGATACCTAAACCAGACAGAGACACATCGAGGAAAGAAAATTTCAGACCAATATCCTTAATGAACATCGATGCAAAAATTCTCAACAAAATTTTAGCAAATTGCATACAAAAATATATTAAAAAGATAGTGTACCACGATCAAGTGGGTTTTATCCCAGGGATGCAAGGTTGGTTCAACACTTGAAAATCAATAAATGTCATTCACCATATCAACAGACTTAAAGTTAAGAATCACATGATTATTTCGATAGATGCAGAAAAGCATTTGATAAAATACAGCATCCCTTCATGCTCAAAACACTAGAAAAAATAGGAATAGTGGAAATATTCCTTTACATTGTAAAGGCCATCTACGCTACGCCCATGGCTAATATCATTCTAAATGGTGAAAAACTGAAAGCATTCACCCTAAACGGTGGAACAAGGCAGGGATGCCCTCTTTCACCACTTCTATTCAACATCCTCCTTGAAACTCTAGCCAGAGCAATTAGACAGACCAAAGAAATTAAAGGGATATGAATAGGAAAAGAAGAACTCAATCTATCTCTGTTCGCTGATGACGTGATTACATATTTAGAGGAACCTGGAAATTCCAGCAGAAAACTTTTAGAACTCTTAAGTGAATTCAGTAAAGTAGCAGGTTACAAGATCAATGCTCATAAAACCAATGCATTTTTATACATAAGTGATGAATCTTCAGAAAGAGAACTAAGGAAAACTACCCCAATCACAATAGCCTCGAAAAAAATAAAATACTTGGGAATCAATCTCACAAAAGAGGTGAAAGACCTCTACAATGAGAACTACAGAACACTAAAGAAAGAAATGGAAGAAAATCTTACAAGATGGAAAGATCTCCCATGTTCTTGGATAGGCAGAATTAATATTGTCAAAATGGTCATACTACCAAAAATGCTATACAGATTCAGTGCAATTCCAATTAAAATCCCAATGATGTACCTTACAGAAATAGAGCAAGCAATTATGAACTTCATCTGGAAGAATAAGAAATCCAGAATAGCTAAAGCAATCCTTAGCAGAAAGAGCGAAGCAGGGGATATCGCAATACCAGATTTTAAACTCTACTACAAAGCAATAGTAACAAAAATGGCATGGTATTGGTACCAAAATAGAAAGGTAGATCAATGGTACAATATAGAGGACATGGACAAAAACCCAAATAAATACAATTTCCTCATACTAGACAATGGGGCCAAAAATGTGCAATGGAGAAAAGATAGCCTCTTCAACAAATGGTACTGGGAAAACTGGAAATCCATATGCAGCAGAATGAAATTAAACCCCTATATCTCACCCTGCACAAAACTCAACTCAACATGGATCAAGGACCTTGAAATCAGACCAGAGACCCTTCATCTTGTAGAAGAAAAAGTAGGTCCAAATCTTCAACATGTCGGCTTAGGAACAGACTTCCTTAACAGGACTCCCATAGCAGAAGAAATAAAATCAAGAATCAACAACTGGGATAGATTCAAACTAAAAAGCTTTCTCTCAGTGAAGGAAACTATCAGCAATGTGAAGAGAGAGCCTACTGAGTGGGAGAAAATCTTTGCCACTCATACTTCAGATAGAGCACTAGTTTCCAGAATCTATAAAGAACTCAAAAAACTCTACATATGAATACAAATAATCATATGTACAAATGGGCTAAGGAAATGAACAGACACTTCACAGAAGAAGATCTACAAGCAATCAACAGATATATGAAAAAGTGTTCAATGTGTCTAGTAATAAGAGAAATGTAAATCAAAACTACACTAAGATTCCATCTCACCCCAATTAGAATGTTGATTATCAAGTGTGGAGGGCGAGACCTGGGGCCCAGGGTTACGCCACATGCATCCAAAGATGGTGACTGACAGAGAGCCAAAGGGCGTGCTGAATGCGCCTTGAGAAAAACAGGAAGCATTTACCATTGACTGTATGATAATTAGTTCAGCAGCTTAGCACGTGGACAGGTATATCTTACATGTACGCTTGAGCTCGTGATCGCTTGACCTTTAATAGGATTGGATGGACATATCTGGTTACAATTGCATATGCGTGAGACTTCTTATATATTGAGGGTGTCATCTGAATGAAGAGGAAGCTGCTTCACGAACTTCTGAAGAGTACGTGTTGTTTGTCCCACTGGTCGGAGGCAAACGACAAGTGGCGGCCTGTACTGGGAATGGTGAGTGCTCAGGTAAATAAAAGACAGTTTCACTAGCCAATTAACGAGAAGGTTTCCCTATTTGAGGAAATGGTGGCCTTAAGGTTTTAACAGAAGATTCCCCTAGAGAGGGAATATAACAGAAGATTTCCCTAGAGAGGGAATGTAATGAAAAACTGTCCCAAGAGACAGCGAAGGACATCCTGTAGTGAATGAATATGTGTAAGATGTTACATTTTCTTGTTTTGTTTCTGTTTGTTGTTGTTGTGGCGTGTAAGGTGTTACCTTTTCTTGTTTCATTTCTGTTTGTTGTTGTTGTGGCGATATGGACATTAGTTTGTTTCTGTCTGACTTCCAAAAAAACAAAATTTCAAGAACGGTTAAGAGAAGGGGAAAAAATATTAGAAACTGTAAAAGAAGAACAATCAAGTCGAGCTTCTGAAAGAGAAAGTAGATGTTCAGACCTCTGTGCCTCCACCAGAGCAGTATTAACTCCAGAGATGGGAGTACAACCAATACCAACTTCGGTTGTTGGCCCATTACCTAAAGGAACAGTGGGACTAGTTCTGGGGAGGATTTCTTCTGCTTTAAAAGGATTAAATATTGTCCCTGGAGTTATAGACCCTGATTTTACAGGAGAAATAAAAATCCTTGCTTCTTCACCAAGAGGTGTAGCAATAATAGCTCAAGGTGATCCCATAGTACAATTGCTGGTCTTACCCAGCTGCCATGATCAATATACATCAAGAATATTATTAGGGGAAATAAAGGATTAGGTTCTACTGGCCAAAATATGGTCATGTTAACATTGGATTTAAAAGATAGACCTATGACAAAGTTAGTGATAGAAGGCAAAAGTTTTGAGGGCTTCTTAGATACTTGGGCTGACAAAAGTATCATCAAAATTACAGAATGGCCCAAAGCCTGGCCACTTCAATAGGCAGATCAGACTTTAAGAGGATTGGGTATGACTTCCAATCCTAACAAAAGTGCAGCCATATTTAAATGGAAGGTGGCTAACCAGGAGTTATGTTCTGATACTGCCCGATGTAATGCAGTTGCGGGCAATCCTCAATGGAATCTAAACATGCTGATAGGCCAAGGACCATATGAAGGGAAAGGAAATCAGATTAATTTCCACCCCAGGGTGTATCAACAAATTAACCCTCAACTTTTAATCTATCATTATATGGATGATATTTTGCTAGCTCATAAGGAAAATCCTGTCTTAGAGCAATGTTATAATTCCTTACTAAAGTCACTGGACCTTCATTTACCCACCTCAAGTTTGGGCCCCCTGTTTGATATTCTTAAAGGTGATTCTGATCCCCTTTCTAAGTGGGTGCTTACCCCTAAGGCTCGAACAGCTCTCAAGTTTATTGAAACAGCTATGGAAAAGGTTCATCTTGATCGTATTGACCTAGCTAAGCCTTTATCATTCATTGTCTTGGCCACAAATAAGTTACTCACAGGAGTGTTTTGGCAAAAAGGTCCTATTCTATGGGTTCACAAGAATTATGTTCCTAACAAGGTCTTATCCTTGTTTACTGAATCTGTGGCAGAATTAATCCTTAAGGCATTAAAAGTATCCCTTTCCACCTTTGGATCACATCCCTCGACAATAACTACTCCATATACTACTGATCAGATACAATATCTTATTAATAATTCAAATTCATGGGCTATAGTCTTTACTAATACTTCTGCTGTGTTTGACAATCATTTGCCATCTGATCCTCTTCTCCAATTTTGGAGTCAACATCCTATAATTTTTCCTAAAGTCACCCGAAAAGAACCTATTACAGGAGCTACCCTTATATTTACTGATGGATGAAAAAATGGTACGGGTGCTATTACTATAAATAATGTTACAGAAACGTTGCTGTTTAATACTCTATCTGCACAACAAACAGAACTATTAGTAGCTATAGAAGTATTCAAAACCCACCATGAGCCTTTTAACCTATTCTCTGATAGCAAGCACGTTGTTAATGCTGTTCAAAATTTAGAATTACCTGGTCTGATTTCCCTCACCTCCACTATTACTAAATATTTACAATACTTACAAAAACTTATCTGGGACAGAAAACATCCTTTTTTCATTGGGCATGTTTGGGCTCATACTGACCTTCCAGGTCCTCTAAGTTTACTCAATGATTCAACAGACACGGCCACCAGAGACCCACCCATCTTTAATATGCTTGAAAATACAAAAAACTTTTCATTCCAAATTTCATGTAAATGCTTCCACTCTATGTACACGTTATAAAATTACTAAGGCAACAGTTCAGGACGTAGTCAAGTCTTGTGCAAAATGTGTTACACTTATTCCTAACCCCTCATTAGGAGTAAATCCAAAAGGGCTTCAGCCCAATCATATTTGGCAAATGGATGTAACTCATTATTCAGAATTTGGAAGACTACAATTCATTCATGTGTCTATTGATACCTTTTCAGGATTTATTATGGCCTCTGCTCACTCTGGGAAAAAAACCAAAGATGTAATAACACACTGTTTACACTCTTTCTCCATCCTGGGCATTCCCAAACAAATTAAGACAGATAATGGTCCTGGATATATGTCCCAGGCCTTTAAGCAATTTTGTACCACCTTTGGTATTCAACGTGTCACAGGAATTCCCTATAATCCTACTGGACAAAGAAGCATTGTTGAGCGTGTCCATTTAACGCTTAAAAACATGCTTTATAAACAAAAAGGGGGAATAGGGGCATCATACAGATCCCCAAAAGACAAACTATCTGCTGCCTTGTTCATTTTAAATTTTTAAAATCTCAATTCTGAGGGCTGATGGGCTGCTGACTGTCATCCAGAGCCTAATAAAAAACATCTACCTCAAGTTCTCTGGAAGGACATTCTATCAGGACAATGGAAAGGCCTGGATCCGGTATTAATCTGGACCGGAGGGTCTGTTTGTGTTTTCCAACAGGACGCACAATTGCCAATTTGGGTGCCGGAGCGATTGGTCAAGGTCTCAGCAGAGACCCAAAAACAGGAAGAAGATGAGGAGGCTTCTCCCGCTGATGGTGCTGGCGATTTCTCACCAAGTTAATGGAGGAGACTCGCATGAACTATGGGGGATGGTAAAGATGTGACCCTATCCTGTACCCCTTACCAACTCTTTTATTCTATATTCTCCTATTTTTACAACAATTGGGCACATTTCTCCAGTCTGCTGTTCAATGGGGAAAAGAATGGTTTGGGTTTTTATCCAGGGGAGGTCTCTTGTGTGTTGTATCTGTTCTGTGCATATAGTATTTATACAAAATGCGTATACATTGGCACAGAGAAACAGCCATTATTCGCCAAGCTCTCGTCGCAATTGATGCTGGCTCATCCCCCCAAGTCTGACTAAATGTGCTAGACTGGTAGTCAAAGACGGGTAAGATTCATGAGGAGGTCATACCAACCTAAGATAGCAAATGAGGGCTACAGCCTCATTGTCCATTTACGGGTAAGGATGTTGCTCTGCCGTGGACAACCTAAGACAGGCACGGTCTCCTTTATAAACAGACAGGGGTAAATGTGGCGGGCGAAACCCGGGGCTCAGGGTTACGCCACATGCATCCAAAATGGCGACTGACAGAGAGTCAAATGGCGTGCTGAATGCGCCTTGAGAAAAACAAGAAGCGTTTACCATTGGCTGTATGATAATTAATTCAGCCACCTAGCACGTGGACAGATATATCTTACATGTATGCTTGAGCTCGTGATCGCTTGACCTTTAATAGGATTGGATGGACATATCTGGTTACAATTGCATATGCATGAGACTTCTTATATATTGAGAGTGTTATCTGAATAAAGAGGAAGCTGCTTCACGAACTTCTGAAGAGTACGTGTCATTTGTCCCGCTGGTCAGCGGCAAGCGACAATCAAGAACACAAGCAACAATAGGTGTTGGAGAGGATGTGGGGAAAAAGGTACACTCATACATTGCTGACGGGGTTGTAAATTAGTGCAGCCACTCTGGAAAGCAGTATGGAGATTCCTCAGAAAACTTGGAATGGAACCACCATTTGACCCAGCTATCCCACTCCTTGGCCTATACCCAAAGGACTTAAAATCAGCATATTGCAGAAATACAGCCACATCAATGTTCATAGCTGCTCAATTCACAATAGCCAGATTGTGGAACCAACCTAGATGCCCTTCAATTGATGAATGGATAAAGAAACTGTGGTACATATATAGAATGGAATATTACTCAGCCATAAAAAATGATAAAATTATGACATTTGCAGGCAAATGGATGAAATTGGAGAATACCATTCTAAGTGAGATAAGCCCATCTCAAAAATCCAAAGGACGAATGATCTTGCTGATAAGTGGATGATGACCCATAATGAGGGGTGGGAGAGGTTAATGTTAGGGTTAGGGTTAGTATTAGTGTTAGGGAGGGGGGCAAGAATGGAGAAAGGAAGGACTGTATAGAGGGAAAAGAGGGGTTGAAGGGGTGGGGGGAAAGGAAAAAATAACAGAATGAATCAAACAACATTACCCTATGTAAATTTATGATGCAAATGGTATGCATTTACTCCATGTACAAACAGAGAAACAACATGTATCCCATTTGTTTACAATAAAAAAAAGAAAAAAATGAAAAAAAATAAATAAATAAAATAAAGTCCTTCTAGCTTTGAGAGTCTGGGCTGAGAAATCTGCTGATATCCATATTTTTTTCCCCCTCTATGAAACCTGATGCTTATCTCTCTCTGTCTTCAAAATCCTATCTTCATTTTGTATGTTAGGCATTTTCATTATAATGTGCCTTGGTGTGTATCTCTTGTAATTTTGTGCATTTGGTGTTCTGGAAGCTTCTTGTACTTGATTTTCCATTTCATTCTTCAGGTTTCAGAAATTTTCTGATATTATTTCATTGAATAAGTTGTTCAGTCCTTTGGTTTGTATCTCTGTGCCTTCCTCAATCCCAATAATTCTTAAATTTGGTCTTTTCATGATGTCCCATAATTCTTGGAGGTTCTGTTCATTATTTCTTACCATCTTCTCTGTTTGGGCAACTTTATTTTCAACATTAAACATTTTGTCTTCATTTTCTGAGGTTCTTTGTTCCAAGTGGTCTAATCTGTTGGTGATGCTTTCCATTGAGTTTTTTTATTTGATTTATTGTTTCCTTCATTTCAAGGATTTCCATTTGGTTTTTGTTGTTGTTGTTGTTGTTGTTTTGAGAATCTCTTTATTGAAATGATCTTTTGCTTCCTGCAGTTGCTCTTTCAACTATGTATTGGAGTGATCATTCATTGCCTTCATTTGCTCTCTTATCTCATTCTTTGCTTCACAAAACATTTTAATTATGTATATTCTAAACTCCTTTTCTGACATTTCTTCTACTATGCTGTCACTGAATTCTATTAATGTAGAATCTAGGTTTGTTTAGATCATTTTCTTCCCTTGTTTTTTTCATGTTGTTCATGTATATTCCCTTCTACCGTGCAGATCTGGAGTATTGCAGTTTCCCCCTTATAGGCTTATAGTGACCCTATAGGTTTCCAAAACCTTTTCTTTAAGGGGGAGATCAATATTAGCAGTGCCCAGTACAGAAAATATGCCACCCTAAACCAAATAGCCCCTATGAAAACATTAACAATATTGTCATAATAAACATAATTAGCTCAATTATTATCTATAGTATAACAAATAGATTTGTAGTAAGGTCTGCAGTTTCCAATGGAGGACAAAGAGGATGGGGGAGTGTGGGATGTAGCTGTTAATGGGATAAGAAAAGAGTATATAGAAGTTTTAGGTTGTAGAAAGAGTGAAAGTGTAATCCAATGAAGTTGGTTGTTAGCATGAGAAAAGGGAGAAAGAGTCTCTGAGGAAACTGGTAAACAAAAGGAAAATAGAGTGAGAAAAGCAAAGAAGTACAAACTTAAATATTTTCAAAAAGGAGAAAAAAATTCTACACTATAACAGTCTTATAGTATTCAAACCTCCCAGTCTTCAGTAGCCTGATGTATGAGAGGTACCTTACAATGAGCTTCCAGTCTCCAGCAGGCGTCTCAGGATGAGATTTGTCCCTCCTAAAGATGGGAGCTACCACTTCCAGGATAATCCAAGATGGCTGCTCTGCTTTCCAAATGTTGGCAAATGGGGAGCTGCATCTTGGGGTGTGGGTGTGGTCGACTGGAGGTCCTGCAGGCAGGGTGCGGTTGGTCGGGCAGGGGATCCTTGAGGTGGGGTGTGATCAGTCTGTTTGAGGGATCCCAGAGTTGGGGCAGAGTCAGTTTGGGGATCCTGGTGGTGTGGTACAGTCAGTCTGGGGATCCTGATGGTAGGGAGCAATCAGTTGGTCTGGGAATTTGGGAGGCAGGGAGTGGTCGGTTGGGTTGAGGAGTCCTGGAAATGGGGCTCAGTCAGTCCGGTCGGGGATCCTACAGTTCCTGGCTGTTGTCTCAAAATTGCGGCATCCACATGTAACCAAACCTGAAGGTACTGTGACAGTGGAATTCCAGGTAACAGTAGGCAACTGGCAATCGACTGGCAGTTTGCAATCAGTCTGCTGGCTGCTGCCAGATGATCGGCAGGTGAACCTCAGGCGGTGGGTGATGTAGGTGAAAGGCAGGCATTGGACAGGCAAGAGACAAGCAAATGGCAGATGATAAGTGCCAGTCAGTGAGCAATCTGCACTCAAAAAGTAGTCAATATGCTGGCAGACTACAGGTGATCCCAGTGGACAATTGGGTAAACAGCAGGGGATCTATAAGCAGCAAAGACTGCCTCACTGAGAAACAGATATCCTATGCTTGAAACCGAGTTATGGAGTGACAAGGAATGCAGCCTCCCTCTAGTCCACTATCTTGGATCTCCTAATTGATTGTTTTATAACCAACATCATCATCCAACGCTAACTTTTCTTATCCATGTGGGTAGTGGTTGAGAGACTCCCACAGTGGATATCCATTTTGTCTTGCTTCACTTTTTGTAAAGATTATCCTTTCCTCAATTGTGAATTTTTAGGACCTATGTCAAAAAGTGGTTAAGTGTATATGCAAGGATTTATTTCTGAGTTCTGTAGACTTTTCCATTTGTCTCTGTGTTGGTTATTATGTCAATATCATCACAATTTGATTACAGTATCTTTCCAGACAATTTGAAGTCAATAGTGTGATGTCTCCAGATTTGTTGTATTTGATCAAGATTGCTTAGGCTATCTTTTGTAGCTCTATGGGAATTTTAGGACTGTTTTTCCTAATTCTTTGAGAAATGTCATTAAAATTTTGGTAGTGAATGCATTGAGATCTGTAGATCCTTTGGGGTTGCTATGGAAACTTTAGCAATATGGATTATTTCATTCCATTAACATAGGACATCTTTCCACTTATTTATGTTTTCTACTAATTTCATCAAATTTTGTGGGTTTTAGTATACAGGTCTTCCATCCACTTGATTTAAACTTATTCTTCAGTGTTTTATTTATGTTGGTCAGTAGAGCAAGCAGAAATTCTAGAAATGAAAGACTCAATAAATGAAATAAATAATTCAGTTGAGGGCTGGGGATATAGCTCAGTTGGTAGAGTGCTTGCCTTGTAAGCACAAGGCCCTGGGTTCAATCCCCGGCACCGCAAAAAAAAAAAAAAAAAAAAAAAAAAAAATCAGTTGAAAGTATCATAGGTAGATTAGTCCATGTAGAAGATAAAATTTTCAGACCTTGAAGGTAGGGGTAGTAGGGATTGAACCCAGGTATACTGTACCACAGAGTTACATCTTCAGCCCACTTTACATTTATTTTTTTTAATATTTTTTAAATGTTGATAGACCTTTGTTTTATTCATTTATTTGTATGTGGTGCTGAGAATTAAATGCAGTGCCTCACACATGCTAGGCAAGCACTCTACCACTGAGCTACAACCCCAGCTCCCACTTTTACTTTTTATTTGGGAAATAGTCTCACTAAGTTTCCCAGACTGTCCTCAAACTTGTGATCCTCCTTCCTCAGTCTCCCAAATTGCTGAGATTATAGGTATGCACATTGGTGCACATCAGGTTATGGGATCTTAACCCTTCAGTCAGTATATGGGTTTGTTTTCTTAATTATTTTCTTCAAATACTTTGTCTGAGATCAGATTCAACACAGGTCTACTGTACCATTTTAATTGCTTTAACCCATTGTCACTATATTTTTATTTTCTTCCTTGATATCATGGAGACTTGGTCCAAGAGGCCAACACAGAGCTTGGGTCCTCTGTGACAAACCTGGAACTTGGGTCTCCGGGGGAAGACCAGAATGCTGAATCTGTTTGAATGGGCTACTAGGGATGAACCTGGTACTGGGGAAGGCCTGGGTACCTTCTCCTCAAGGTACTTCAGATTCTGCTAGTTTCCCTGTTTGTTTCCCTTCTTGACTATGGTCAACTACCTGACCTCAGGGAAAATATATGTTTGTTTGTTTTTTATGTATGTTTTTTTTTTTTTTTTATTTTAATAATGGAACCCTGTTGGTATGTTGATAAAGCATTTTGGATTAGGATTATTTTACAATCTTCCAGTCAAATATAAGTTTGGAATGGGCATGTGCTACTGGCCTGTTACCTTTAGGTTTCCACTTTTATAACTCCTACTTTCTCCTTATGTGGCACAGGGAAGCCACTTGGAGATGAAATAAGCAAAAATAACCTTTCCTCTGGGTTATAGGAAAAGCTATGATGAGTTGTTTGTCCCATGGAGAATAAACGTTTATTATGAGAAGAACCTGACCATGTATTCCAAAGAATGACTCTTCCTTTCCCTGTGAAAAAGTCATGAAGAGATAGTATTCAGATCTTCCCTGAGAAAATGTGATGGGGTTCTTAGAGGTAAATTCTACAAATGTGTGGAGGCACCTCTAATGCACAGGCCCTCAACAGTTTCCATTATCACTCTAGAACACATTAAACTTTAGCAATTTGTGCAAATTGCTCTTTAAATTTTCCTATCAGTTTATGTCTTTTCAAGTTTCAGCTACAGGTAAGAATAATATGTTACTCTGAATATATTGACTCTCCAGATTTCAGGAGGTCGATTAGTGTCACATAGTTCTATGATAAATCCAAGGTGTCATTTTCAGTTTTTCCAGATTTTTCTTCTTCTAAGGAAATAAGTGTTTTCTTCAAAACAGTTTAAATATTAAAGGTGAAAGTCAATATATGCCTTTTTTTTTTTTCTTGCAGTGCCGGGGATTTTGCTCACAAGGCAAACACTCTACCAACTGAGTTATGTCCCCAGCCCCTATCACATGCATTTTTGAAGAATACTTTTGCTCTCTATAGATTCTGAAACTAATGGGTTGCTTTTCAATTATAATTCCTCACTACCTTAATGGTGTTGCTTCACTGAATTCTCACTTGCATTGCTTCTCCTGAGAAATCTTCTGCCTCACTCCTTTTATTTTCTGTATCTAATGTGCCATTTTTTTTTGCTGCTTTTAAAAGTCTTTGTCTCTGCCTCTTAGAAATTAAATTATAATGTGACTTCATGTAGGTTTCCACATGTTTGTTATTTGCCATTCATTGAATTTCTTCACTCTATAGTTTTATGTTTGTCATCAAACTTGGGTTTTTGTCAGCAATTATTTCCTCAAATATGTGTTATGTCTCTCTTTTTGCCTCTACAGCAATCTACTCATGTATTTTAGTACACATGAGGTTGTCTCACACCTCATTTCTGCCATTTTCATTTTATTTGATTGTTTTTGTTCTGGGTTTCATTTTATTTGTCTTAAACTACACTAATCTAATTCTGCAATGTTGCCTATGCCATTGATCCATTAATCTCATTCCTTTAATGTTTCAATTCAAATGTTGGATTCATATCTGTAAATTCAAATCATTTCTTTTAAATATTTTCTAAAGATATAACCAATGTGTTTGATTATATGAAATATAGTTAAAATAACAATTTTAATGGTTTTGTCTACTAATTCTACCATGTTGTCAGGTTTCCATTAAATTTAATTCATCCACATTTTGAGTCATATTTTCATTTTTTAATTTAGTTTTCCATGCTTGGTAATATTTTTTAATTAATTTGATAACAGATATTATGAGTTTTGCTTTCCTAGGTGTGATATATTTTTGTATTCTTTTAACTATCCCTAAGCATTGTTTTGGAACATAATGAAGTTACTTGAAAACAGTTTGATTATTTAGTATCTCATTTTGAAGTTGTTTTGTTTTGCTTTGTTTTGTTTCATCAGATAAACATTTAGTCTACTAGTAAGTGTTAGGGAACAGACAGATGTGAATGCCCACTGTGCAGACGCCCACATGCTTTCTTTCCCAAGAAACAATTTATCTGCAATCCTGTCTGGCCTAAGTATGTTGGGACTAATGACATGTTAACTAACTCAGGCTGACTCCTTAATCCCTGGCAAGTGAGCTAGATCAAGGCCTCAAAGGTGGTCACAATAGTTAATGATGATAAATCGGACCACCGTCAGGGATTGGTTAACAACAGTTCTGTGAACATGATCAGCTTGTGCTTGCCATATAGTCCTATGGGACTCTTGCCTGCGTGAACCACCCTAGCTGACCTTTAAGCTGATTGGTTCCTGCCTAGCCTCCACCCTACAGAAAAGCTGTGTGATTTCCTTAATAAATGATATTCCTGCTGTGCCTTGTGCGCTGATAGACCTCCTGGCTCTGGTGTGTTTCCTTTGCCACTGACACTCATCATCCTGCTCGGCCCCATATTCTCCTCAGGTAGGCCCTGAGGAGGTACATCAGACCTTGTTGCCTGACAGGGAGCAACAACTGGTGCCCCGTGTAAGGAAGACGAAGTCACCGACAGGCCAATCGGATTGCAGGTGAGTGTACTCCCATAAAATATGGGACAGTCCAATTCCAAGTCTGAACCCCCCCTTGACTCCCTTAGAATTTTCCTTAGAAGTAGAGGATTGGAACTCTCAGATAGCTAGGCGTTTCAGACCTGGAAGGCCCTCACTAAGGCAGCCCCTTGACTGCCTGAAGTAAACTTGTTTGACTGGTTCACATGGGGTTGTGTAGAACAACTTGTTAGGAAGAGAGAAATCAGCTTAAGGGAGGGTCCCCCATTGGGAGTCCGCCCTACATTATCCGCCTTTAAGGTGTGCTTCTCTCCAGGACCTCCCAAAGGGGGCTCCAAGGTTCCCCCCAAAGAGCCGCTGCCTCCGGATGGCAGAAAATCTTCCCAGTGGCCATTTTGTGATACTGGGAGAGAACTCACTGACTCTAACCTCCCCCCTCCCTGTATGGCCTTCCCAGTAAATGTTAAAATGTTAGTTTGGGAAGGAATGACTACCGATCACAAATTGGCCTGTGCAGGGATGAAAGATTGTTCCATGGGAAGGTGGACTGTGGCTAACAAACATTGGCACACAGCTTCCGCAAGCGAGCGGGCAGATGGAAGGGGATTCCTTACCTTCAAGTCTCTTCTTTCTTGTGCTTCTATGCTCTTCCTGCAAACTTGAACACCTCTTTCTTCTCCCCCTCTTAATACCTCCTCCTCTTCCAACTTCAACTCAGCTGGTTCTGCTTCCATTCCCCGGCCCAGCCCACCTAGTCCTCCTGCCACGAGGTCCCACATATGCTGGTGTGGAGGGAATAACCAGCCCAACCATCAGTGGCATGTCCTAGTAAGGAGTATGATATAGTAGCCCCAGTCCCCACAAGTAGTGGGAGATAATTTTTTCACAATTTTCTGCATCCAAACCTGAATTGAACCAGGAAAAAGGGTTAAAATGCCCTAGGCATCATGTTTCTGCTAGAACATTTTAGCCCCTTTCAGATCCAGATCTCAGTCAAGGTTTACATTGAAATGTAAATGGAGGAAGCCAGAAGACTCAGTAGGAGACTGAAAGGAGCAGACTTGGATGTCTCACGAATAAATGACAAGCCCCTAGCAGATGGCAAGCTAAAAAGACATAAGTGTCACGAGAGCACTGCACCAAGGAGATAAGACACCATCTGGACCAGAATTGGAAACAAGTCAAGAAAAAGGGTATATAAACTCCCCTCTCAGACAGCTCCTTGGCTCAGCCCAGATCTCCTGACGAATCCACGTCAGCCAGGTTCGCGAGCCCCACAGATTATCCATCCACCGAGTCTGCCGAGACTCTGCTATTCTGATGTCTTCACGATCAGCAGAGCCCGCCGTCCTCAATTTCCAGATCATCAACCAGAGGGAATTCTGAGACCAGCCGTTGTCTTCTCTCCTACTAAGATAACATCGCATTCGGGGTCATTGGAACAGGCAAGGAAGAGAGGACTTTGGACTATTTGATTGAGGTGTGCTTTATTTGCCATTCGATTTGATCGATGTGTGATATTAGAAAGATTAAGGTTTGTGTTATCCCAAGTGTATCAAATAAAGCCAATTTGTTTGGAACCGAATTCTAGTCATTCGCCTCTCTGCCGCTCATGACAGAGACCGGTCTCAAACCCAAGGGGGAAAAAAAAAAAAAAAACAGCAAAAAAGTCTTACCTGAACTCCAGCAAAAGTAAATTTTATGGTGCTTTACTAAAGTAATTAACACTTTTCCAGGATTCTTGTTTTTTTTGAATTCTACATTTTTTTGAGCTCATGATTTTTTTTAATCAGTTCTATTTTTTTTATTCAACTAGAGTTTTTGAACATCTGTTACATTGCAATGGAGATTCACCTATAAAGTTACAAGGTCTTTGATTTTGTTATTCGTATGTTGTGCTGTCTGATGCCATGTTTTGTCTATATCAAAATTAAGTGCTCCTAAAATTAAAATTTAAAAATGGATCCAAATATTTTTAACTCACGTGATTTAAAAAGGTTCAATTTAAATTGGGTAAACTAATAGAAGTAAAATATCTTTAAAATTAACTCACAAGTCTCTAGGTGGTCAAACTAATAAAATGTTGATGTTTATGAAATGTCTAACATCAATTTTTCTAGGACTTTTCTTCAACAGGAAAGAGAAGGCAAATACTGTTTACACTTGTCTGACATCTTGTTTTTTTTTTACACTTGTCTGATATCTTTTTTTTTTACAATAAGATGAGTGATGCACAGTAGCAAAAATGGGACAACAGTGATTAAGATTAGGGTCTCTGACCTCATAACTTTGGACAGTGGACTTCCTTGAGAGCTACACAGAGCTCTTAACATTGCACTTTGCAGCTCTACCATCTTAGATCTACAGGCTCAACTTGATTCCTTGGCCACTGTCATCCTGCAAAATCGTCATGGTTTGGATCTGCTAACGGCAAAGGAAGGAAGATTTGCCTGTTCCTTGGTGAGGAATGGTTTTTCTACACCAACCGCTCTGGCATTGTACAAGATAAAATCAAAAACCTACAAGAAGATCTGGAACATCATAGGAGCAAGCTCCACTCTCATTTGCTCTGGACTGGGTTACACGGGTGGCTCCCCTACCGCCTCCCGCTTAGGGGACCACTGTTCACCATTATCCTTGTGTTCACCTTTGGGCCTTGCATAATCAATAAGCTTATCCATTTCCTGAAAAGCTAGGCTAAATCTGTGCAGATCATGGTGGTCTGACAGCATTATACCGCCCTTGATAATAATGATTGGGAACGCTATAGGATCATGGATCACTCATATCAGGACACTGGGGTCTAAGTGTCTCTCCCTTAAGCCCTGCTCCTTCTGAGGGACCCGCCTGAAGCACTAAGGTGGTAGTCAATGAAGGGTAAGATCCTCAGAGGAGGACAACCTAAGACAGGCACACCTTCAAGTAAGGCAGACCCCCAAACTGCTAGGGTGATATTCCATGATGGGTAAGACCATCCCAGGGGCAACCTAAGACAGACACACCCTTAATATAAAACAAAAAAGGGGGATGTGTTGGGACTAATGACACGTTAACTAACTCAGGCTGACTCCTTACTCCCTGGCGAGTGAGTTAGATCAAGGCCTCAAAAGCGGTTTCAATTGTTAATGATGATAAATCTGACCACCGTCAGGGATTGGTTAACAATAGTTCCGCGAATGTGATCAGCTCTTGCTTGCCATATTGTCCTATGGGACTCTCACCTGCGTGAACCCCCCATGCCTTGCTGACCTTTAAGCTGATTGGTTCCCGCCTAGCCTCCACCCTACAGAAAAGCTGTGTGATTTCCTCAATAAACTAGATTCTTGCTGTGCCTCCTGCGCTGACAGACCTCCCGGCTCTGGTGTGTTTCCTTTGCCGCCAACACTCATCATCCTGCTTGGCCCTGTATTCTCCTCAGGCGGGCCCTGAGGAGGTACATTGGACCTTGTTGCCTGACAGGGAGCAACATAAGTGGACAGGATATGTCACATTACTCAGAAAACTACCTGTTAACTAGAGGACAAATGCAGGTAAAAACTAATTTTTATAAGAGGCACCCAAGTTATCCTAAAGGGTGTGACTTTTATGACCAGATCATGGAACTCTGGGAGATAAAAAAAAAAAAAATTCTGCTAATCATAAAATCTTAAGGATGTAGGGTTAAGAATAAAATTAGAACCCATCAGCATGGGTCAATGTGACCTACATTTGCCGTGACAGTAAATACCCAAAAGTCTGATGTCATCCTGCTGTCAGTCAAACATGGAGAGGTGGACTGGGCAGGACTCTTTGGAAACTTCTCTAGGATACCTAATAAAGTTGGAGTACAGGAGGCACACATTCTCCCTCTCCTCCCTGACAGGACCTACTCTCCCTTGAGAGTGTCCCTTACCCTTTTCCTATCAATTCAATAAACTCATGCCTATTACTCTGAACAACATGTTGGAAATCTTTCTGACTTGATCACAAGAATCAGCAGGATTATTCTCAGTAACCAATATCACACAAAATATATGATTTCCAAAACTGGCTGATAGAAACTCACAATTTCTGTGTTATGTGAACCCTGGGAACTGAAGTCTCTAATTCCTTCAGATTTTTATTCCTGGCCTTTGGATAGTTTTCTTACATCAGTCTACTGATTAATTCTCTTCTGAACACCCACAGGTGACCCTTGGAATATTTGTGGATTTCTATATGTGACTCTTTCTTTGTCCTCTATGTTACACATTTTTATTGCCCTTATTTTCAGCTCCTCTTCTTTGACTCAGTGAAACTTACAGTCTCTGACTAACTTACAATTATCCATATTGTGTTCCAGAATCTCTCTGGGTAGTTAGATAGGGAAGTTATAGAGCTTACCATTTTTTTTGCCTGTCTCTTAGGAATTATTGGACTTTATCAGGTACCACCCTATGCACTAAAAGTCACTATTTCACATATTGTTTATCGAGTATGAAGATAAATCTGATCCCTGTTACTCTATCTTTTCTAAAAGAAGAAGTTTCTATGTATTTCTTAATATTAAATATTGTATTTTTAGTATTTGCCTCCTTTGCATAAATTAAATCAAATATACATATTTGTACACATATATGTATATATGTGTGTAGTATATATATGATGTATGTATATATAGATATATATACATAGTGTATATATGTACACACACATGTATATATTCAAATACACAATAAAGTTTAATTCAGTTATAGTGAAAAATGAAATTAGGCATTTGCTGTTAAATGAATGAAACTACAGGACATCATTCTAAGTGAAATAAGTCATATTCAGTAAGTCAATTATTTTGTCTCACATGTGTAAGTGAGAGAGAAAAAAGGAATAAAAAGAGGATCTCATAGGGGCTGGGGTTGTTGCTCAGTGGTAGAGAGCTCACCTTGCACATATGAGGCCCTGAGTTCGATCCTCAGCACCATGGAAAAATAAAATGAAGGTATGTCCACCTACAACCAGTACATGTACATATACGCACACAAATTTTTTTTAAAAAGAGGATCTCATAAAATAGAAGAAAGTTCAATATAGAAAAGAAAGAAGATGTAAAGGGAGGGTGGAGTGGAATTTATGGTGATATACTGGGGTATGAAAGCTACCAAATTATGCTACGCCCATGTATTAAGTTACGAAAATGAATCTCACTTCACATATAATTATAATACATTAGTAGTAATAATAATAATAGATCAGTAGAGTAGAGCAAGCAGATCAGGATGAGGGAGAAGGGGAGAGAAAGGGAAGTTAAAGATGAATGAGATCGATTAAATCATATTATGTGAATGTACAAAAGTAGCATGATTAATATAACTATTATGTGGAATTAAAATGCACCAATAAGTGCTGGGAAAACTGGAAATCCATATGCACCAGAATGAAACTAAACCCCTATCTCTAACCCTGCACAAAAATCAACTCACAATGGATCAAGGACCTTGAAATCAGACCAGAGACCCTTCATCTTATAGAAGAAAAAGTAGGTCCAAATCTTCAACTTGTTGGCTTAGAACAAGACTTCCTCAACAGGACTCCCATAGCACAAGAAATAAAAGCAAGAATCAACAACTGGGACAGATTCAAACTAAATAGCTTTCTCTAAGCAAAGGAAACTATCAGCAATGCGAAGAGAGAGCCTACAGAGTGGGAGAAAATTTTTGTCACTCATACTTCAGATAGAGCACTAATTTCCAGAATATATAAAGAACCCAAAAAAATTCTACACCAAGAATACAAATAACCCAATCAACAAATGGGCTAAGGATATGAACAGATACTTCACAGAAGAAGATCTACAAGCAATCAAAAAACATATAAAAAAATGTTCACCATCTTTAGTAATAAGAGAAATGCAAATCAACACTACACTAAGATTCCATCTCACCCCAATTAGAATGACAATTATCAAGAATACAAGCAACAATAGGTGTTGGAGAGGATGTGGAGAAAAAGGTATACTCATATACTGCTGGTGGGATTGCAAATTAGTGCAGCCACTTTGGAAAGCAGTGTGGAGATTTCTTAGAAAACTTGGAATGGACCCACCATTTGACCGAGCTATCCCACTCCTTGGTTTATACCCAAAGGACTTAAAATCAGCATACTACAGAGATACAGCCACATCAATGTTCATAGCTGCTCAATTCACAATAACCAGATTGTGGAACCAACCTAGATGCCCTTCAATTGATGAATGGATAAAGAAACTGTGGTACATATGTAGAATGGAATATTACTCAGCCATAAAAAATGATAAAATTATGGCATTTGCAGGCAAATGGATAAAATTGGAGAATATCATGCTAAGTGAGACAAGCCTATCTCAAAAAACCAAAGGACGAATGATCTTGCTGATAGGATGATGACCTATAATGGGGGGTTGGAGGGGTTAGTGTTAGGGTTAGGGTTAGGGTTAGGGAAGGGGGGCAAGAATGGAGAAAGGAAGGACTGTATAGAGGGAAAAGAGGGGTGGGAGGGGTGGGGGGGAAGGGAAAAAACAATGAATCAAACAACATAACCCTATGTAAATTTATGATTATACAAATGGTATGCCTTTACGCCATGTACAAACAGAGAAACAACATGTATCCCATTTGTTTACAATTAAAAAAATAAAAAATAAAAAAATACACCAATAAGAAGTCAAAAAAGGAAAATAAAGAATAGTTATTTATGTTATTTTTTTTATTTATATAACCAACTTCCAAAAGGGCTCACAATGATCTTTGCTTCCTGATATTCACATTTTTGCGTAGTCCTGTGCCACAGAGTATGGTACATACTTGTAATCAATAGCATAATTTGGAATTCATGTTATTTGTCTTCTAATGGTAGTCACAGACACTGTGTCTCATCTTTGTTTTACTTTAGATCACTCAATGTCATATAAATCCAACTTTCACATTATGAATGTAATTAAGTGATCTTACAGACATGCCCATATGATGAGTAACTATGATCTCCTACCTAAAAAAAAGAAAAACAACACTAATTTGCCAGGCATGTGTGTGAGCCACCTTATAAACAGATCCATACGTCTAGTCATATCAAATCTTCTCATGAATTCAACTCTGACTGACATCTTGACTACAAGAGAAACCTTGTGGTTAAGTTTTCATGAGACACTTTCATTAAGTCTCGAGAAACCTTATGCAAGACTGCCAATTAATCTACTCCAGGATTGCTGAACCAACAAAATAATGTGATATAATAGTCATTTTAGGGCAATTTCCTATGAAGAAATGATACATATACTCTGATAACGTCAATATTTGGATTTTATAGTTACTGACTCAGTGAGATCTTGGGTTTTCCATCATAAGAATTAAAGGCACAAGTGCAAGACTGTTGTGACTTCTTGCACAAATAAAGGGGAGAAATTGCACTGACCAGAAAAGTTTTAAGCGGGCTCTCAGTACAAGGGAGTTTATTTTTATTCATGTGAAAGGAGTGGTATGGGTGGACTAAAGTTCAGTTGTGAATGTAAATTGGCATGTTTCAAAAGTTTTTTTTCACTTAGTTCTCCATTTCCACCCATGAAATAAGCCATTCAGAAAGTCATAGTTCAAATGTTTTCTCTCATATGCAGAAGCTAGTCCAAAATAAAGTTTAAAAAATAAAAAGGAAAAAAGAAAAACCAGGCAAGGAGGATACTATGAAAATAGAAGTGGAGTAGAGGAAAGGGATAGGGTGAGGAAGAAGAAACAGGAAATGAAAGGAACAATGGAATGAAATTGACCACATTATGCTGTGTACATATATGAATATACTACAAGAATTTCACCTTTATTTATATACATATAAAGCACTAATTTAAACAATCCATAAGTAAATGTAGGAACACCAGTAGAATAATTGAAGGAGAGCAGGAGAAGGGAAGAGAGAAGGGAAAAAGTATTGAGACTGAAGCTGAGCAAATTATCTTTCATTCATGTATAATTATGTCAAAATGAACCCCAATTTTATGTATAACTATAATCTGTTAATGAAAAAGAACATTGAAAGGTGTTTTTCTTTTCCTGGGCAAGAACTTTAACCTTAGTGGAGGGGTAAATCACAGTCATCCTGACACCAAACATTACATCTCTCACACTTATGCAGCATCCTGTATAAATATTTATGCCTGAGATAAGGATGAGTTGTTATAATTGTTAAGAGAGCACATGGATAGAACATGGAAGAAAACTTGAATCATGGCAAGTAACAGTTAATTCCCTGGGAATTTGCTATTTCAATATCTTCTCAAGGCTATTATCATTTATGTTGTTTGTACTTGGAGAGTCATGGCAAGGCCTGGCTTTAATGATAACATGTGCTATCTGAAACTGGTAAAGCTGTTTGAAAATTAGTGAGAGGGTAGAAGAAAGCACATATCATTCTCTTAATAGATAAAAAGTCATGAGTTAAGGTGGTAAAGCAGGGAAAAACATATAACATGCTTTTAATAATTAACAATTTACTAGTTGCTCGGGAGTGAATTTCCTCTTTATTCCTATGGTAGGCCCTGATTGTCTCAATGTGTTCTTTGGTTTTGTTATTTTGCCTTACATTCTGGTTATAAATAAATTATCGTTATAATTTGAGATTCTATGTGGTTTATCTTGCCTCCAGATGTGTTTTGCTTTTGTTTGTTGCAGACCAACAGATTTAAATAGATCACAGATATAGTAATCGAAATGATGCAATATTGGACTTTAATCTTTTAAGAGCTATTCTATTTCTTTACAAATTTGGAATGAAAGTTGGAAATCTCAGTTGAGCGCCTGAGGTATTTACCAAGAATTTTTCCTATTTGATGAACTTCATATTCATTTGCTGTTGTTGTTGCCATTGTTACATAAATCACTAGCTCAACTTTATTACTTTCATTTGGGAATTAACACAGGTCTTAAGGGGAGAGAGGTAGTATTTTGGTCTCAACTTTACTTTGGTATCTTGTCTTCCCAATTAAAAAAAAAATTAAAAATTGATATCTTTCTAATTCCTTTAAATAAGTATTATTTTATGGTGCCCATATTTTTGGTCAGTTTCAGAAGGAGTTTTGGATTGCTATAAACTAATGTATTATTTCAAAAATCAGAAATATCTGTATGTATTCAGTGTTTACAGATTATTTCTGAAATTTTGAACTAACATATTAACTGTACATATTAGTGGGATATATTGTGATTTTTCAACACATATATAAAATGTTCACTGATCAAGTTGTGGTGGGATGACAGATCTGACTCCATGAGAATGTTATAGGCCAGACTCTAAGGGAAATGACTAAACAGACTCCATTTTTCTCTGAGACTCCATGTTATGTAGGAAATAAGCTTCTCCCATGGGAACACCCGCCTCTGTGCCCATCATCAGTTACTTGGTGTGACATGTTTAATAATATACAATGGCAACTCCTATGTAGTGAAGAATTGCTCTCTTTTGATTCCTATTGCTCCTAAACAATGTACCATGTGAACAGTGATTTTGTGGATGTTAGTAACCATTCTTTAGTTTGTACCTAGGTAAGGGTCATTTTGACCCACTTCCCCCTCTATCGATGATCTCATGATGTTAATGTGTAATTTCAAATCATAGCAACAAACACTTATGATTAGTGTAATTTTAGGTATAAGAACCCCTACAACCCTGTGGTCGGGGCTGTTCTTCCAATAGCCATTTTTTGGGGCATTGTGTGAGAGAGTCAGCTGACCAACTTAATAAAGACTCAAATTTGGACTTCTCAGTGATGATCGGTCTGTTCTTAAGTTGTACCCCATAACAAAGTCAAGGTAATTAGCATTTCCTCTCCTTATAATTTCTTTGTTTGAAGACTGAAATTCTCTTTTCTAGATCCTTATAAATTATATTGATTTTTCAAAATTTTGCCGTGTGATCCTTCTTTGGATTTACATATATAGTTCTTCAGTAGGTTTTTAGCTGTATCTCATAATCATATTATGATAGAACTGTCACTAGGCTGATTTTAGCAAGTTCCTTGACTGTGTTTGTCAGAATTTATAGAATTGTACACATAAAGTTGTAGAATTTTAGTCTATATAAATTATGAGTTGATCCAGTAAACCTGTCTTAAATAATGAAATCCAATATGCACTGAAAACATGCATTGTAGAATCATAAATACAGCATGATACTGTATTTTTGAATATTCAAGTTAAATATTTTGTATTTGCATATACAGAGAAAGCAAACATAAATATATTAAAGCCACACTTTAAACTTCAAATAATGATTTTGCAAAGTTTAAATGAAATTGTACTGCCAGTAAACTCTTTCAACTTTGTATTTGTTGTTGTTGATGTTGTTGGTAACAGGGATTGAACTCAGGGGCACTCCACCACTGAGCAACAACTCCAGACCTGTTTTGCATTTATTTAGAGACAGAGTCTCACTGAATTGCTTAGCACTTCACTTTTGCTGAGGCTAGCTTTGAAGTCTTGATTCTCCTGCCTCAGCCTCCAGAGTTGCTGAGGTTATAGGTGTGTGCCACTGCACCCAGCTGTATTTTATTTCATATATTTTTCATTAAATTAATGTTTTTAATGATCTGTACCCTATATATTTTTAAATGATCATTATATTGCCCTGGTTGATCAATATTATGTGGTCCAAATGATGCTATGCCTGTTTGGGGGTTAAGCTTTCAGATAATATAAGCATTATAATGAAGAACTTTTAAGAAATCTTTGGAGTTTAGAGTTCTCTTGGGATCATATCTATTTTACCTATTACTATAATAAAAGTAATGACAATAAATCATGATATTCATTTATACATATTGCCTTACCTATTCTCATTCAAAGTCTCTGAGGAATGGCTCATTCCCTTGGTTTTTATAAAATTACATTTTAAAATTATGTGGATTATTAAAAATGATGTAAATATGTTAATTTAATTGTTCTTTTTGCATATTACTGAAACCAAAGTAAACCATCCAAGGAGTCTAAGGTAGGAGTAGGAAGAGGAGAATCAACATATTTTCTTTGTAGCTGAGTAGACTATGTCTCTTTATTATCTTGTAGTAGGATTTTTGGAGGTCTCAGATTACTTCACACTTAGACCTGATTCTCTTTCAGGTGCTAAACTCACATTAAAATTTCATAATAGAATGATGATTCAGTTTCTTTAGAGAACAGATTTTGACTGCTTACTTGGGCAGGAAATCATGGCTATCAGCCACACCCTGGGAGAGGATATATACCCAATGAGGCCAGTTGTTCTAAAATAAAATTTTAATTAATTATTTTGATTATTGCTCCATTTCTCAGTCTTAATATTTTATTTGTTCCTCTGAGTATGCAGTTTCTTTAGGATTTATTTGAATATAATCACTATTACCGCTAATATTTCTGGCCTAATTTAGTCACTGACATTTCCCTACTAACTCTAAAAATTTCCCCTAATTTTTATCTTCAGAGGGCATCTTTCCAGTTGTTAATAACTTTTATATTTGTATTGGTCAATTTAAATATTTTTCTATGAAACTAAAGGGAAATTTTGAGAAACAGTACATCTCAGTTTAAATCCTGTATCTACCACTTAATAATCTCGGCTCTTGAAAAAAAAAATTTTCACCATTTAAGTCTAGGTTTCTCAAATCTAAAACACAGTTACATTCATTTCTTCAAAGGGATCATTTTCAGGATTATGTGAAATAACTAACCTGATCTTTAATCTTGTGGTAAGTACTCAGTATTTATAGACTCTATTCCTCTTCTTATTTTATCTATGTTATAAACCAATTTTTTAAAAATCCAGAATCTAATTTATTTTCCTGTATTATTTTTCAGAAAATTCCCTAATGTGACATTAATGTAGGAAGTGTATAGTTTTTCAATCAGTTTAAAATATGTAGATGAAGAATATCTAGAAATTAACTATATAGTTATTTTTGTCTGATAGTTATGCTGAATCTGCAGTGCCATGAGCATAAAGGAAGGATGTCAAAATCGGGTTACTTCTACTGATTTTATACAAACATCTGAAGCCAAAACTCAACCCAACTTAAACACATGCACCCACATACACAACACACACACACACACACACACACAAAGATGATTGGACACAATTTTAGTTTGAGACCAAATTAAATTGTAAACTGAAATTCTACCCCAAGATATCTATTGAGACAAAAACAAGCAGTTGGTAGAAAATTATTTCCATATCGCTATTACAACAAGGAGATCTTATAAATGTTTCTCTGAGTATCATAATCTTGTATATGGTGGAAAAAGTCTGTGTGTGTATCAAATTTATTATAATAAAGTAGTGCATAAAAAGTATTCAATATTTAGATATTTATGCTTTCATCATATGGGATTAATATCTATGATAAATTAGTATTTAGGTCTCTGTGTGTATAAATCTCATTCAGATTTGCATCAATAGTATGTTTGCAAAGTACATATATATTGCTTTTTTTCTCTGAAGAAAATTGGTTTATTACTTTTCATGCATTCTGAAGACTATTGTTATGATATTAATATTGTCTAGACACATGGCCTCCATACAGAAATATGTATTTTAGTTCCTAAACATTTATTTTATTAAACAGGGACTGTGGAGATAAAGTGTTTTAATAAAACCACAGCATGTTTTATCAAGAAATTTTGTTTTTCAATGTTTGTCTTACAGTTGATCCCATATAGGCTTCACTTGGGATTCTGTATTTATTTAAATTATTTCTAAGGAAACATTTTCACTATAGAAAATTGTCATAAAGTCAAAGTTGTGATCATAAAGGAGAGTGTAAATCTCAGGTCAGGTTGTGTTTTTCAAACATGGTAGTCTTCCTTTGAGCAATCTGCTCTTAAATTTATTTAAATAATTATCTATTCTCAAAAAAATCTTCAAATTATAAAGGTCAGGTAACTACAGATAATGGTAATGTATTGTTATGATTTAGATGTGATATCCCCCAAGAGTTCATGGGTAAAACAATGCAAGAAGGTTTGGAGGAGAATGATTGGGTTATAGCTTTAACCTAATCAGCGAATCAACTCCTGATGGGATTAACTAGGTGATAACTGAAGGCAGGTAAGGTGTGACTGGAGGAAGTGTCTCATTGGGAGTGTGGCTATTGGGGTGTATATTTTGTATGGAGAGATTGGAGTTTCTCTCTCTTTCCGCCTCTGATCATCATGTGAGCCACTTCTTTCTACCACACTCTTCAGCCATGATGTTCAGCTTCACGTTGAGCCCTGATAAATGAAGGCTGCTGTCTGTGGATTGAGACCTCTGAAACCATGAGCTCCCAAATAAACTTTCCCTCCTCTACAATTGTGCTGTTCAGGTCTTTTAGTTGCAGAAGCAAAAATAAATAAATAAATAAATAAATAATAAAAAACCTGACTAAAACACATATTTTATATTTCAAAACAGCTAGAAGAAAGGATTTTGAATTTTTCCACAACTAAAAAATGATAAAAATTGGAGAAGATAAGTATGTTTCCCCTTATTTCAATATTATACAATGCATATATTCATCAAAACTTCATATAATAATCTACAAATGTGTGCAATTTTACATGTAATTTTTAAATTGCAATAGAAGAAAAGTCTCAATTTAAACTATGACTTAAAATTCATTCTTATCCCATAAAGTCTTTCAGATCAAGATCTATGGTTAAACAGGACATAATAATGTACAAGAATATGAAAAAGTATTCTTCCTATGAACTCTTTGAATCTATATATAGAGAAGCCTAGAGTAAGTATTGTCCTTAATTTAAGCTGTTATAACAAAACACCATCAAATGGGTAGCTTTCTATAATAAGTATTTGTCTTGATTCTGAAGACTAGGGAATACAAATTAAAGTTGCGCACAGATCTAGTGTGTGGTGAGGTCACTCTAGTTTGCGGATGAATGTCTTCTTGTATCCTCACCTACCTGTCCAATTGAAAATCTCATGTTTCTTCTTAGAATTCCATTCCTGAGGACTTCCCCTTAATGATCTAATTATCTAGCAAAAGTCATACCTCCTAATGTCAAAACCTTGGGTGTTAAAATTTCAACATATGAATTTTGGGGAACACATTCTTTCAATAACTTCCCATTTGCCCACCCCAAATTAATATATTTTCTTAATGAAAGCAATATTAATTTCATCACAAGGACCCTAAAACTCATAACTATTCCCAGGATCAATTCTAATATCCAAAGTCTGATCTGAAGGTCATCTAACCATTATTGAATAATACTGAATATATGATTCATCTTGAGGCAATATTGTTCACTGTGAACTCATTGCTGTGACCAGTGTGACCAAATACAGATTTTGAAGAAAAGTTGGGATTATGTGGAGCTCTGTTCTCTGATGGAGATGCACATCTAAAGAGTTACACCAGAAATCTTTATTTATATATGTCTCATTATCAGGTTAAAGTTTATGCAACCATTATGCTTTGTATTGAGGAAAGTTACAGAAACTAGGATATCTGTGTAACTTTTACACAGTTGCAATCCACAGTTGCAAAGTTCAATGTAAGGAGCTTTATGTAGCTCTCAAGAAAGTCCATTATTTAAAGTTACTATAAAGTGGGCTGAAACCAGAGAAACAGAACTGGCAAAACATTGTGGTTGTCTAGCATAAGAATTCCTTCCTTCTCAGGAGCTGTGTGCCTGAGATCAAGGTCAGAGCTAATAAAACTCTTGCACAGAACCTCCTCATACGTGGCATTGCTACAGCAGCTAAGCATCCTGTACCCTTGCACAGAAATATTCCAAGGCACCAGGCATGCCACAGCCATGAGGTCATCAGAGACCCCCAATCTCAGTCACTGCTCTCCCATCCTCTGTCACTGCTCTCCACAACCACTCAGACCAAACAAATTATGTTCTTCCAAAATATAATGATGGAGCAGTTGTAGGATAGACATTTCCATTGAAGAGTGTGAAATAGGATAACAGAAAGAGAGTTTCATGGTCTAAACAAATTCAAAACCTAGCAAAGTACACTCCATGCAATGTTTAGATGGTAGAATAATCTTCTTAGACTTAATCTTCTGCTTTGCAGGACCAATGGGAAGGCAATATCTTCCTTTGCAGATTTATCAGTTCCAGCCCTTAAACTCAAGATATGGCATACCCTTATTTCCTCAGAGGCAATAGATAAGAATCCTACACCTACAGAAACAGGAAAGGCAGCACTATACTTCAAAGTCAAAGAATCTGTCCTGGATTCTGGGGTGGGAGTGGTGTTCTAGGCCCACTGAGTCATCTTTGAAGTCCTTCTTTCCTTTTCTTGAAGGGAAGCACAGGTTTTTAAACTTCCAACATTCTGTCCCACATCTTCTGTTTCCTTTTTTCCCAGAAGGCCAAATTTCATTTTTATTAGGGCATGTTAGTTATACTGAATAATGTATTTCATTTTAGCATATTCATGCTGTATATTATATATTTTGTTCATTTCAACACCTCAACCCTCTTATCATCTCCTCATCCTCCTAATCCACCTCCTTTCCTTCTATTCTCTTGCTTGTGTCTCCTTTCATGTAATTAAAATTTTTTTTCTAGATTCTATCTATGAGAGAAAACATCTTACACTTGACTATTTCTGGCTTGTTCTGCTTCACATGAAAATCTCCAGTTCCATCTTTTTTCCTACTAATGACATGATTTTGTTCTTTTTTATTATAATATAAAGCTGCTTCCCTGCCCTTTATACCGCATTAATTTCCCCGCCTCCCAACTTCTTGTCATTCCCCCGACCCTTTCCACTGCAGTCATTTCCCTGCCTCCTAACTACTTGCCGCAAGTATCCTTCTCTGTTATTGGTCCCGTTAACCCACAGAATTTGACTGCTTAAGGATAGCTCCCCACCGTTTTCTCTCTCTCTTCTTCTCCTCACTTTCATGCTTCTCTTTCTCCTGTGTGCATGCCCTTTCTCTTTTCCTCTCAATTTCTCTCTTACCCTGCAGGGAGACACTCTGTGTGTTTAATAAACTCCCTTATGTGAGTTCCCCTGTCCGACGTGGTTTTCTGGGTTCTTACATTTATGACTGAACAATCTTCCATTGTGTATATACACAATATATAAACCGTCTTTATCCATATGTTTATATTCATGCATGTAGGATGGTTTTATATAACTTTACTAGTGCACTTTGTGATACAACAAATATGAGCATGCAGGTATCTTTGCAGTATGCTGACTTTAATTCCTTTGAATATATATATATACCAAGGAGTGGTGTAGATGGATCATATGGTAGCTCTAACTTTAGTATTTTAGAGGAAACTGCATACTGAGTTTGATAGTGCCCTTACTGTAACAATGGTTCACTTCATGCTTTCAATATGGCCCTTACTACTCTGCCATTGAGTCTTATATTAAAATGGACATGCTTTTTCTCTTCTCCCTCTTCCAAATTAACAAGTGAATCAAAATCCCACTACAGGGAACACCTGGAATATAGACTTGAATCACTTCTTTAAAAATCTTGTGTTCTCCCTGATGGACAGAATCATGGCCTCTGAGACAGGAATCCTTTGTGCTTCTTCTTTGCTAGCAAAGCAATAAAGTTTCTTTTTACTTTTTTCTCAAAACTATGTCCTAATTATTAAAATGGCATTGGTGACAAGAAGCAAGCTTTTGGTAGCATTACTAGTAATATAGATTCCTACCAAAAGTGAATAAAGGTGATTTTTTTCCCTGAATACACATGAGAATGGATTGCATTTTATTCTTGATGATTGCCATTCTGTCTAGGATGAATTGAATCCCAATGTAGTTTTGATATGCATTACCCTGATAGCTAAAGGTTTCAAACATAATTTCATATAATTTTAAAAATTTGCACTTATTTTTTTGAAAAATGCCTGTGCAGTTCATTGTTATTCATTGAATTATTTGATTTGTGTGAGTGTTATTGTGTTATTTTTATTTATTTATTTTTTTGGATCTTGATATATTCTGAATATTAACTTTGTCAGAAGAGTAACTGGCAAAGATTTTACTCCATTCTATAGTATGTCTCTTCACACTTTTAACTGTTTCCTTAACTATTTTTTATTTGACACAATCCCATTTGTCAATTCTTGCTATTTTTTCCTGAGATTTTGGAGTCCAATTCAGGAAGTCATTGCCTCTGCCTCTATCTTGAAGTATTTCCCCTGTGTTTTCTTCAAGTGGTTTCTTTTAGTGTTTTCAATGCTTCAGGTATTTATTAAGGCCTCTGATACATTTTCAGTTAAGTTTTTATAGAGTAAGATACAAGGGCCTAGTCTTCTACATATTGATATGCAGTTTTTCTAGCACCATCTCTTAAAGAAATTGCCTTTTCTCCAATATATGCTTTAGGCATCTTTGTCAATAATCAGGATAGCTATATGCATTTATTTCTGTGTCCTCTGTCCTATTCAAATTTTCTACTTTTTGTTTTTTTTTTTGCCAGTCTCATGCTCTTTTTGTTATTATGACTCTGTAGAATATTTTGAATTTAGGTGTTGGAATACCTCCACCATTCCTACCATTGCTCTTGTTCATGAGAATTGCTAAGGATCTTATTCTGGTGGTTTTGTACTTACAAATGTCTTGAAGTTTTTCTCATGTCAATTTTAATATTCTTGTTTGTTTGTATTTCTGGTATTTTAATTATTAATGCTCCTTGAAGTGTATCTTTTCTATTCCTGTCTATCTGGGGTTTTAATGGCTCCAGTACCTAAATGTCCATCTCATTCCCAAGTACAGAGAAATTTTCTGCTATTATCTCATTAAATAATTTTTCTATGCCATTTTCCTGGATCACTACTCCTTCACAAAATCTTATAAGCCTTACGTTTGCTTCTTAAATGTAGTTCAAGAGATATTGTTTATTCTGTGCATAGTTTCCAAATTTTTTATTACTATATAAATGTTCTGGTTCCCCTTATTTTTTGTGCATGTGTCTACTTTATGCTTTGAATATAGCACTTGCTGCTCTGCCACTGCAAATTATTTTTAAAATGGACATGTTTCTTTCTCTTTCTCTCTCCTTGCTCCTCTCTTATCTCTCCACCTCCCTAATCTCAGGGGTAGTAGGATTACCTTTCTTCCCCATCCTATGCAGATTTATCTCTCCTTGAGTACACACTCACCATAGGAATGAAGTAATCCAGACTTTGAGGCTAGCACCAGAAGATCTCAGAAATGACTCTCTCTCAAATTAATAAGTAAATTACAACTTCAACAGAGAACACATGGAATGAAGCCTTTGAATCACCTCTTTTAAAGACCTCTGTTCCTGATGACGGGCTTCTGGGACTGGAGTGCCCTGTGTTTCTCCTTTGCTAGCAAAGCAATAAAACTTCTTTTTCCTTTTTCTCAAAAGCGTGTACTTGTTATTGGATTGGCATCAAGGACAAGGACCTAGCTTTCAGCAGCACATGTATTTTAGCAATTAAATTTTGGTGCATTATAATTATAAATAATAGTGAAATTCATTATGTCATATTCACACATGCATATAACATGTTATGGGGTGCAACTTAAGAAGACCCATCGCTACTGAGAAGTCCAAATTTGAGAGTCTTTATTGAGCCGACTGGCTGACTGCCTCAAACAATGCCTCAAAAAATGGCTATTGGGAGAACAGCCTGACTACAGGGTTGTAGGGGTTCTTATACCAAAAATTACACTAATCATAAGTGTCTGTTGCTATGATTTGAAATTACACATTAACATCATGAGATCATCAACATAGGGGGAAGTGGGTCACCTGGGTACAAACCAAAGAATGATTACTAATAACCACACAATTACGTTTACATGGTACATTGGTTAGGAGCAATAGAGATCAAAAGAGAGCAATTTTTCATTACATAGGAATTTTCATTCTATATTGTTAAACATATCACACAAAGTAACTGATGATGGGGACAGAGGTGGGGTGTTCCCATGGGAGAAGCTAAGCAATTGTTGAAGGGTACAGAGTGGGGCGTTCCCATGGGAGAAGCTTATTTCCTACATAACATGGAGTCTCAGAGCAAAATGGAGTCTGTCTGACCAATAACATTCTCACGGAGCCAGATCTGTCAGCACATCACAAACGTAGTTTAATCAAGTTAATTCCCCTTTCGCTTCCTTTTCCCTTCTTTCTTTTATCCTCCCTTCCTTCTCCTGATATACTTGCTCTACTGAGCTTTTTTCTATTATTATTATAATTATATTAATTAGTGCATTCTAATTATATAAAAAGTGGGATTCATCATGATATATGCATACATTGACATTACATAATTTGAGAGATATCATTACCCAATACTTCCCCATGTGCTCTGCTTATACCACTAGCACCCTCTCAATTCCCTTCCTCTTCTCTATTACTCTCCTTTTGGTTTTGCTGATATCCTGTTTTTAATTTCTTTTTTCTCTTTTTACCGCTTGCGCATATGGGGGAAAAGATAGTTCACCAATCTTTTCTTCAACACTGATATTCATTTTTTGGGGGGCGCTTAACGGCGATTGAACTCAGGAGCACTGGACCACTGAGCTACATCCCCCAGCCCTGTTTTGTATTTTATTTTAGGGAAAGGTTCTCACTGAGTTACTTAGCACTTTGCTTTTGCTGAGACTGATTTTGAACTTAGATTCTCCTGCTTTAGTCTCCTGAGAGGCTGGGATTACAGGCACGCACCACCATTCCTGCCTCAACCCTGATATTCTTTCTTCCAATTTTTCTAGTCTATTGTTGAGGTCTTCAGTTGAGCTTTTTAATTGACTTATTGAGCTTTCCATGTTAATATTTATTTTATTCTTTTTCAGAATCTCCATAGGTTTTCGAAATTATTCTTTCATCTTATATCATTTTCCTCGTTACATCTGTTTATTTGCATTTTCTTTGAATTCACTGATCATTTTAACACTCAATATTTTTAAATTTAGTTGGCATGATTTGGAATTTTTTTTTCCTGGTAGTATCTCATCTCTTTTCTTGGTTTCTGTTGATTAGAGTTTGGTTCAGACTCATTCTAATCTTTTTATCTTGTGGTTATTCAACCACACCCTCAGTGCTCACTTAAGAATATGCCTTCTTATAATTTTGAATATTAAGAAGCTGAGAATTGTCTTAGTCTTTAAATTATCATTCTTATGTACAATTTCTCTTCTAATTAATTCTAATGAATTTCTCTCTGATCACAGGTTAAACCATCAAGGTAACCCAAACTGCTCCCTCAAAATTTTGCTTAGAAATATCCTCAGGAAAATATTCTTCTATCAGTTAAACACTCTTAACTCCAAAAAAAATGCAGCCAATGTTTTCAATGCTTTAGGACAAGAAACACCTTTTGTGTGTTGTCCAACAATGTGTTCCTTTTTTCCAACTAAGACATCATCAGTATGTTCTTTACTATCCATATTTCTACCAACATGTCCTCCAATGATATTTCATGTACTTATTAAGAAGATGGAAGCTTCCTCTATACCTCTCATCTTTTCTTTCTGAATCCTCATCAATTTTTTTTTAATGTTCCTTCACAATATCATGAACTTTTTCAGTCATGCACTACAAAATTCTTCCAGACTATACCCATAGCCTATCCAAAGTCACTCCCATGATGTCAGGTATTTGTTACAGCAGAACTTTAGTTCTTTCTGCTTTGGTCAGTTTGAAATGTTATAAAAGAATGCAATTGATTGGGTAGCTTATTTAAAATAGTATCCTCATTTCTGGAGAATAGGAAGTCTAAGGTCTTAAGGCATTAATATCATATCCATTTTTTGGTGATGGCACTAGTCTTCTCAATGAATCTGTACATGGCCAAGAAATAAATCATATTTTTTCATGTTTATTCTTTAAAAAGATTCTCTGCCATATAACCTAGTTATCTCCTAACGGCCTGTCTCCTAATATCATTAATTATTGAAATCACAATTTCAACATATGAATTTTGGAGGATGAAAACATTCAGTCCATAGCAGGTACTAATCATGTTCTTTAGGATTGAATTTTTGCCCTCTCTCCTATTCAAATTTGTGTCCTGTGCCATTTTGCTAAACTTTATATATAAAGAAATCCATGTTATTCTAATCTTGAGATATATAAGATTATGCTGTAGTTTTAGAAGACTAAAATTTGTATGTATCAGAAATCTACAATTCTTTCTTTAAAATACTTGTGAGCTACTAGAGTGACAATTACGAGATAAATATTCCAATTTCATCTACTAACAAAAGTTTCTGTGATTTTGAAGAAATAGACAACAATTACAATTTTTACAATTTTCTCAAATTTTATGCACACACACATACACACATTATCTAAATAATGTTTCTATTCAAGTATTTAGAATAATTTCTTTTGTAAAGTACTATGTCAATATCCAGAGCTCACCTATTTGGAAAAGTTACCTAAATGGAACATAAATGAGTGTTTCAAAGATTAGGTAAACACAAGAAGATAAAGTGACATGAAATAGATTTCTGAGCAACAAATTATTATATTGAAGAATTTATAACTCATGCACTTCATTTGTGAGTATCTTCTTTAAAGAGCTTGGTTTTCAATAAGACTATCCAATAACTAATTGTTTGAAATGTGTGAAATTTTCTGAGATCCTAATTATGATAAAACAGAAGAAATTAGGAAGATTTGTAATAACAGAGAATATTGAATATTGTCCATGCTTTGGATAACATTAAAATTTTATTTTTACTTGTAGAGCTCAGTTTCAGATTTTGCTTTTTATAAAATATTTATACTTTAGAAATGTAGGGCTGGGGTTGTGACTCAGTGGTAGAGCGCTTGCCTGGCGTGTGTGAGGCACTGGGTTCGATTCTCAGCACCACATATAAACAAAAATAAAGATCCACTGACAACTAAAAAAATATTAAAAAAAAAGAAATGTACTGCAAATATATGGTTGAATTTATATATTCTATTATTTCCTTGGTTTGCTTTCAAATTGTCCAGCTAGAAAAACAAATGATGCAGTTGTGATAGATGAAATAAGACAGTGGAATTCTAAATATTATGGAAACTGAAGCTGGATGGAACGTATATGAGTTTCCATTGTACATTCTCCTAGCATTTGGATATTTGAAAATTTCTATAATGGAAACCCCAAAATAACAATCAAATGTGTAAATTATTAGAAAGGAATATACATATTCTGCATAGGACATTGAAAGAAACAATATCTAAAAGGTAATAAGCTTACAGCAAAGAATATTATAAATAGCAAAGGTAATGATAGACATATAAAAGTAAAGGTATGAACTTAGAATATACATTAAATATAAAAAGGTTATCATATCAAATACTTTAAAAGTATGGGGAAGAACTCAGAAAAGTACCTAAATACGGAGAATTTAAATTTGGGGTTATTTAATTTAATGACAAAAATACTTCATAATTGATGTACATGTTTTGAAATATACTTTTCCTCCTGGGCTACATGACAATGTTGAACTTTGTACACATTCTTTTTAATCTTCTTATGGGAACTTGTAATTTAAAAGTTAGTGCTTCATAGTATTTCTATTATTTTTTTGTCTGTTTGTTTCTTCAGGAATTTTCTTGCTTTTTTCCATAATGGCCGTAATAATTTACATTTCCAAGAACAGCATATAAGTTAATCTTTCTCAAAATCCTCACCAGTATTTGTTAAATTTTGTCTTTTTGATGATACCTTCTAACTGCAAAGAGATGATATTTCATTGAGGTTTTATTGGCATTTCCCTGATGATTACTGGGATTGAACATTTATTTTCATACATTTGTTGACTATTTTCTCTCTTCTCTTGAGAACTGTCTATTTAGATCCTTCACCTATTTTCAAAATTGTTTTTGGATATTAATGTTTTTTAATTCCATTATATTCTTGATAACAATCTTTTGTCACTTGAATAATTTGCAAATATTTCTTGACTTTCTATAGGTTGTTTTTAAACTGTTAATGATCTTTATTTTTCAGAATCATTAGTTTGACATAATCTGATTTCCCTATTTTTCCTTGTGTTACTTATGCTTATACCCATGTATTAAAATGTTGTCCCTGTGTTTTCTTGCACTGATTTTATACCTTTAGACTTTTAGATTTAATCATTTAATCCATTTTGAATTTATTTTTGTGGATGTGTGAAGAAGGGAATTACTTTCATTATTCTGCATATGTACATCCAATTTTAGAAGTACCATTTATTGAAAACAATTGTCTCCTCCACCACATGATCTTTGTGCCTTTGTAAAAAAAATAATAATAATAATTCAGTTAGCTAGGCACTGTGGTGTACTTCTATAATCCCAGCAGCTCAGGATCCTGAGGCACGAGGATCAAAGCCATCCTCAGCAATTTAACAAGACCCTGACCAACTAGTGAGAACCTACCTTAAAATAATAAAAATGAATTGGACTAGGGATGTAGCTCAGTGGTAAAGTACCTCTGGGTTTAATCCTTTGTACAGAAAGAAAGAAAGAAAGAAAGAAAGAAAGAAAGAAAGAAAGAAAGAAAGAAAGAAAGAAAGAAAGATTCAGTTAACTGTATGAACATGGATTAATTTCTGGTTTCTATCTTGTTTCATTTGCATATGTGAGTTTTATGCTAGTACTATATTTGTTTAGTTGCTGTAGTTTTGAAATACTTTTAAAAGTCAGGTACTAATGTCTCTGGCTTTGTTTTGTTTTATTTTGCTTTTGTTAAATGTTCTAACAAGATTGGTTGTTACAAGATTGGTTATTCTGAGTCTTTTGTGTGTTTATTTGAATTTTAGGTTTATTTTTTCTATTGCTTCATTTATTCAAGGAATTTTAAAGAGATATGTGTTAGTTAAGAAAAATGAATGGCAAATATACTAGCAAGAGATATCATCAGATAAGTTAGAAGGAGCCAGGACAAGGTGACTTTGAAAAATTCTAAAGATGGCGACTTTCTTTCCTCCTATATAGCCACTGGTGAGCTTTGAGGGAAAAAAAAGAAAAATAATAAATTTTAAAATAATTATTTTATCTTCTATGTTGAAAATAATAATAGATGCCCAAGAGTATGATGGGAAACCTGTTCATTGCTTATTACAATAATCTAGGGAAGGATTCCATGGTGACTTGGTCAGAAACAGAAGAGTATAAGGGTATTAAGTCAAATTCTGGATATATTTTGAAGGTACCACCAATTTGAAATGTCCTGTTAAATTTGAAAAAGACTTATTAAAAAAAGAGAATAAATTAGGATGACTAAAAGATTATTTAAGAGTACCTTGATATATTTAGATGGACCAACATGAGGTTAGATGATGCAGAAGAAAAAAAGAAATCTCACAAAGCAGAATTCTCCAAAAGAGAATAAAACATATTGTCCTATGATGTAAACTCTATACCAGTGGTTGTATTGGGTTCACTGAAAAGTTCAAGAACTGGCACTATCATAGATGAACCAGCATTGAGTTAGGCACTGGAAACAAAGACAATAAATCTGAGTGTAAATAAATGAATCATAAATTTTAAAACAATAGGCCATGTGTTACATATTAAATTATGTAACTACAATTTTGAAAAGTCCTTTTGATACCAGCAAGAAGTTCTTTTCTGTTAACATCATGAAGGGCAATGTTTCTCTAAGTCCAAATTTATATCAAAATCTAATTGGAATTGAGAGAGTAGGAGCACCATTCTATAACATTTATAACATAATTTATTTTGTAGAAGTTATGTTTTTTTAATAAGTATTCTTCTGCAACTGGAGAAAAAGGATATTTGGAGAATACTTTCAAGATTCATTAAACAATTGGAATATTTTTCTGCCAGATTAAAGGCCCAATGATCAATTTTTAAAAACTAATTTTTTAACAACATCATGAATGTTGGCACTAATGACCCGTTAACTAACCCAGGCTGACTCCTTACTCCCTGGTGAGTGAGCTAGATCAAGGACTCAAAGGCGGTTTCAATAGTTAATGATGATAAATCAGACCACCGTCAGGGATTGGTTAACAACAGTTCCGAGAACGTGATCAGCTCGTGCTTGCCATATAGTCCTATGGGACTCCCACTTGCGTGAATCTCCCATGCCTTGCTGACCTTTAAACTGATTGGTTCAACCTAGCCTCCACCCTACATAAAAGCTGTGTGATTTCCTCAATAAACGAGATTCTTGCTGTGCCTTGTGTGCTGACAGACCTCCAGACTCTGGTGTGATTTCTTTGCCGCCGACACTCATCATCCTGCCCGGCCCCATATTCTCCTCAGGTGGCCCCTGAGGAGGTACATCAGACCTTGTTGCCTGACAGGGAGCAACATATGCTCTTCCTGCAAACTCGAATGCCTCCTTCTTCTCTCCCTCTTAATCCCTCTTCCTTCTCCAACTTCAACTCAGCTGTTTCTGCTTCCATTTCCTGGCCCAGCCCACCTAGTCCTCCTGCCACGAGGTCCCACAATGCCAGTGTGGAAGGAGTAACCAGCCGAACCATCAAGTGGCATGTCCTAGTAAGGAGTATAATATAGTAGCCCCATTCTCTACAAGTAGTGGGAGATAATTGTTTCACAATTTTTTGCATCCAAACCGGAATTGATTACTATCCAGGATAAAGGGTTAAAATGCCCTAGGCATCAAGTTTCTGCTAGAACATTTCAGATCCAGAACTCAGTCAAGACTTACATTGAAATGTAAATAGAGAAAGTCTGAAGGCTCAGTAGGAGACTGGTCTCAAACTCAAGGAAGAAAAAAAAGGTAAAAAGAGTCTTACCTAAACTCCAGCAACAGTAAATTTTATGGTGTTTTACTAAAGTAATTAACAGCGGTATCATTTTTCCAGGACTCTTGTTTTTTTGAATTCTACATTTTTATTTTGAGCTCATGACTTTTTTGATCAGTTCTATTTATTTTTTGTTCAACTAGAGTTTTTGAACATCTGTTACATTGCAATGAAGATTCACCTATAAAGTTACAAGGCCTTTGAGTTTGTGTTATGTGTATGTTGTGCTGTTTGATGTCATGTTTTGTCTGTATCAAAACTGAGTGCTCCTAAAATTAAAATTTAAAAATGGATCCAAATATTTTAAATTCATGTGATTTAAAAAGGTTCAATTTAAATTGGGTAAATTAATAGAAGTAAAATGTCTTTAAAATTAACTCATAAGTCTCTAGGTGGTCAAACTAATAAAATGTTGAAGTCTATAAAATGTCTAATATCAATTTTTCTAGGACTTTTCTTCAACAGGAAAGAAATGACAAATACTGTTTAAACTTGTCTGACATCTTGTTTTTATAACACTTGTCTGATATCTTGTTTTTTTTACAATAAGAGGAGTGAATTAGAATTGACATGTATGGAATTACTCAAATGTGTTTGTTAGAGACATCTGATTAATTTACAAAGATATTCCATGGAGTAACATACTTAAAAACATTATTCTTTGTATATTAAATGTGTTCATATTTTCCAGGTATACAAGCCTTTAAAGCAGAAAATTTATCAAGCTGCTAGTCTCCAAATTAAACTTGTCTGTAATGGTAAACCTATCATTTACTATTCTATATAGGACCTGTCATCAATACGGTTTATGTAAAATTTGTTAAATGTATTTCTAAAAGTTATTGAGAGCCTGATTTGTTTAAAGGTTAAGCATGAAAGCATTTTGCCACTTTGCCACACAAAAGGAAACTTAAAAGCTCTCTCAGCCTTTCTTTAATTAATGTTTTAGATATAATGTTAATTTGTGTTAAATAATGTTCATATAGACTCAGGAGTCAATATATGTAAACTGCTTAAAATGACATTTAAGAAAGAGTGTAATGTGCAGTAGCAAAAATGAAACAACAGTGATTGAGATTGGGGTCTCTGACCTCATGACTTTGGACAGTGGACTCCCTTGAGAGCTACACACAGCTCTTAACATTGCACTTTGCAGCTCTACCATCTTAGATCTACAGGCTTAACTTGATTCTTTGGCCACTGTCATCCTGCAAAATCATCGTGGTTTAGATCTGCTAACTGTAAAGGAAGGAAGGCTTTGCGTGTTTCTTGGTGAGAAATGATGTTTCTACACCAACCGCTCTGGCATTGAACAAGATAAAATCAAAAACCTACAAGAAGATCTGGAACGTCATAGGAGCAAGTTCCACTCTAATTTCCTCTGGACTGGGTTATACGGGTTGCTCCCCTACTGCCTCCCGCTTAGGGGACCACTGTTCACCATTATCCTTGTGCTCACCTTTGAGCCTTGCATAGTCAGTAAGCTTATCCATTTCCTGAAAAGCTAGGCTAAGTCTGTGCAGCTCATGGTGGTCCAACAGCATTATACCGCTCTTGATAATGATGATTGGGAGCCCTATAGGATCATAGATCACTTGTATCAGGACACTGGGGTCTAAGTGTCTCTCCCTTAAGCCCTGCTCCTCCTAAGGGACCCGCCTGAAGTGCTAAAGTGGTAGTCGATGATGGGTAAAATCATCAGAGAAGGACAACCTAAGACAGGCGCACCTTCGAGTAAGGCAGACCCCCAAACTGCTAGGGTGATGTTCCATGATGGGTAAGACCATCCCAGGGGCAACCTAAGACAGACACACCCTTAATATAAAACAAAAAAGGGGGATATGTTGGGACTAATGACACATTGACTAGCTCAGACTGACTCCTTACTCCCTGGCAAGTGAGCAAGATAAAAGCTCAAAGGTGGTTTCGAAGGTTAATGATGATAAATCTGACCACCGTCAGGGATTGGTTAAGAACAGTTCTGTGAATGTGATCAGCTCATGCTTGCCATATAGCCCTATGGGACTCTCACCTGCATGAACCCCCTGTGCCTTGCTGACCTTTAAACTGATTGGTTCCTGCCTAGCTCCCACCCTACAGAAAAGCTGTATGATTTCCTCAATAAACGAGTTCCTGCTGTGACTGGTCTCCCTGATGCGTCTGATTGTCCTCCGCCTGGAGGGCTGGGAGCGGGCGGTCAGTTGGCCCTACCTATCCCGGTCTGACCTTGTTGGGGAGTGTCCCCTTCCCTTGTCGCTGGTCGAGAAGAGCAAATGGGCTTAAGACCCCCAACACATGAAAGTTTTATGTCTCAAAAGACATATATCTGAACTTCAGTTTTGATGAGTAGCACAAGTGAAAAGAAGTTTACCCCTTCATATTTTAGTAAGATTTTCAGGTTTCTTCAAGGAGAAAAAATAGGAAGAGTATGGGAATATGTAAACTGACAGTCTTGACAAATTTCAGAATGAGATTACTTGGACACTTATTTCAATGAGGGTATATGGATGTAACCATATGTAGGTATTAAAAACAGACAAAATTATAAAGTTATGCTTTTAAATAATTTTCATCATCATGAAATATGCAGCATATTTTGAATGTGTGTAGAAATGTATATATGATAAATATACTCAAAATATTTGAAAAAATAGTAGAGGTCTTTAAGAGTTAATCTAATGAATGGCTGTAATTCATATATACACAGTGAATAAATGCATAGGGCTTCTCCAGAGAGACTTAGAGGATAATGAAGATATGTTGTAATAATTATGGATATTGAATAAAATACAATTTTAGATTGTAAGTAAAAACCTAGAATGAAACATATAATGTCATATAAAATTCAAAATACACAAAGTAGTCCCATAAAGACATAAAGTCATATAGATATAAATATCAGTCATGAATATAGCACCATTTTGTGGAAGACTGCAAAAGGCAACACATATTCCATTATAATTCACTTTTGACATTTAATTGAATAAAATCTATGCCTCTATGCAGGCTTCAACTGCCTTAAAAAGTCTCTTACAAAATTTATGTTGTCTCTTTCAAAAAACAAAATTTCTTCATTTGGATAGTGAATTTAATATTACAGACAGATATTTACAAGTTCTTTCAAAAAATTTTTAGTAGTAGATGGATAAAATACTTTTATTTTATTTATTTATTTTTATGTGGTGCTGAAGATCCAACCCAGTGCCTGACACATGCTAGGCAAGTACTCCACCACTGAGTTACATCCCCAGCCCTGTTTACAAGTTTTAAGTCAATGAATATGCATATCCCTGTCCTATATGTATGAATAATATCCCTGAAATCATATATATGTATGTAAGCATGTATATATGTATGCATTTGTATATATATATGTATGTGTGTGTGTGTGTGCATACATATATGCATAGATATGTAAGTTAGTAAGTTAGGATAATCACTCAAAATTAAAATAATACTTCAATAATTATTTGTTATTTATTTTTTACACATGACATTTTGATTCATTTTACAAAAATGGGGTACAATGTTTTATTTCTATGGTTGTAGATTCACACCATTCATATAATCATACATGTAGATAGGGTAATGATGTCTGTCTCAGTTTACTGTCTTTTCTTTCCCCACCCCACTCCACCCCATTTCCCTCTACACAATTCAAATGGCCTCCATTCTTCTCTTATCCCCTGACTATCCCCCATCCCATTATGTATCGTCATCCTCTTATCAGAGAAAATATGTGGCTTTTGTTTTTTTGGGTTTGGCTTATTTCACTTAGCATGATATTCTTCAATTCCATCTGTTTACCAACAAATGCCATGATTTTATTATTCTTTATGGCTGAGTATTATTCGATTGTGTATATATACCACAGTTTCTTTATCCATTCATCTCGGTCAGGGTCTTAAGCCCCCTTCTCTTCTCGACCAGCAACAAGGGAAGGGTACACTCCCCAACAAGATCAGACCGGGATAGGTAGGGCCAACTGACTGCCCGCTCCCAGCCCTCCAGGCAGAGAACAATCAGACGCATCAGGGAGACCAGTCACAGCAGGAACTTGTTTATTGAGGAAATCACACAGCTTTTCTGTAGGGTGGGGGCTAGGCGGGAACCAATCAGTTTAAATGTCAGCAAGGCACAGGGAGTTCATGCAGATGAGAGTCCCACAGGATTATATGGCAAACACGAGCTGATCACGTTCGCGGAAATGTTGTTAACCAATCCCTGATGGTGGTCTGATTTATCGTCATTAACTTTTGAAACCACCTTTGAGCTTTTATCTTGCTCACTTGCCAGGGAGTAAGGAGTCAGCCTGAGCTAGTTAATGTGTCATTAGTCCCAACATATCCCCCTTTTTTGTTTTATATTAAGAGTGTGTCTGTCTTAGGTTGCCCCTGGGAAGGTCTTACCTGTCATGGAACATCACCCTAGCAGTTTGGGGGTCTGCCTTACTCAAAGGTGTGCCTGTCTTAGGTTTTCCTCTTCTGAGGATCTTACCTGTCATTGACTACCACCTTAGCACTTCAGGTGGGCCCCTCAGGAGGAGCAGGGCTTATGGGAGAGAAAGGTAATAATACAGACTTCTCCCGGCAGGAAGAATGGGCCCATGGCTGATGTTCTAAAGTCCCAGGAAGTGAGTGCACCCTACATCTTTTATAGGTTAAAGTCTCTTTTGTTCTCCAGTTCTCTCCCCCCTTATCTCTCCTTCCTGCCTATGTGACTAGGCCTGGTTTAGCATAAAGTGAGAAGCCATGGGCCATGGTGATTCAGGCAGATAAGGGTCCAGGGGGCATTAATTAGCAGGTCCATGCTTGCAGTCCTTGATAAAGGCAGGTAAATTTGGTAATCAATGGGCTCTGGAGATCCTTGACATTCCATTCTTCAGGAACAATCTCCAACTTCCAGAGCCAGATGGCTTCATGGCTTCATTTTCTTGATTTGACCTGATCCCCTATTTCTACATTAACTACCTGTCCTGAATTCTGGCTTCATTCCCTCCTTTTGCTTTAGGACCTCCTAATTGCTGTAAGGAAAAGGGGGCACTGATCGTACTGGCTGCTTCTAAGCTGGAAGGGGGCAGTGAGGCGCAAGCAGTTTGGAGTTCCTTTTTAAAAATTGGGTCAAACGAGGTGTCCAATTTGGGGAAGTCTGGTTGGGGAAGAGCAGGTTGTACAGTCATCTGGAGGTGGGTGCTTCTATGATAGAAGAACAAGAAGACAAGAGTACTGAAATGAGATTAGTAGAAAGTAAATGTTGCAGTATCTGGCACATGCCAATGAATATCATAAAGATAACAGAAGTCAATAATTCCTCACCAGGGGGTGGAAGAACTGAGAAGTTGTTCCCATAACAAGGCCTAGCAAAGGCTGGAGAGAACAAGGCCTTTATTTGGGAACTTTGACATTGTCCAGGTTATCAGGAATGTAAACACAACATTTAGTAGAGATCTCTATAATTCTGTTACTTAGGGTCAGATAATCATACTAGCAAACATAGATTAAGTCTACCTATGTCTGTAGACCTTAAACTGACAAAAAACTTCTGACTATGGCAATTTCTCTTGATGGTTATCAGGCACATTTGCCTAAGAATCTTTCATTTGTAGCTTCCAGTCTTTATTCTAGTGGGTTAACATGAGTGTACATCTTAAGTTATATTTAACTATTATTTCTTTTAAATGCTCAAGAATGGCTATATTTTGGTTTTATCTGTTTTTCTGGGTGTCTAAGATCAAGCTGGTCAAACTGACCTGTTCCTGTTTTGATAAAGAGTCAGCTGAGTTCCCACAGGGGTCACTTGTATACAACTTAAGAGCAGCTTCTTAGCTCCACCAATGCCATAGGCTAGGCAGGGTATCCTCAATGAGGTGGCTTCTTTTGGAAGCATCAGGGTTGTCTCCCCTTTCCATGACCCTCCTCTGCAGCAGGTGCACTGGCTTTTCATCCTGTAGTGACCTCATCAATCTCCTTGATCAGGAGATTGTGTGTCCCAGAGTTGCAAAGCTCCTTAGAGAAGTTCTCTTATTCCTTGGGTTCAGGCTAACTTTGAGGGCAAGATACTGTTTTTTTTTTTTTTTTTGGCCTCTGTATTTAATCTCAATCTCTAAGTTTGATCTTAACCATCAAGCAAGTCAGTCTCATCAGTCATAAAATAAGAGTACTGGGTTTTAACTTCAATGTCTATGACTTTACAGTTATTTACCCCCTTTTATCTAATTGGGGTTTACATTATCTCTATTAGTACTGGAAGTTACCACTATCTGTTCTATAGGTGATGGTTTATTATCACAAGGTACCTAGTTTGTGTGTTCTGGAAGCAGCTACTTCTGCAAAACATTAACAGGTAACAGTTTTACAAAATGAAATTAGCAAGAGTAAAACTGTATATTCAACCTGTATAATACTTATCTTAAATTTTGGCTGAGATATACATTATATCCCCTGTTTGAGATCATAGTAATTTTACAACAAAAACCAATTTTTTGACTATAACTTTAAATAAGCTGAAGTCTGACTTACTTTGGAGCTGTTCTAATATGCAGTAAGGTGTAAGGCAGAGCCTTATCTCAGGTAAGGCGTGGCTCTTTACAAATCTTAAGTGTTCTAATTCTGATGATGATCTTTGCTTCTTTCTTAAATGTCATTTTAAGAAGTTTACATATATTGATTCCTGAGTCTATATCTACACTAGTTAACACAATTTAACATTATATCTAAAACATGAATTAAGGCTGAGAGAGCTTTTAACTTTCCTTTTTGTGACAAAGTGGCAAAATGCTTTCGTGTTTCACAATATTAATCTTTAAAGAAATCAGGCTCTAATGTTTAGAAATACATTTACATTTAAAATTCTTTATCTCAGTGTAGGAAGTAACAAATTTTACATATGCCCTATTGGTAACAGGTCCTATAATAGAACATTAAATGATAGAAATAAATCTCCAATAAAATTTACTCTTTATAAGTTTAAAATTACCATTACAGACAAGTTTAATTTGAAGAATAGCAGCTTGATAAATTTCCTGTTTTAAAAACTTGTATACCTGGAAAATATGAACACATTTAATATACAGAGAGTGACCATTTCACAAATACCTTGACACTTATCTTACCAAATTTAGTTTTTAAAGAAAAATTTAGACTCTGTAACATAGTACAATACTTTAACTGTTGCTTAACCATAATTGTATACCCCAATTTTTAAGACTAATTGTTCTAAAGAATAAAACTTAATAGACACAAAGTTAAGAGTAAATTAGTGTTTCTAGGAAATCCTTGTCATTTTACCATGTTTTACCATATAGATGAAACTTTGGTTTATATTAGAACATTACTCTTTCACCTTAGGAAAAACCTTAAATAGCTTTAATTGTTTCACATACATACAACCAACTTATAACATGCAAACTTGTTGAAATTTGCCCTTTACTTACATAGACTATCTTAGCACTTACTTAGACCCTCATGTATTTCATCACACAAGCACTTTCTTACCCAGAAACATTTCCTTTTCCCTTTTACTAAATATATTTCCATACCCAGAACCTTTTATTTTCTCTTTCCTATCTGTTGACCCCTTTTTGTTCACATTCTGAAATAACTCTTAAGAAATTACTGAATTTAGATAAATTACTCTATTTTAATAAGATTAAATATTTTGTTATTTATAGTACTCTAATTGAAACACAGTTGAAACTTTTGGGACCTTTTGTATATAGAATTGCACTTGTTAGGACATAACTCTTAGTAAATTTGTTTTTAGTTTAGTGAGGACACAAAGTATTTGTAAACCCTTTTTATTTACCAACCTATGAAATCACCAATAATGTTTAAGTATGTTACCCCATGGAATTTAAGGAGTTAGGAGTACTCGATGTTATTTAACAATTAGCATTTTAACTTTGTAAATTCATTAGATGTCGCTACAAAGATATTTGAGTAATCCCATACATGTTAACTCTCATTCACTTATTTTTCTAAAACAAAAAAAAAAACTAGATATTAGACAAGTGTCCTGAACAGTATTTGCCATCTCTTTCCTGTTGAAAAGTCCTAGAAACAATTGATATTAGACATTTTATTAACATCAATATTTTATTAGTTTGACCACCTATAGATTTGCAAATTATTTTTGAAGGCATTTTACTTTTATTACTTTACCCAATTTAAATTGAACCTTTTTAAATCACATGAATTAAAAGTATCTGGATCCATTTTTAAATTTTAATTTTAGGAGTGCTCAGTTTTGATACAGACAAAACATGACATCAGACAGCAGGACATACAAATAACACAAAATCAAAGGCCTTGTAACTTTATAGGTGACTCTCCATTGCAATGTAACAGATGTTCAAAAACTAGTTGAATAAAAAAATAGAACTGATCAAAAAAGTCATGAGCTCAAAAAAAATGTAGAATTCAGAAAAACAAGAGTCCTGGAAAAATGATACCGCTGTTAATTACCTTAGTAAAGCACCATAAAATTTACTTTTGCTGGATTTCAGGTAAGACTCTTTTTACTCTCCCTTTTTTTTTTCCCCCCCTTGGGTTTGAGATGGGTCTCCTACTGAGTCTTCTGGCTTCCTCTATTTACATTTCAATGTAAACCTTGACTGAGATCTGGAAGGAGCTGACAGGTTTTAGCAGAAACTGGATGCCTAGAGCATTTTAACCCTTATCCCTGGTTAGTAATCAATTCAGGTTTGGATGCAAAAAATTGTGAAACAATTATCTCCCACTACTTGTGGGGAATGGGGCTATTATATCATACTCCTTACTGGGGCATGCCACTGATGGTTGATCTGTTTACTCCCTCCACACCGGCATATGTGAGACCTCGTGGCAGGAGGACTAGGTGGGCTGGGCCAGGGAATGGAAGCAGAACCAGCTGAGTCGAAGTTGGAGGAGGAGACAGGATTAAGAGGGGGTGATGAAGGAGGCATTCGAGTTTGCAGGAAGAGCAGAGAAGCGCAAGAAAGAAGAGACTTGAAGATAAGGAATCCCTTTCCATCTGTCCGCTCCCTTGTGGAAGCTGTGTGCCAATATCTTTGTTAGCAACAATCCACCTTCCCATGGAGCGATCTTTCATCCCTGCACAGGCCAATTTGTGATCAGTAGTCATTCCTTCCCAAAGTAATATTTTAACATTTACCAGGAAGGCCATACAGGGAGGGGGGAGGTTAGAGTCTGTCAGTTCTTGCCCAGTATCATAAAATGACCACTGGAAAGATTTTCCGGAAGAAGGAGGGAGAGGGTTTTTATTGGAGTATGATGTGGTTCCAGAATACAAGATGGCGGCAATGAGCCTCCCCAGGGCGATAGTGGGCCTTCGCTATGTGTAGAGGCTGGCTGCCCTCGTGGTTCCTCAACCATGGGAGAAGCGGACGCAGATGGATTGGGCTCCTCATTAAAGGTCTCCCAACATTGTTTACTATGTGGCAAGTTTCTGGAAGGAGGTGCAAAGGGAGGAGCCAGCAGTTCTTTAGGTGGCAGCTCTTTGGGGAGAAACTTGGAGCCCCCTTTGGCAGGTCTTGGAGAGAAGCAGGCCTTAAGGGCGGATAATGTAGGGCAGACTCCTAATGGGGGAACCTCCCCTAAATTGATTTCCCTCTTCCTAACAAGTTGTTCTACACGATCCCATGTGGACCAGTCAAAAAGATTAATGGCAGGAAACCAAGGGGCCACCTGAGTAAAGTTGTCCCAGGCTTTTTCTGCCTGTGTATCATACGACTCAAGCCCCTACTCTTCAGCATGAGTCTAAGAGCTGAGAGCGCAGGGTCACCATGTGTGGTGTGTGTTTGCCCCATCTTTTCAGGGATGCCCTTACCTCGGAACTTGCTTGGCCAGATTTGCCGGTACTTTCAGTTTCTAAGCTGCCTCTTTGCTTTGGCTGTGAATCAGCCTTGAGGGGCCCCACGTTGGGCACCAGATGTCAGGGTCTTAAGCCCCCTTGCTCTTCTCGACCAGCAACAAGGGAAGGGGACACTCCCCAACAAAGTCAGACCAGGATAGGTAGGGCCGACTGACCACCCACTCCTAGCCCTCCGGGCGGAGGACAATCAGATGCGTCAGGGAGACCAGTCACAGCAGGAACTCATTTATTGAGGAAATCACACAGGTTTTATGTAGGGTGGGGGCTAGGAGGGAACCAACCAGTTTAAAGGTCAGCAAGGCACAGGGGGTTCACGCAGGTGAGAGTCCCATTGGACTATATGGCAAGCACTAGCTGATCACATTCGTGGAACTGTTGTTAACCAGTCCCTGATGGTGGTCTGATTTATCGTCATTAACCTTTGAAACCGCCTTTGAGCCTTGATCTTGCTCACTCGCCAGGGAGTAATGAGTCAGCCTGAGTTAGTTAATGTGTCATAAGTCCCAACATATATATACCACACTTTCATTATCCATTCATCAATTGAAGGCCATCTTGGTTGGTTCCACAATCTATCTCTTGTGAACTGAGCAGCTATAAACATTGATGTGGCTCAGTCACTATAGTATGCTGATTTTAAGTCCTTTGGATATAAACCAAGGAGTGGGATAGCTCTGTCAAATGGTGGGTCCATTCCAAGTTTTCTGAGAATTCTCCACACTGCTTTCCAGAGTGGTTGCACCAATTTGGAACTCCACAAGCAATGTATGAGTGTGCCTTTTCCCCCAAATCCATACCAATATTTATTATTATTTGTCTTCTTTTTTTTTTCCTTTTCTTTTTTTTAAAATTTATTTATTTATTTTTTATTGTAAACAATTGGGATATATTTTGTTTCTCTGTACATGGCATAAAGGCATACCATTTGTGTAATCATAAATTTACATAGGGTAATGTTGTTTGATTCATTCTTTTATTTTTTCCTTTCTCCCCCACCACTCCCACCCCTCTTTTCCCTCTATACAGTCGTTCCTTCCTCCATTCTTGCCCCCCTCCCTAACCCTAACTCTAACCCTAACACTAACCCCACCCAACCCCCATTATGTGTCATCATCCACTTATTAGCGATATCATTTGTCCTTTGGTTTTTTGAGATTGGCTTATCTCACTTAGCATGATATTCTCTAATTTCATCCATTTGCCTGCAAATGCCATAATTTTATCATTCTCTACGGCTGAGTAATATTCCATTGTATTCCACACTTTCTTTATCCATTCATCAATTGAAGGACATCTAGGTTGGTTCCACAATCTGGCTATTGTGAACTGAGCAGCTATGAACATTGATGTGGCTGTATCTCTGTAATATGCTGATTTTAAGTCCTTTGGGTATAGGCCAAGGAGTGGGATAGCTGGGTCAAATGGTGGTTCCTTTCCAAGTTTTCTAAGGAATCTCCACACTGCTTTCCAGAGTGGCTGCACCAATTTGCAGCCCCACCAGCAATGTATGAGTGTACCTTTCTCCCCACATCCTCGCCAACACCTGTTGTTGCTTGTATTCTTGATAATCACCATTCTAATTGGGGTGAGATGGAATCTTAGGGTGGTTTTGATTTGCATTTCTCTTATTACTAGAGATGTTGAACATTTTTCCATATGTTTGTTGATTGCTTGTAGATCTTCTTCTGTGAAGTGTCTATTCATTTCCTTAGCCCATTTGTCGATTGGATTATTTGCATTCTTGATGTAGAGTTTTTATTTGTCTTCTTGATAATAGCCATTCTAATTGGAGTTATATGAAATCTTAGAGTGGTTTTGATTTGCATGTCTCTAATTACTAGAGATGATGAGCACTTTTGCATATATTTGTTGATCACTTCTACATCTTATTTTGTGAAGTGTCTGCCCAGTTTCTTAGCCCATTTATTAATTGGATTCTTTGTATTTTGTGTGTAATGTTTTTCAAGTTCTTTATAAATTTTGGAGATTAGTGCTCTATCTGAATTGTGTGTGGAAAAGATTTTCTCCCACTCTGTAGGTTCTCTTTTCACATTATTAATTGTTTCCTTTCCTGAGAAAAAGCTTTTTAGTTTGAATCCACCCAGTTTTTAAATTTTTGCTTTGATTTCTTGTGCTTTAGAAGTCTTGTTAAGGAAGTCTGGTTCTAAACCAACATGATGAAGATTTGGGCTTTCTCTTTCTTCTGTTTGGTGAAGGGTCTCAGGTCTAATTCCTAAGTCTTTGATCCATTTTGAGTTGAGTTTTGTACAGGGTGAGAGTTAGGAGTTTAATTTCATTTGACTGCATATGAATTTCCAATTTTGCCAGCATCATTTGTTGATGAGGCTCTCATTTCTCCATTGTTTGTTTTTAGCACCTTTTTCTAGTATGAGATAAGTTTACTTATGTGGATTTCTCTCTGTTTCTTCTATTCTGTTTCATTGGTCTACCTGTCTATTTTGGTGCCAATACCATGCCATTTTTGTTACTATTGTTCTGTAGTATAGTTGAAGGTCTGGAATTGTGATACCACCTGCTTTGCTCTTTCTGCTAATAATTTCTTTGGTTATTCTGGGTCTTTTATTCTTCCAAATGAATTTCATGACTGCTTTTTCCATTTCTATGAGGAACATCATTGGGCTATTTTGACAATATTAATTCTGCCTATCAAAGAAGATGGGAGATCTTTCCAACTTCTAAGGTTTTCTTTAATTTCTTTGTTTAGTGTTCTGTAGTTTTCATTTTAGAGGTCTTTCACCTCTTATTAGATTGATTCCCAAGTATTTTATTTTTTGGGGGGCTATTGTGAATGGAATAGTTTTTCTAACTTCTATCTCAGAAGATTCATCACTTATGAATAGAAATGCATTAAATTTATGCATGTTGATTTTATATCCTGCTGTTTTGTTGAATTCATTTATTAGTGTTAAAAGTTTTCTGGTGGAGTTTTTTGGATCCTCTAATTATAGAATGATGACATTGGCAAATATTGATAACTTGAGTCTTTTCCTATTCTTATGCCTTTAATTTCTTTGGTCTGTCTAATTTCTCTGGCTAGAGTTTCAAGGACAATGTTGAATAGAAGTGGTAAAAGAGGGCATCCCTGTCTTGTTCCATTTTTAAAGGGAATGCTTTTGGTTTTTCTTCATTAAGAATGATGTTGGCCATGGGCTTAGCATAGATAGCCTTTACAATATTGAGGTATGTTTCTACTATCCCTATTTTTTCTAGTGTTTTGAGCAAGAAGGGGTGTTGTATTTTATCAAATGTTTTTTCTGCATCTTTTGAAATAATTACATGATTCTTAACCTTAAGTCCATTGATGTGAAGAATTACATTTATTGAATTCCTGATGTTTAACCCACATTGTCTCACTGGGATGAACCCCACTTGATCATGGTGCACTATCTTTTTAATATCTTTTTGTACAGCATTTGTCAGAATATTATTGAGGATTTTATATCTGTGTTCATCAGAAATATTAGTCTGAAGTTTTCTTTCTTTGATGTGTCTTTGTCTGGTTGGGGTATCAGGCTGATACTGGCTTCATAAAATGAGTTCGTGTTTTCTCCTTCTCTATTTCATGGAACACTTTGAGGAGTATTGATATAAGTTGCTTGAAGATCTTATAGAACCCAGCTGAGAATCCATGTGGTCCCAGGCCTTTCTTGGTTAGTAGACTTTTGATGGCTTCTTCTATTTCATTGCTTGAAATTGATCTGTTTTATTGTGTATGTACTCCTGATTCACTTTGGGAGGATCATATATCTCTAAAACTTTGTCGATGTCTTCAAGATTTTCCATTTTGTTTGTGTACAGATTTTAAAGTAGCTTCTAGTTCTTCTAGTTATGTCATGTATTTCAATGGTGTCTACATGTTGTTTCCTTTTTCATCACAAATTTTACTAATTTGAATTTTTTCTCTCCTTCTCTTTGTCAGTGTGGCTAAGGGTTTATCTCTTTTGTTTACTTTTTCAAAGAACCAACTTTTTCTTTGTTAATTTTTTGAATTGTTTCTTTTGTTTCACTTTCATTGATTTCAACTCTGATTTTAATTATTTTAATTATTTCCTGTCATCTACTTCTTTTGATGTTCTTCTGTTCTTCTTTTCCTAGGGCTTTGAATTGTAATGTTAAGACATTTAGTTGTTGACTTCTTTTTCGTTTTTTGAATGTGCCCCATGCAATGAATTTTCTTCCTAGTACTGCTTTCATAGTGTCTCAGAGATTTTGATAGGTTGTATCATTGTTCTCATTTACCTGTAAGAATTCTTTTATCTCCTCCCTGATGTCTTCTGTTATCCATGCTTCATTCAATAGCATATTATTTAGTCTCCAGGTGTTATAGTAGTTTCTGTTTTTTTTTTAATTTTATCATTGATTTCTAATTTAATTCCACTATGATCTGATAGAATACAAGGTAGTATCTCTATTTTTTTTGTATTTCCTAAGAGTACCTTTGTGGCATAACATATGGTCTATTTTAGAGAAGGATTCATATGCTGCTGAGAAGGAAGCATATTTGGTAATTGAAAAATGGAATATTCTATATATGTCTGTTATGTTTTAGTTATTGATTGTGTTATTTAGTCCTATGGTTTCTTTGTTTTTTTTTTTTTTTTTTTTGGAATATCTATCCCATGGTTACAGTGGTGTGTTAAAGTGACCCACAATCAGTGTGTTGTGGTCTCTTTGGATCCTAGAATTGAGAAGGTTTTGTTTGATATAAATGGATGCACTCTTTTTTGGGTATGGTTTGTATTCTTGGTCATTTTGTCTTATTTTTGGTTTTTAAATTGACTTGGTTTCTCCTTTGATTGACTTTACCTTTACAGTAGTTCTTTCCTTTGCTGACTTACATTGTTGTTTTTCATTTCCTTTAATGGAATATTTTGCTGAGAATGTTCGGTAATGCAGGCTATCTCTTTGTAAATTTGTATAACTTTTGTTTATCATGGAAGGATTTTATTTTGTCCTCAAATTTGAATGTTAGCTTTGCTGAGTATAAGATTATTGGTTGGCAATCATGTTCTTTTAAACATGTGTTGTTTCAGGCCCTTCTAGCCCATAAATGGTCTGGGCTGAGAAATCTGCCATATTGGTTTCACCCTATATGTAATCTGATGCTTTTCACTTGTAGCCTTTAAAATTCTATCTTTAATTTGAATTTTAGGTATTTTCATTATAATGTGCCTTGGTGTGTATCTCTTGTAATTTTGTGCATTTGGTGTTCTGTAAACCTCTTGTATTTGACTTTCCATCTCAATCTTTAGGTTTGATCAATTTTGTGATATCATTTCATTGAATAGGTTGTTCATTCTTTGGTTTGTTTCTCTGTGCCTTTCTCGATACCGATAATTCTTAAATTTGGTCTTTTCATGATGTTCCATAGTTCTTGGAGGTTGTGTTCATGATTTCTTATCATCTTCTCTATTTGGGCAACTTTATTTTCAGGATTAAATATTTTGTCTTCATTGTCTGAGGTTCTGTCTTTCAAGTGGTCTAGTCTGTTGGTGATGCTTTCTATTGAGTTTTTTATTTGTTTTATTTTTTTCTTCATTTCAAGGATTTCTGTTTTTTTTTTTTCAGAATCTATATCTCTTAATTGAAATGATCTTTTGCTTCCTGCACTTTCTCTTTAACTGTTTATTGTAGTGATCATTCATTGCATACATTTTCTCTTTTAACTCATACTTTTCTTCATTGGTTCATTTTAATCATCTGTATTCCAAACTCCTTTTCTGACATTCCTCCTACCATGCTGTCATTGGATTCTATTAAAATAGAATCTTGTTTTTTTTGGAACACTTTCTTCCTTGTTTTTTTCATGTCGTTCACAAACCTTCCCCTCTGCAGTGTGGATCGGGGGTATTGCAATCCCACCTCCCCAGTTTATACTGAACCGTCAGGTTTCCAAAACCTCTCCTGTAAGTGGGAGATCAATATTAGCAGCACCCAGTACAGACAACATGCAGCCCTATACCAAATAGCCCCTACGAAGACATAAACAGTATTGTCATAATAAATAAAGAATATGAGTTCAATTATTATCTACAGTATAACAAAAAGATTTGCAATGAGGTCTACAGTTTCTAATGGTGGACAAAGAGGATGAGGAGGGGTGTAGGATGTAACTGGTAATGGGATAAGAAAATAGTATATAGAAGTACTAGATCATTGGATGTTAGCATGAGAAAAGGCAGAAAGAGACTCTAAGGAAACAGGTAAATAAAAGGGAAATAGAGTGAGAAAAACAAAGAAATAAAAACTTAAAAATTTTCAAAAAGAGAAAAAAAGATCTATACTATAACTATAATTAGTCATATAGTATTCAAACCTCCCAGTCTTCAGTAGCCTGATGTATGAGATATAGCTGACAATGAGCTTCCAGTCTCCAGCATGCATCTCAGGATGGGATTTGCCCCACCTAAGAATGGCAGCTTCTCCTTCCAGGATGATCCCAGATGACTACCCTGGCTTCCAATCATGTTGGCAAATGGGGATCTGCAATGTGGGGCATGGATGGGGCCTGAGAGGGTCAGGGATCCTGCAGGTTGTGGCTGTTGTTCCAAAATGGCAGCAACCATGTGTGACCAAACCTACAGATACAGTAACAATGAAATTCCAGGCAACAGCAAGCAGCAGGCAATCTGCTGGTGGTCTTTGGGTGGCCTGCAGGCTAACAGTGAATGATTCACAGGTGGACCTTTGGCAGTGAGTGGATGATGGGTAGACGAAAGGAAGTTGATGGGCAGGAAAGAGGCAGGTGAATGGGAAAATGTGGATGATGGGCCTCAGTCAGTGAGCGATCAACACTCAAAAAGAAGGTGATATGCTGGCTGATGGAGGGTGATCGCAGTGGATGAATGTGATAAACAGCAGGGGATTGATGAGTAGCAGAGACTGCCTTACAGAGAAACAGATTTTCCTCTGCTTGAATTCCGAGATATGGAGCAACAAGGAACATAGTCTCCCTCTAGTGTGCCATCTTGGATCCAGGACATTATACCTTCAATAATTATTTGGATAACTAAAACCAAGTTTTCACATATTTCATATAACATAAGATTGTGTGGAGAAGATAAAAGGCAAGGGCAGATACAGAAAAGAATTACTCCTAAGAAAGAACTTTTTGTTTATGTGTCATTTTTGACAATTCATCAGTGTCCAGTTCTTCCCATTGTAAATTATTGCTGAATAACTAAAATACATTTTAAATTTTGAATAAATTCCTTAATGCCAGATACAAATAAACTATATGCACTTTTTGAAGATTTTTTCCTTTTACTGTTTCACAACAGTATTGATGACATAGTCAGTTTCCAAAAGCTTATGTTGTAGCACAATAACCTTAAGAAACTCAGGTCGACCAAACAACTCAGTGGTTGTAATTAAAGAAATATATGGAAATTTACATTTATATTATGAAATATGGGTCTTTAATAATTTAAAGAACCCCGAGGTCACACTGGAGAGAACCCGGCAAGCTCAGAGCTCTGCCGGCCTGAAGCAGCTCCTGGGGTGCAGGGACATCTTGGATACACTGGCTTTGGAGGTTCTGATGAGTGGAGACCACGCGAGGACTCAGGATTCAAGAAGAGGAGGTATTGAGAAACTCAGAACCAACTCAGAGCCACCAGGTAAGGCTTTCCCAATGGGTGAGGCTTCCTGGAGGGGACGGTAGTCCCAGAATGCAGGGAACTTCCTGGAGTAGAGTTGCCCAGTGAGACTCCACCGCTGAAGTGGTAAACCCAGACATTCGGGAGTGTTGTACAGGAGGGCCACCCAGTGAGAGGTTTCTGCTCAGAGCAAGGCTCACAGGCCCAGGGGGCAGGACCTGACATAGGCAGCTTCTTGGAAGACGGCTACCCAGAGAAAGACTCACTCACAGGGTGAGGCTCTCTGGCCCAGGCAGTAGGTCCAGACTCCAGGGAACATCGCAGAGGAAGGCCACCCAGTGAGAAAGTCCCTCACAGGGCCAGGTTTCCCAGTCCAGATGGTAGTTCTGGACCCCAGAGGAAGGCTGCCCAGCCCAGGCGGTAGTTTTGGAAAGACGGGAACTTCTCAGATGAGAATTGCCCAGGGAGACTTCCCCACAAGGTGCATCTTCCCTGCTGGGTGAGGCTTTCCCATCAGGATGGTAGAACCACAGACACAGGTCCAGACCAGTCATGCCCTGCCCGCAGTCTAGTACCCTTTGGCTGACCATCGGTCAAACAAGTGGAGGAGCCTCTGCCCACTTGCAGGGAACATACACCACCTGAAGGCCACCAAGCCTAGAGGGGCAGCTTCCTTGTGGAGCACTGCATTATCAAGTTCCTCCAAGGCTTCTGGTTACTGAAGACTAGGAGGTGAGTTACTGGAAATCTACAGAGACAATATTAGTCAATAGAGGAAATCTGCAATATCTCAGAGTTTCACTACTAGAGGAGTAGATACCTGAGCAAGATGAGAAAACAAGGGAAGAAAATGTCACAAACAAACCTAGATGTTACAGCAATAAAATCCAATGACAGCATGGCAGAAGAAATGTCAGAAAGGGAGTTCAGAATGTACATAATTAAAATGATCAGAGAAGCAAACCATGAGATGAAAGAGCAAACTCAGGCTTTGAATGATCACATCAATCAACAGTTAAAAGAGGAAATGCAGGAAGAAAAAGATCATTTCAAAAAGATTTAGAGATACTGGAAAACGAACAAACAAACAGAAATCCGTGAAATGAAGAAAACAATAAACCAAATTGAAAATTCCATAGAAAGCATAACCAATAGGATAGAACACCTAGAAAACAGAACCTAAGACATTGAAGACAAAATATTTAATCTTAAAAAAAAGTTGACCAATCAGAGAAGATGGTAAGAAATCATGAACAGAATCTACAAGAATTATGGGATATCATTAAAAGTCCAAATTTAAAAATTATAGGGATCCAAGAAGGCTTAGAGAAGCAAACCAAAGGAATGAAAAATCTATTCAATGAAATAATATTAGAAAGTTTCCCAAATCTGAAGAATGAAATGGAAAAACAAGTACAAGAGACTTATAGGACTCCAAATATATAAAATTACCACAGACTCACACCAAGGCACATTATTATGAAAATACCTAACATACAAAATAAAGACAGAATTTTAAAGACTGTGAGAGAAAAGAAACAAATTACATTTAGGGGGAACCAATAAGGATATCAGCAGATTTTTCAACCCGGACCCTAAAAGCTAGAAGGACCTGGAACAACATTTTTCAAGAAGTGAAAGAAAATGGATGCCAACCAAGATTCTTATACCCAGCAAAACTGACCTTCAGATTTGATGATGAAATAAAATCCTTCCATGATAAACAAAAGCTAAAAGAATTTACAAAATGAAAGGTGGCACTACAGAATATTCTCAGCAAAATATTCCATGAGGAAGAGATGAAATACAATGATGTAAATCAGCAAAGGGAGGAATTACCTTAAAGGAATAGTCAAATAAAGGAGAAACCAAGTTATGTCAAAAAACAAAAATGAGTCAAATGACAGGGAATAGAAATCATTTTTGAATAATAACCCTGAATGTTAATGGCCTGAACTCATCAATTAAAAGACATAGACTGGCAGATTGGATTAAAAAGAAAGATCCAACAATATGGTGCCTGCAAGAGACTCATCTCGTAGAAAGAAATACCCACAGACTAAAGGTGAAAGGATGGGAAAAAACATACTATGCACATGGACTCAGCAAAAAAGCTGGAGTATCCATCCTCATATCAGATAATATGGACATCAAGTCAAAGTTAGAAGGGATAAAGAAGGATATTTCATACTGCTTAAGGGAAGCATAAATCAGCAAGACATAACAATCATAAATATCTATGTGCCAAATATTGGCTCATCCACGTACATCAAACAAATCCTTCTCAATTCCAAGAATCAAATAGACTACAATACAATAATACTAGGTGACTTTAACACATCTCTCTCACCACTGGACAGATCTTCCAAACAAAAATTGAACAAGGAAACAATAGATCTCAATAACACAATAAATAATTTTGACTTAATGGATATTTATAGAATATACAATCCAACAAAGAGCAGATAAACTTTCTTCTCAGCAGCACATGGATGCTTTTATAAAATAGACCATATTTTATGCCACAAAGCTAATATTAGAAAATACAAAATGATAGAGATACTACTTATATTCTATCAGATCATAATGGATTGAAATTAGAAATAAATGACAGAATAAGAACCAGAAACTACTCCAACACTTGGAGATTAAATAATATGCTATTGAATGATGAATGAATAACAGAAGATATCAGGGGGAAATAAAAAAAATCTTCAAGGTAAAGGAGAACAATGATACAATATATCAAAATCTCTGGGACACTATGAAAGCAGCACTTAGAGGAAAATTTATTTCATGGACCACATTCAATAAAAGAAGAAAAAATCAACAAATAAACAATCTAACACTACAGCTCAAAGCCCTATATAAAGAAGAACAGAGCAATACCAAAACTAGTAGAAGACAGGAAATAGTTAAAAGCAGAACCGTAATCAATGAAATTGAAACAAAAGAAACAATAGAAAAAAAAGACAAAATAATAATTTGGTTCTTTGAGAAAATAAAAAAAATTGATAAACCCTTAGCCACACTAACAAAGAAAAGGAGAGAGAAAACTCAAATTACTAAAATTTGGAATGAACAAGGTAATATCACAACAGGCATGATTGAAATACAAAACATAATTAGAAGCTATTTTGAAAATTTATCCTCCAACAAAATAAAAAATCTCGAAGACATCAACAGCTTTCTAGAGACATATGAATTACCTAAACTGAACCAGGAGGACATACACAACTTAAATACATAAAATACAAGTAATGAAATAGAAGTCACCAAAAGCCTACCAACAAAGAAAAGTCTGGGACCAGATGGGTTCTCAGCTGAGTTCTACAAAACCTTTAAAGAAGAGCTCATTCCAATACTTCTCAAAGTATTTCATGAAATAGAAGAGGAGTGAACCCTTCCAAACTCATTCTATGAAGCCAATATCACTCTGACACATTAAACTAGACAGAGACATATCGAGGAAAAAAATTTCAGACCAATATCCTTAATGAATATCGACACAAAAATTCTCAATAAAATTTTAGCAAATCGCATACAAAATTATATTAAAAAGATAGTGCACCACGATCAAGTGGGTTTTATCCCAGGGATGCAAGGTTGGTTCAACATTCGGAAATCAATAAATGTAATTCACCATATCAAAAGACTTAAAGTCAAGAATGTCATTTATTTCGATAGATGCAGAAAAAGCATTTGATAAAATACAGCACCCCTTCATGCTCAAAACACTAGAAAAAATAGGGATAGTGGGAACATTTCTTAACATTGTAAAGGCCATCTATGCTAAGCCCATGGCTAATATCATTCTAAATGGTGAAAAACTGAAAGCATTCACCCTAAAGACTGGAACAAGGCAGGGATGCCCTCTTTTACCACTTCTATTCAACATCGTCCTTAAAACTCTAGCCAGAGCAATTAGACAGACCAAAGAAATTAAAGGGATACGAATAGGAAAAGAAGAACTCAAACTATCCCTGTTCGCTGATGACATGATTATATATTTAGAGGAACTGGGAAATTCCACCAGAAAACTTTTAGAACTCATAAGTGAATTCAGTAAAGTAGCAGGATAGAAGATGAATGCTCTTAAATCTAATGCATTTTTATACATAAGTGATGAATCTTCAGAAAGAGAAATTAGGAAAACTACCCCATTCACAATAGCCTCGAAAAAAATAAAATACTTCTGAATCAATCTCACAAAAGAGGTGAAAGATCTCTACAATGAGAACTACAGAACACTAAAAAAAGAAATTAAAGAAAACCTTAGAAGATGGAAAGATCTTCCATGTTCTTGGATAGGCAAAATTAATATTGTCAAAATGGCCATACTACAAAAGTGCTATACAGATTAAATGCAATTCCAATTAAAACCCCAATGACATATCTTACAGAAAGAGAGCAAACAATCATGAAAGTCATCTGGAAGAATAAGAAACACAGAATATCTAAAGCAATCCTTAGTAGGAAGCGTGAAGCAGGGGGTATCACAATACCAGACCTTCAACTATACTACAAAGCAATAGTAACAAAAACAGCATGGTATTGGCACCAAAACAGACAGGTAGATCAATGGTACAGAATGGAGGACACGGACACAAACCCAAATAAATACAATTTTCTCATACTAGATAAAGGTGCCAAAAATATGCAATGGAGAAAAGATAGCCTCTTCAACAAATGGTACTGGGAAAACTGGAAATCCATATGCAGCAAAATGAAACTAAACCCCTAGTTCTCACCCTGCACGAAAATCAACTCAAAATGGATCAATGACCTTGGAATCAGACCCAAGAACCTGAATCTTACAGAAGAAAAAGTAGGTCCAAATCTTCAACTTGTTGGCTTAGGATCTGACTTCCTTAACAGGACTCCCATAGCACAAGAAATAAAAGCAAGAATCAATAACTGGGATAGATTCAAACTAAAAAACTTTCTCTCAGCAAAGGAAACTATCAGCATTGTGAAGAGAAAGCCTACAGAGTGGGCGAAAATCTTTGTCATTCATGCTTTAGATAGAGTACTAACTTCCAGAATATATAAATAACTCAAAAAACTCTACACCAAGAATACAAATAACCAAACAACAAATCGGCTAAGGAAATGAACAGACACTTCACAGAAGAAGATCTACAAGCAATCAACAGATATATAAAAAAATGTTCAACATTTCTAGTAATACAAATCAATACTACCCTAAGATTCCATCTCACCCCAATTAGAATGGTGATCATCAAGAATACAACAACAATAGGTGTTGGCAAGGATGTGGGGTAAAAGGTACACTCATACATTGCTCGTGGGATTGCAAATTAGTGCAGCCATCTGGAAAGCAGTGTGGAGATCCTTAGAAAACTTGGAATGGAACCACCATTTGACCCAGCTATCCCACTCCTTGGTGTATACCCAAAGGACTTAATATCAGCATACTACAGAGATGCAGCCACATCAATATTCCTAGGTGCTCAATTCACAATTGCCAGATTGTGGAACCAACCTAGATGCCCTTCGCTTGATGAATGGATAAAGAAATTGTGGTGTATATATACATATATATATATATATATATATATATATATATATATATATACACATACATATACGCACCACAATGGAATATTACTCAGCCTTAAAAAATAATAAAATTTTTGGCATTTGCAGGCAAATGGATAAAATTGGAGAATATCATGCTAAGTAAGATAAGCCAATCTCAAAAAACCAAAGGACGAATGTTCTCGCTAATAAGCGGATGATGACACATAATGGGGGGTGGGAGGGAGGCAAGAATGGAGGAAGGAGAGACTGTATAGAATAAAAGAGGGGAAGGAAAAATTAACAATGTATCAAACACCATTACCCTATGTAAATGTATGATTACACAAATGTTTTTCCTGTACTTCATGTATAAACAGAGAAACAAGTTGTACCCCATTTGTTTACAATAAAAAAAAGAATAAAAAAAAATTTAAAGGAAGCATGTAGGACAGAAAGGAGGGAAATGCTGAAAACCCTACAGTATCTTCCAGTTACTCTTTAACCCTTGAATAAATATAGTAGGAAAGTTTTCATGATTAAATTTCCCTTATATAAAATGTGTGTTTGTAATGTGGAACATTCATGTTATGTTTCTACCATGAAATTTCAAGCTGATGGTTTCTCAGTATGTGAGTTTGCCCTAGGTACAGCCATAAAATCAGTTTCTTTCAAGCCTTAAGAATTGAAAAACAGAGTGCTTGATATTGAAGTACTTGATGATATGTCCTATTACAGGTAATTTATTAAGTTGGAGAATATGTGTGTGTACATGTATATCTGTATATTATCTCAAAATAAATGTGTGTACATATGTATAAATTATTAGAAAATAAAGCAGTCCATGGTATAATAAGCTAAGATTCATGCAATTTCTTATATAGCCTATAACAATGTGTCTAACTCACAGAAATTACATTGCTTTGCTATAATAAATAAAATGCTAATAAAGGCTTTAGATATCTTGTATGATGTCATAGATTGTTCTGATTTTAAACAGATATTTATTAGTGAAATGACCTGGAAGTATTTATTCTCAGCTCTTCTGAGCATCAGTTTATTTTCATAAATTTTTACAATATTTTGTTGCCTTTTAGGCTTTATGTTGGTGTGAAACTAATATTTCAGAAAATAATACAGCTCACTGATTAATTCCTAAATAGCACTCATTAAATGCTGATGATAATGATGATGGCATTTTGTAGCTTCAGAAGGCAAATGCACATGTCTTATAAATTTAACTCACAAAGCACCTCACCATGCCAAACTTTACAACATCTTCCCCACTCTAATCACTCTCTCTTGTGTACATTTCTATCATGTAGTTTGTCTTTATTGGCATTTTTCTATTTTTCATAGTAGCCTAAAATATTGTGTATTTGCTTTTCTCATTTCACTAATTAGCTCCTTGATGGCAAGAGACAAATTTCCTCTTTATTGTAAATTCATATGCAGGGTAGTATCACATAAACCATTACTTCTATTCAGAAATGCTCCTTTAAGTTTTTGTATTGCTAACAAACATCAGATAACACAAAACAAAGACTTAGAAGTTATTCAATCAAAATTACAGAGTATTTTAGAGGGGAGAATATAAATTTTCTTAGGCATGGATGGCAGACTCATAATTGCCTCTTTGTCTAGGTATGAATAGTGCAGCAAAAACTGCTTATTAAATTATCATTAAATTTTTTAACAATGAAGATCAAGTTTTATGACACAGAAATGTTTTTATAATTAAAAACTATCAAGACCATTATATTCTTGTCTAAATCAAACAGTTGTTACTATTATATCAAATGAGTATAATTTGTATGATCCAATAAAATATAAAGAAAAACATGTCTTCAACACCATTGGAAAGTCATCTGTGAAGCCTGTTCTTCAACGCCTCTCACCTGAAACCTCAGAAGCCTTCATATAACTCAGAATATTTAAAATTTTTATTACATAGAATTTTCTTATTCTTTATAATATAGAAAATTATTGTTTTTATTCAAAATTTCCAATCTCTTTAAGGTCATACACACTTTTTTTTAAAATCTTTTTTTTTTTAGTTGTAGATGGACACAATATCTTTGTTTTATTCATTTATTTTTAATGTGGTGCTGAGGATTGAACCCAGTGCCTCACACATGCTAGGCAAGCACTCTACCACTGAGCAATAATCCCAGCCCCACATGTACACTTCTTGATTAAAGATTAAAAGGAGATGAGGGGCTTTTTCTCTATTTAGCTAATGTTCCTATACTTCTATTATCCTATTCACTAGGATGATTTATGCTCATCAAAAGCATAAGAGGGATGTAGGATAAAGTACAGCTAACTAAGGAATAGGCATATTCTTATTTGATTAATGTTGAAAATAGGTATTTTCTAATATATGTATGCTAGCAATTTATTATTTATTACATTTAGTTCATTGAAAATGTGGTTGCTACCATCACTATCTATTTACAGAACATTTCATCACCCCAAAAGAAAACCTTATAAGCATTAAAAATTTACTCCCCTTTTTTTCTTTCCAACCCAAGGAGATAAATATTCTGTGTTATGTTTCTACAAATTTGCATATTCTGAATATTTCATGTAAATAGAATCATAAAATATGTGACCTTTGTGTCTGAATTCTTTCACTTGACTTAATACATTCAGTGTCTATTCATGTAATAGTATATTCCAATATCTCATTCTTATCATGATTTAATAATATTCAATTATATGGCTATACCATATTTGTTTATTTTATCCTTTCATTTGTTGGTGACATTTATACTGTTTAAATATTTTGACTATTGTGAATAGTGCTGCTAAGAATATTCATGAAGAAATTTTTGTTTAAACAACTCTCCTGTTTTCACACACACATATGCACATGCACACCCACATGCACACACTGGTTTTAGTTTTCTAGGGTTTTCATAACAAAATATTTCAGAATTAGTGACTTAAAGAAGATAGATTATTTTTCTCAGAGTTCTGGAAACTGAAATTCCAAGATCATGGGGATTTCTTTTGAAGTAAATCTTCTTGGCTTGCAGAATTCTTTCTTCTTGCAGTATCATCACATGGACTTTCACCTATACATGCACACTCATGGCACTATTGTCTTTGTTATAATGATATTGATTCAATTGAATTAGGATCCCAACCTTATAACCTCACTTAAACCTAATTATTTCCTTAAAAGTCTTACCTCCAAATACACTCACACTCTGGATTACAGCTTCATCATATAAATTTGGGGGGAGCAAAACTTAGTATAGCAATATTCATGGGTGGAATTACTCAGTAATATGGTAAATTTGGTGAGGACAGAGATCACAGTATTAACCAAAATGAGGAAAGGAAAGGACTTGCTAATGAGATTTCAGATGAAAATAATGAGTATGTTGCATTGGAGACTATAATTGTTAGATTATGCAAAGCATTTAACTTTGTTTTGTCCCTGCTCTGATAATTTGTGAGGGCCCAAACTTAAAGGAGAGTGACCCATTTATTTGAGGGATGAAATTTCAAGGCAGTATAGTATGCAAACTTTAGGGTAGGTATTAGTGGATTATATTCACTAAATTTATATTAAAAATCAGGAGTATAAAGGGAAATAGTGGAAAAATTTGGAAAATATGGCCAGCCAAAGTATGTGTAAACATTTAGGTAAGGAAAGTGCATTATAAACCCTGATTAAAAGAGTCAAGGATTTTGCATAAGAAAAATAGGAAAGATGTTTTCAAGGATAGTTTAGAAATCTGAAAGGCCAATTCACCCATCCAAGACTAAAGGTGCAGGAATGAAAAGTTATTTGAAAGACTTTCTAGAGCAGTATCATTTGAGAAATTATCCTCAGTGCACCCTGTCCACTCAGTGTGCCTAGAGGATCATTTATTGCTATTTGGCCCCACATTCAATTAGCAAAACTTTCAAATTACATTAGAGCCATGGTTCAAGAAAACCAAGTACAGCTCACACTAGCAACAGACCATGGCATTATCAACAAAATGCTGGTTTTGCAGGCATGCATAACGGAAGATTTATGGGTCCTTGGAGGCCTCAACTGTGATTTCGGAGAAATGCCTAGATGGCCAGCAAATGTATATCAGGTTTGGACTCCTTGCAAATAGCCCCCAACTGTGCCTTGTGTGGAGATGTGAAAGTGAAATGAAAGATGCAATGGACTGCCCACTAAGGTTCTAGGAACATATAACACATGTAGAGAAAAGCTCAAGAAGTGAGAAGAGTTGGCTTGAGTGAATGGCCATGTAGACTGCGACCAGCAAAGACATAGTGGTGAGGATGCCTAAACCCTTGGGAATCCACATTCCACCAAAGTGTGCCTCATATCCTGGATATGAAATTTTAGGTTTGAATGACTGCCCTGATGAGTTTTGGCCTTGCTTCATGTTATCAGTCCTTACTGACCTCCTATTCCTTCCTTTTTCGAAAATATCCTATGCTTGACCCACTGTTATGTCTTGGAAGTATGTAACTTTCTTTTTAATTTTTTTATTGGCACTTAGCGTTGAGTTTACCATGAGTCTCAGAGGAGACTTTGAACTTGGACTTTTGAACAATGCTGAAATATTAAAATCTTGGCTACTCTTGGAGATGGACTGAATACATTTTGCTTTGTAAGATGGACATGAACCTTTGGGGCCAGTGAAATAATGTTATAGTTGATTGTCCATTATAGGTTGATATGTTAAAGTCTTGACACTAGGGTGGCAGTATTGGGATTACTTTTCTGGGTGCCATTAGGAAGAGGGGCCCTGTGGGAAGTCCTTGGGTGACAGATCATGTATCCCTGAGGTGTACTGTGGTAATTGGTCCTTTCTTCCCCTACTTTTGTTTTCTTACCATGAGGAACACAGCTGACTCCAACACATGCTCCCCAGCATTGTCATTAAACATGCCCATTATAGGTCTAAAGCACTGAGTACATCAAATCTTGAACTGAAACCTCTGTTAGCATGAACTAAAATAAATTTAATCTCTTTATATGTTAATTATCTTGGTTACTTTGTTAGAATCACAGAATTTTACCCAACACATTTTTCCAAAACTCTCTTAGTTACTGCTTGCATTGAATCAATTTTTCATGTATTTTTACTGTAAACCTAATCATGAATTTATTTCTAAAATGAGTCATTGGAGACAGTGAAATGTTGGAATATGATTTCTTCATCCATTCTCCTAATCTGTCTTTCATTAGTGAATTTAATCCATTTACATTCAAAGTGTTTACTACTGTCATTTTGCTATTTGTTTCCTGTATGTTATATACCTTTTTATGACCCACATTCTTTGTTGCAGTTTACTTTTATGTTTAATTCAATATTAATGTACTATGATTTTTTCCTTCTTTCCTGTGTGCATGTTTTTAAATAGTTTCTTACTGATTATCCTAGGGATTATAATTAAGATCCTAAATTTGTACCACTCTAGTGAAAATTGATGCCAAGTAGCTTTACAGTATCAGATGATAAATTGATCATTTTAGTGAGACTCCCTTTTGTTTTCATATTTTTTTTCAGCTTGAATTTAATGTGTCTTACAGTGGGTCTTTTTAAATTCACAGTAGTTGCAGTCATTTGAATTCCTGTGTTGTGTAGATAGATATACTTTATGAAATTTGGTAGTTTTTGTAATTCTTCAAGGATTAGTTTTATTCTCATCATCTGTTTTCTCCATCTGGGCCCCTCATTATATGATTGATATTGTGCTTTATGATACCTAAAAATTTCTTTGGATTCTGTTTATTTTTATTTGCTCTTTTTCTGACTTTTAGTATGGATGATTTCATCTAACCTATTTTCTAATTAATTTTTTCATTATTCCACTCAAACATGCCATTGAACATTCAGAGTGAAGTTATTACAATGAGTATACTTTTATGCTCCAAAATATTTTACTTCATTTCTTAATAATAATATTACCAATAAGTGGAATTTCTGAATACTGGTTTCTGTAAATGTTTTTCTTGTGAATTGCCCATACTTTATTGCCCATTTGCATGTTTCATTGTTTTTTTGTGGCATAGTAGACATTTTTAATATTATGTCATGTAATTCTGAAAATCTTAATGACCCCCACATTCATGGCTTATTGTTCTTTATTCCACTTAGTGATTTACTTTATTATTGTAAAAACTTATTTCCTTGTCTTCTGTGAAGACTTGATTCACTATTCAGTGGTCTTTTCTTCTGATAGCTGACAGATAATTCCTTAAATGACTGAAGGCAAAAATAGAAAAGTAACATTTCCTCCTGGCATGTATAGATTATCTCTGAAATGTGTAGTCCTTCAATGGTTGCCCTAAATAGGTATAGCTCTACCTTATTCTTCATTTCCTACTTATGAAAAGCCCCCAAATCAACCAGACATCCAAGTCTATGGTATACCCATCTTCTTTAAGCATGAATTGAGTTTTGTCCACATTTGTCATCTTCTGGATTTCCCATTTACATGAGAGTCTTTCAAAACCCCTATAATTAGTTGTATTTCTTCTTAACATCCTCTTTTCCAAAATTTTTGGTTCATCTTATGCTTGTTCTATCTAACATCCCTTGCCCCAAGTAGCTGTGTACGGTGTATCTCTTCAAATGCTTTCAAAAAATATCATCAGAAAATGTTCTGGGTGACATTCAGGCAAAATGTAGGCTATCATTTGAGTCAAATCCTCAAGTAAATATTAGATATAAAATTCACATCAATTCTTTGAGTAAAACATCAATATTACTCCTTATGGCACCAGCAATCTATCAATAATGGAGCCTGCTGTCTCTATGCCTTCCACAAAACTAAATAATAGTTGACTAAAGAATGGTGCACAGCAAATGTGGCACAATCATTCTTTACTGCAATTTATATCACCCTTGGTCATTATTAAGCACTCCCTTGCTTGTTGTGATTTTCAATTTTATATCAGAATTCTCGTAGAATTGATTCTGACAGTTTTTTCCACTTTAATGGCTGTTTGAGTGTAGAACACATCCAATAAATTTTATTCCACCATTGCTACTGATAAAGTGTTAAAATGAAACTGTTATCTTTGACAGTTTTATTTTGACTTTTTAAATGGATACTTCAAAGAAATTCAGATAAATTACCCATTGATACTTTTTACTTGAGCTTCTTTGACTTGGATATCTCTTTGTTTTGTTTCTTTTTTTCTGAGATCAGAAACCTTCACAAGTCACAGGTTTTGCATTTATCACATACACACACACACACACACACACACACACACACATACATGTTTTAGATTTAGATAGAGAATAAACTACATACTTTATGCCAAGGGTATTTTATCTAGTAACAGAGGTAACTTGGACAAGTTTTGTTTTTGAAATGACAGAAAATTAATGTTTATATTGAAATTTCCACATCAATTTTTGAAAAATAAGATACTTTTAAGCTCAGGTTGTCAGGAATCCATTTATTTCAACAATGCAGTTATGAGTCTGCTATTATAGGATACTTCTATCCAGTTTTTCCTGTAGGTATTTTTAGGTGTGAGTCAAATGTAAGTCCACTGTTTACTGATATCTTTTGATGTAATAAAAATTTGTCTTAATTGTTTCTTCAAATATACCTTTACTGGACTTGAAATGATAAACACTCTCATGGTTAGATCATGTGGAAGTTAAAACTCATAGGACATTGGAAAATATAAAATATAGGATCTAACAATGTTCATGAATATATTTTCTCACAATATAAAACCACTATCATGACTCATAAACTTTTTAGAGTATGTGTTTATAATGTTTTTAATTATATTACTATAATTTAAAATCATTCATAATTAGAACTTTATAAAAATGACATAGTAAAAGACAAAAACACATTTTGAGTAGTTAGAAAAAAATGAGAAATAGATATGGAAGAGGTCATATTATCACATGAATTCAAATCAACTATCACTAATACGGTAAGGTTTTCAATGAAAAAATTGAAAATCCTAGAAGACATGAGTAATACAAATGAGGACAAAAAAAAAATCTTTTAAAAGTTATAAGGACATGCTAAAACTAAAAAAAAAAAAAAAGACAACTAAAAAATATAGAGTGTGCCTTTGATAGGTATAGTAATTGAACAGCAAAGGAAAGAATTGAAAAGAATGGGAATGGGGGTATAACTCATAGGTACAGTGTATATTTACCATATATGAAACCCCTATTTCAATCTTCAGGACCTTAAAACTGAAGAAAAATGAATAAATTTCAATAGAAATTTCCAAAACTGAAATAAAAACAGGAAATTTTTAATAGACATAGCAGAATGCTTTGTAATACAACTACAAACTTGCTAAATTTATGCAATTGGAACATTTAATAAATATATTTGAAGCAAAGATAACTCATAAATCCATAAACTTAATGATATAAACTGAATCACAAGTCCTGGAATCTCAAAGAATTCCAAGGACACTAAAACAAAACTATAGATAGCCTCATCATATTTAAACAGAATTAAGTTAAAATTAAAAATCATGAAAAAAAATATTATGCCAATGTAAAGAAAACTAACCTATGGAAAAATAAGGACAATGATTACATTAAACTTCTTTTCAGAAATCAAGCAAAACTAAGGAATTTGGATGAAGTAATAAGTATTGAAAAGAAACACCATTGTGTAATTCTGGATACAGTGAAAGTATCATTTAAAAGTGAACATGAAATAAACATCAACAGAGAAAGAAAAATGCAGGTAATATGTTATCAGGCAGTTTGCTTTGCAATGTTAAAAGAAATTCTTTAGTGGGAAATAATTGTTCAGAATCTAATCTACAAATGGAAAGGAAGTAGACTAGAGAAGGTATGCATAGAGGTGTAATATAATCCTTTAAAAATTTTCTTCATCGACTTTGCAGATAAAATTTGTTCACAGTGTTAAAAATGCAAAGTTGTGTCCAATGATTATAGACTATGGTTAAGTGAAATGAATGACAGCAATGTTATAAAAAACTGAAGAGAAGAATTAGATATATTATAGAAGATACTGAAAGAGAAATTAGAAATGTAAATATATTTTAGAATCTAAAGGGCAATCACTAAGAGGGTTCAAAAAGAAGGAAGAAATGAATATGTGATGAGGAAAGTAAATCAAAAGCATGCAAAATATTAAAAAATAGGGAGAACAGATATAAGAACTATAAGAGAAACTAATAGAATAAAGACAGGGCATCTAGAGAAAGAGAGGATGTGAGGACATGAGAAAGTAATGGGGAACAAAATCTACCAAATTATGCTATTTCCATGTATGAATGAACCACAATGAATCTCATTTTTATACATAATTATAATGCATTAGTTAAAATAAAATAATAATAATAGTAATAATAACAATAGCAAAAGAAGAGAGATGAATAGAGTAGAACAAGTTGATGAACAGGAGGAGGGAGGATGAGAGGGAAAGGAAAGGTACTGGAGAATGATACAGATCAAATTATTTTATATGCATGTATGAATATCAGATAATGAATACCACTATTATGTATAATTACAATGCTCCACAAAAAGAAAGAATTAGAAAAGAAGATACCATGATAACATTAACTAAGAGTAAGCTGAGGTAGTTATAATAATTTAAGATGAACCAAACTTCAGAGTAAGTAAAATTATCAGAGATTAAGAGAGGCATTGCATGATGATAAAGGGGTCAATTCTTGAAGACCACATAACAATATTAATACATTTCATCTAACAATAGAGAATCAAAATACATGAGACAAATTTGACATAACATCAAGTAGAAATAAACATAGCCAGTAGTGTAATTGGAGAGTTCAATGCATCTGCTATTAATTGACACATCCAGCAGATGAAAATTATTAAACATATAATTGAACTAAATAGCACCATCAATCAAATGGATCTAATTAAAATGAATAGACCCTTTCATCTAGAAAGAGTATAATAAACATTTTCCTAACTTAATAGGGAGGAGTCACTGAGATAGACCTTATACACCTTAATAAATTTGAAGTAGCAGAAATCAAAGATAATATGCTTGGAGATGACAATAGAATTAAACTAGAAATTAATATAAAAAAAGATTGGAGAACTACCTTAAAATACTTGGATATTAAATGTTATTCATTTAACCAACAGGAGCTAAAAAATAAATTTCATGAAAATTATCTTTTTTAAAAAAAATTTTATTTATTTTTTATGGACTGCATTTTGATTCATTGTACACAAATGGGGTACATCATTTAGTTTCTATGGTTGTACATGAAGTAGATTCATACCATTCATGTAATCATACGTGTACATAGGGTGATGATGTCTGTCTCACTTCAAAATTTATAAAGAACTTACAAAACTTTATGCCAAAAATGCAAAGAACCCAATCAATAAATGGGCCAAGGAACTGGACAGACACTTTACAGAAGAAAACATACAGGTGGATAATAAATATATGAAAAAGTGTTCAATACCTCTAGCAATTAGAGAAAATTTTCAAAGTTCAGATATAAATAAAAATACAACTTATCAAATGTGTCCAATACAGAAAACATAATGCTTAATGGGTAATTTATAATCTTCAGTGCATATATTCAAAATGATAAAACCCTAAAATCTAATTAATCTAAGCTTCTATATTAGAAAATAAAAAAAGAGAAGAATAATATAAGACAAGAAAATAAATAGTAAACACCAGATCATAAATCAATGAAATTTAAAACAAGACATTAATAGTGTTTAACAAGGAAGTCAAATGCCATTTTTAACAATTAACAAAACTGATAAGCTCCAATACTTTTAGCTAGTAAAGAAGAGGCAAAAATTATTCATATAAGAAATGAAAGTGGAGCCATCACTAATAATATACTATAGAACTTCATGATCAAAATTTGATAACCTAGCTGAAAAGAACCAGTTCTTTAAAAGACACGATATTTATTCAAGGCAAAATGATCTTACTAAGCATGTATTTATTAAATAACTATAATCAATATTGAATAATCTGCCACAGAAGAAAGCACAGCTTCATATGTCATCACTAGTAAATTTCACCAAGCATTTAAGTAAGAAACTGTATTCATCCTCTGCAATATCATCTAGATACTAGAAGCAGAAGGAATACTTCCTAATTAATTTTATTATGTGAGAATTATTCTAATAGAAAAGTCAAAGTCACTGCAAGAAAACTAAAGACCAACATAACTGAAAGAACAGATGTAAACATCTGCAAGCAAATATTAATGTATAAAATACAAAAACAAGGAAATACAGTTATAGACCATGAACAAGGAGGATTTATTCCAGGTATGCAAGTCAAGTTCAAAATCAAAAATTTTATCAGCCAATTAATGTAACTCACCAAACAACAAATTAAGGAAAAAATCATGTGGTCACATCTATTGAGGCAGGAAAAGAAATACACAAATTGCGAATTTTATTCAAAATGAAAACTCTCAATCAACCCCAAATAAAAGTGAACATCCTTAACTTGATAAAAATTATGAAGTATGTATAAATGACATTATACTTAATGATAAGAAATTAGATGCTTTTCTTCTAAGATTAGGAAAATTTCAAGATTGTCCATTTTTGGGGGGGGGAGTGGGTACAGGGGATTGAACTCAGGTGCACTCGACCACTGAATCACAACACCAATCCTATTTTGTATTTTATTTAGAGAAAGGGTCTCACTGATTTGCTTAATGCCTCTCCATTGCTGGCGCTGGCTTTGAACTCACCATCTTCCTTCCTGAACCACTGGGATTATAGGTGTGTGGCACTGACCCTGGCATGATTTTCCATATTCAATATTCCTATTACATATCATAATGGGAGCACAAGATAATGAAATAAGATAAGAAAATATATAGAATATAGATAATAAAAAATGAAACTTTTTTACAGAGGATATGATTATCTATAAAAAAATGTAAAAGGATTTAAAACAACAATAAAAATGACTACTGAATCATTTAGTGGTTATAACAACATTGTAAAAGAAAATAATTTTTCTTAATTTCACTTTGTATCTTTACATGAGGAAAGAATGCAAATATTTATTGCTCTCCTTTAAGCCAAAAATGAAAAATTAGATTTTAGTTTCAAAACACAAAACTACTTATATTAATGTTAAAAATAAAATATTTAGTATATTTTAATGGAATGTATATAAGATTTATATGAGGAAATGGCAAATCTGTGAATGAAATCAAAAAGGAGCTAAATGAGTGGAGAGAATCACATGTTCATGAAGAATAACAGTCCATATTGTCAATATATCATTTACTCCAAATTTTCTATAACTTAAATAAAATTCAAATCAAAAATAGAGCAAGTTATATTACAGATATCAAAAAGTTACTCTAATCCAGGTATGATGGCTCATGCCTGTAATCACAGCAGCTCAGGAAGCTGAGGCAGGAGGATGACAAGGTCAAGACCAGCCTCAGCAACTTAACAAGGCCCTAAGTAACTTAATGAGACCAAGTCTGAAAAATAAATAAATAAATAAATAAATATAAAAACTGTTAGGGATGTATATCAGTGGTAATTTACTCCTGGGTTAAACTCTTAGTATCTTCCAGCCCCTACCAAAAAAAATTGACTCTAAATTTCATATAAAAGGAAAAAGAAACTGAATAGCTAACATAATATTAAAGAAAAAGAACAAAGTCAGGAATGACACTACCAAAATTTCAGACTTACTGAAAAGCTACAGTAATTATGGCAGTGTGGTATGACAAAGAACTAAAGGCATTTCAATGGAGAAAAGATAATCTTTTGGACAAATGATGCTGGAAAACTGGACATTCACATGAAAAAAAAAATCTAGTAACAGACATTACACTTTTCAAAAAAATCAATTCCAAATGAATCATCAACCCGAGTGTGAAATGTGAACTATACAATTTACAGAAGATAACATATGAGAAAATCAGGCATGCTTTGTTTCAGTGGTAACTTTTTACATATAACATCAAATTCATGATTCCTGAAAGAGAACAGATGAATCATTAGACATCATTAGATTTAAAATATTTTACTCTGAAAAATGTACTCTTTAGAGAGTGAAAAGACAAGACTTGGATAGCAAAAATATATATATGATTGAGCTCTTATTCAAAGTACATAAAGAATTCTTAAATCTCAATTACAAGAAAAAATACAGCCCAGTTTTTTAAATGCTGTTGAGCATTATAAGGAAATATGCAGCCCATTTTTTAAAAACCCTTTAATTGCTGTTGAGAATGCTCAATAGAATAGCCACTTTGCATAACTACTAGACAGTTTCTTTCTGAATACAACATTACATAAACATGCAATCCATCAATCACACTCCTTGGTAATTACCAGAGAGAGGTGAAATCTTATGTTAGTGAAAATACTTGCTCACAAGCAATTATATCAACTTCACTAATAAGTACAAAACTTGGAATGCATGAAGAAACATCTTCAAAGTCAACAGCATACTCTCATATTCTGACCCTTCTTCCATCATCAGTTCTCTTTCATCTCAAACTAAATTGGGTAAAGTCATATTGAAATAGAAGTTCTAGATGCAATCTACAATCTTTAAATACCACTCAAAATTTCTGGAACACAATAAAAAAAAAAAAAAAACTCCTGAAAAAATAAAAACAGGAAAATCATAACTAGAGTGAAGAAACAAAATAACAATAGGTAAATATGATGATGATTCAGATGTTGGAATATTTGGAAATATTTTAAAGCATAAAAATATTATAGTAAGAAATTATGAATATATTTGAAGTTTGAAAAATATATTAAATGTTGAAAAATAAATGGAAGATACAAATAAAAATGGAAATTATAAAAAGATTTTATAATAATTACTTCAATATATTTATTAAAATAAAAAAACCTCACTGAATGAAATTTTATATTAGATTGAGAATGACAGGACAGAGCCAGTGAACCCGGTAAATACAATTTATTCCCTTTGAAGAACAAGAAGCAGAGTTTAAAAACTAAAGTACAGATTCTCAAAGACCTATGGAACAGTAATAGAAGACGTAATGTTCTCATCATCAAAAATCCAGGGCAGAAAATATTTGTGGGGTTGAAAAAAAATTAATGAAACACATCATTCTGAAGTTTTAAGAAGCTCAGTGAACTCCAAGCAAGATAGTTGCAAAGAAAATCTTACCAAAATATACCATAATGCAATTTATGGGAAATAAATAATTCTTCTTAGCAGTCATATAAGTATACATGGAAAGAGAGAGAGGAGTAATGATTTTGAATGACAACAGATTCTCTATGTGAATCTATAAAGTTTGGAAGGAAGTGGCCTGAGGTTTTTCAAGTATTAAAAGAAAGAAATGTAAACAACCCATAACTCTAAATCAAAGGGAAATATTCAGGAATAAGAGTTAAATGAATTATTTTCTAAATTACATTCAATATTAAGAGTTTCTATAGGACATACTTCTATCAAACAGCAAAAATAAGTTCTCCAGTTGAGGAAATTTTAATGGAAAGAAGTCTAAAATTTCAGAAGGAAGATGGAACAATGGAATGTATATAGTACTAATTAAGTTATATTTTTCTGGCATTTCTCATGAGAATGTAAATCTTTGTAGAGAGCTGAAGCACTGATTCAGTGCTCAATTAATTTTGATGAAAAATTTAAGATAATTACTTAAAAGGTTTGTAAGGTAAAGGAGCCTAAATAGAATAAAGGTTTCCATACTCATTCAAATTCTGAAGAACTGATAACAGAGTGTGATAAGTCATGTGTTAAAGATAAATATGTTGCAATACCTAGAGATAATAAGACAGTCAAAAAACATTATTTTCAAAATCACTATAAATAAATCAAGGTATAATTCCAAAAATGTTAAAATAATTAACAGAAAGGTTAAGTCAAGAGGAATAGGGCAAGAAACATAAGAAATAAAGAGAAAAAAATAATAGAATGGGAGAAATTTCGAATTCTGACATGGTTGAATGAGCACATTGATAAAATTGCTTACATGAAACAATGTAAATATGGAGAAAAAAGCAAAGGTCTAACATTTTAAGAAATATTGTAAGCTCGAGGACAGGGCTAGTAGTCAAATAAAATCCGATAGAAAGTGGCCAAAGCAAGCTTTATTGGAATTTGACTCTCGGGCAAAATTCCCAGCCGACCCCCCCAGCCCCCACAGTCAGGGTAGGGAGCTGCAGAAAATTGCACATGGCCCCACCTGCCTGGTGTCTTTATAGGCCAGAATAGGCAGGGGTCCTGCTGAGTGATAGGTGAATGTAAGGGTCAGTGAAGTTTTTTCGCCCCTGTTTGATTGGTCGCTGTTTTGGCATGCTGCCCTCTGCCTCAGTGGTTTGTTTCTTCTCATATATCTGCGCCAATCCTGACCTAATAAAATATGGCAATTATTCAAACAACAGAACAACTTGAATATGATAAGAGAAACTTGAATCTGTGCAAGACAACATGATCGGTGACATTTAAACTTGTGGCTATTCACATCTAGTTTCTTTCCACAGTTCAGTGGAACAATAGCAAAACCAAACAAACAAAAAACAACAACAACAAAATCTTCCTTTCAGGCAGTGGAAAAATGTGTTCCTTTGTTATTTAAATCTGGTAGACTACTACTATCTCCAAAGAAGAGTCAATAATTTTCATTTGCAGTTCCTTGGAAATATCTGTTTTCATAATGTTGTGCCTACTTCATTGGACTTGAAGCTTGACTGAATAGAATAATATAAGCCTACCCCAAGGGCATTCCTAAAAAAATCTCAAAGAAAACAAATGAACAAAAACAAACAAAACAGAAAATAAAAGGCTAACTGAAGGGTTATGGAAAATAATATTCCTACAAAACAGCTCCTGGAAGAAAGGAAAGACAGGTTGCCTTGGGAGAAGGGAGGGAAATTAGCCAAACATTAAACCTTTCCCAGTAAATTCTTGCCCAGTAACAATGGACCCTGAGGGAAAAGGCAAAATCCCTTCCTGTGTTCATCCCCAGCATCTTCATCAAAAGCAAACATTCACTCCTTCCTAACCACAATGGGTCCTGAATGGAGAAGGCAGATTCTGAAATGCTGGGCCCTGGACTTTTACCCTTTTCCATTACTGATAAGTCCTGGAAGAAGAAAAGCAAATAGTGAAGCTCTAGGTAACAACGGGTCCCAGAAGAAGGAAGATAAGCGGTGAACACCAAGTTGTGAGCTTTTCCCAGTGACAATGAGTTTCAGAATTTTTACAACCTCTTTCCTGATTGCCCAAATCAACAGGTCCTGCCTCAGTCTTCAATAATTAATTCACCCTCATAGTAATGTATGAAACCCAGACTCCTTTTGTAACCCATGGGTCATTTCTGTTCCCAGAAAGTGAGACTTCCTGTGACTGAGTGATTGACTCTGTTGTGGAATAAAGCAGAGGTTGCTGATCTGTTTGAGATCAGCTTCCATTCCAGTTATTTGTATTTTCAAAAAAAACCATGTTGGTTATTTTTGCTTATACTAACAATATCTCAGTTGCCTAAAGCAGTTTAGATTAAAAAAAAAAAAAAAAAAAAAAAACTAGATGACCCTTAGAAACTGTAAAATTCCCATGTAGACCCTTAGAAACTGTAAAATTCCCATGTAGTCCTGGGCAACTAAACATTTATTCACAAGTAAAAGTGTTACTGAAATTTCAATCTTTCTCCCCAATGCCAATTTAATAAGGAGGACATGGATTTGAGCAAAGGAAAAAATTTAAAAAAAGGTTTTATTGTGTTGATAGCAAAAGGGAAGCAAAGGGAACTCCTGTTCCAGAGGCTACCATTCTACCTATTCCAGAAAACAGGGGGCTTTTAAAGAAGTTATTCCAAGACTCCATTCAAGATGTTCCCTGTAGGGACATTGTGATTTACTTGTTAATTTGGGAGACAGCCATTCCTTAGATCTTCTGACACCATCACCAAGTTTGAATTACTTGGTTCTTGGAATGACTTGGTCTAGGATGAGAAAAAGGTAATGTTCTTTCCTGTCCCCAGGTTAGGGAGAAGAAGACCAGGAAAAGAAAAGTATGCCCATTTTAAATTAAGCTTCCGTGGCAGAGCAGCAAGGGCTATATTCAAAGAATGAGGTGGACCACCGTTACACAACAGTGTGTATATGCCCAGGAAAGACTTCAGAAAAGACATTGAATAAGTCACTCACCTTTGGCTAGTCATCTATCATTGTGCAGCAAGGAGAGAAAGGCCAAAGGTGAAACCTGTAAGAACTCAGAAACCACTCCGGACACAGGAATTCACATAAGGGAGTTTATTAAGCACACAGACAGAGTATCTCCCTGCAGGGTAAGAGAGAAAATGAGAGGAAAAGAAAAAGGGCGCACATGCAGGAGAGTGAAATGGAGGAGACAGCATGAAAGTGAGGAGAGAGAGAAGCATGAAAGTAAGTAGAGAAGAGAAAGAAAAAATGGTGGGGAGCTATCCTTAAGCAACCGAATTCCGTGGGTTAACAGGACCAATAACGGAGAAGGATACTTGCAAGCTGACTGATGAACCAATAGTTAGCTAGGATGTTCACAGACTGGCAAGTAGTTGGGAGGTGGGGAAATGACTCCAGCGTAAAGGGCAGGGAGCAGCTTTATATTATAAAGCCAGGATTGGGGACAGGCAGTTAGTGTAGAAATAGGGGATCCGGTCAAATTGAGGAAATGAAGGCCATGAAAGTCATCCGCATCTGAAAGTTGGAGACTACCCCTGGGAGGATGGAATGTCAAGAATCTCCAGACCCCATTGATTACCAAATTGACCTGCCCTTATCAGGCAGGGAGCTGCTAATTAATGCCCCTGGGCCCTTACCTGCCTGAATCACTTTGGCCCTCCCTCTGCCCATCTCACGTGCAAAACCAGGCCTAGTCATGTAGGCAGGAAGGAGAGATAAGGGGGTAGAGAACTGGAGAACCAAAGAGAATTTAACCTATAAAAGATTTAGGATGCGCTCACTTCTGGGGACTTTAGAACATCAGCCATGGCCCCCTTCTTCCTCCTGGGAGAAGTCTGATTATTACTACTTTTAAATAAAACCTGCTTAATATGCTTGCTTTGGCATGCTTCTTTAGTGTTCAGACTTCAACATTAGAGGAAGCAGAACTTGTCACCAGTAAACGGCGGTATCAAAGATTTCTTGTAAACTGTGTGAAGTTTGAAGTTGTGCCTTTCACTCACATACCTAGGAATGATATGGAAAATCATGATTAGCAAGAGACCATGCACCACTTGGAGGGTTGGAGAACTTAGGTTTATTTACATCCTCTGGTGAACCCAGATGAGCTAGTGCTCTGAAGTTCTGGGCTCTGAGCTGAGGTTACAGGGGTCCCTTTATAGGAAATTTGATGTCATTCCTTAGCCATTACATTGTTGGGTTAGAATTCTTGACCTTTGTGACCAAGTACCATGTGCATAAATTTTACAATAAGTAGTTCACAGGTGCAGAGGAAAGACAGTAACATGCTTGCAAGTGTTTGCATGAAATGGCTTTCTCCACAGGCTTCAGTAACTCAAGATGACTTGAGTTTATGTCCCTAAGAGCTGTATTTCTAAGAACCAAGCCTATGGGGTTATAATGTACACAACAGTTAATTGGCATAGTAATTTATTCTAGCAACTAAGTTATGTAACTACATTCCTACAGAATTAAGAATGTTACAAACTGTAAGACAAAATGACTCTTTTCACAGGCATCTGTTGAATCTCTGACCTTGGAAACCTGTCACAGGGGTGTTTACATTCCAAGAGGGAGTAATTAGACTCCTAGATACAGCTATTTACAATCCAATAGATAGGAACTCATGGTTAATTAGGTTTCATGAAGAAAGTTTGAGGATGGGGTAATAAACCCTTTCCCCAGGCATTGGGTCTTCATCATAATGTTCCTATAATTTCACTTTATAGTCAGGTATGGTTTCATCATCACAGAAAAAGAGTGTCGGGGTCTTAAGCCCCCTGCTCTTCTCGACCAGGGACAAGGGAAGGGGACACTCCCCAACAAGGTCAGACTGGGATAGGTAGGGCCCACTGACCGCCTGCACCCAGCCCTCCGGGCGGAGGACAATCAGATGCGCTCAGGGAAACCAATCACAGCAGGAACTCATTTATTGAGGAAGTCACACAGCTTTTATGTAGGGTGGAGGCTAGGTGGGAACCAATCAGCTTAAAGGTCAGCAAGGCACGGGGGTGGGGGGGGTGGGGGGGGTCACTCAGGTGAGAGTCCCATAGGACTATATGGCAAGCACGAGCTGATCACATTTGCAGAACTGTTGTTAACCAATCCCTGACGGTGGTCTGATTTATTGTCATTAACTATTGAAACCGCCTTTGAGGCCTTGATCTTGCTCACCTGCCAGGGAGTAAGGAGTCAGCCTGAGTTAGTTAATGTGTCATTAGTCCCAACAAAAGAGTAGAATTTTTTGCAGGCAAAGCATTTAAATAACTATTCAAATTAATTATTGGCTGACCAATAAATCATAATGGCCAAGGTAGCATTTATGATGCTAAGACTTAAAGTAAAAAATAAATAAGCAAAAAACAAAAAACCAAAGACCCTAGAGGCCATACTTTATATAATTTCAGAGTACATAATATGTACAATTAGTCTAGAAAAATGCTAAACAAATGCTAAAGCAAAAACAAGAATCAACAATTACAAGAGCAAATGATCAACAACTGTTAAGTTTTGGGAGGTGGAGAAATTAATGTTATTAAAATGCATACTCCAAAATGTCAACTTCTCAACAACAACCAAAAAAAATTAGAAAACATGTGAAGAAATGCTACATTATATGTAGAAAAAAATAGCCCACAGAAAATCGCCTGGTGGTAGGGGTGAAATTTTTTTACTTATTTGACAAAGACATATCAGCTACTGTAACAACAATCAAAGACCTGAAGAAACTATGTTCAAATAATTAATAAAGAACAAAAATATTTCAAATATGCAAAATATTAGTGTAATATTTAAATCTCCTATAGGGGAAAAGTTGACATCACCTAAGAACTTTAACTTCTCTTCTGAGGAAGTAGTTAGTGTGTTTTGGATTGTACATTAAGTATTTATAACATGTGAGGTAGAATTATGAGCTTGTTTTGATCTTTATATGGAGAATAAGAATAGTCTAAGGAGAGGAGAATGGGTGCCAAGTTTATAAGGTATGAACTTGTTGCTGAAAGCTTGTACCTTGTCCATGTTGCCAATCCAATAACCAGGACACAGGTTTTGAGGAAAAGAAAAAAGAAAGTTTATCACTTTGCTAGCAAAGGAGAAAGACAAAGGAGTCCTGCCCCAAAAGCTATGATTTTGCCCATCAACAGGAACAGGGGTCTTTTAAAGAGGTGACTCGAAGGCTATATTCCACATACTTTCTGTCAGAGTTATAATTCACTTATTAATTTAGTTGATAATCATTTCTGAGATATTCCCATACCATCTCCAAAGTCTGAAATACTTCATTTCTATGGTGGGTGTATACTCAAGGACAGATAAATCTGCCTAGGATGGGAGAGAATGGTAATCCTTTTCCCTCTGAGATTAGGGATGGGGAGAGATTAGGAAAAAGCAGGGAGAGAAGAAGAAAAAGAAACTTGTCCATTTTAAAAATAAGTTGCAATGGCAGAGCAGCAAGGGTTATATTCAAAGCATAAGGTGGACCATGGTTAAAAGCTTGTGATCATTACTTTCATTAATCAACTGAACTGGGCCATAGTGTGACCAGATTAAGTATTATTTCTGGATGTGTGTAGGTGTTCTTGAAGATTAGCATTTTATTTAATAGACTCAGTAAAACATATTGATCTCTCCATAGAAAGTGGCTATTACCTCAACCACTGAGGACCTGGATCAAATAAAAGATGAAGAGGAATTTCCTTCCTTTCTTCTGACTCACTGCATTACCTAGGGTATTAAAGAAACTGAAAGAGAATACAAAACGAAAATAAAATCGAGACAGACCTCAATGGATCAGCAATGCTTTATTAAGCAGCAGAAGGGCAAATTTTTAATAGCAAGATGGTGACCGGCTGCAACAAGGGTCTGAGTTTTATATGGTTAGCAGGGTCACATCATGAGAGGAGTTTTTCAGTTACATTTTGACAGGCTTACTTTTTTGGCAGGGGAATTTGGGTGGGTAGGGGAATTGCATAAGGTCAGAATCCTTAGTTTCTTTTTACTCCATAGGGGTTATAAGTATCTACTGCCTTCATTCCAGACTAAAGGGTATAAAGAGTTGGGTGACATCATCACACCTGACCACTTTTTGCTAAAATGGGGCAGTGTAGGGGATACCCTGTCAGAGACCTGGAAGAGGATAAGGAGGTGAACGGTATTTTAGGTTCTCATATAGTCCTTATTTGTGACTTGAGCGGGGTGTAGTAGGAGAAAACTTCAGTGTTGTCATGGATGATTTCTTCCTCATGGTTCTCTGGAGAGTCACATTGTGAGAGGTTGCAGAATGGCATTTGCATGTTCTTTGGAGGTGGCCTGGGCTAGGCAGGACACTTGTGTCAAGAATTTGCTTCTGTGTAAAGTTAAAAAATCAGGGAAGAAAGGTTATTATAAGAAAAATAAGTATTAGAGGGGTTAAAGAGGAAGAAGTCAGGAAGTCAATCATTTTATGTCTCCCTATGTGTCCCATTAAGAGTCAGCTAGCTCCCATCTCCATAGTTCCAACAGATCCTGTAGTTGTTTAACCTTATCCCTTACCAGTCCTGACTGATTGACATAGAAGCAACAGTTTTCCCTAAGGAAGAGGTAGAGGCCACCTCATCATCAATAAGGAGATCTAGGCCTCAATTATTTTGCAGGATGACAGATGCCAGGAATTCCAATTGATTTTGTAAAATCAGTAATGATCGGTGACCTATTGGATATCTTCAATAAACTGTTTTGACAACTTCTTACACTAGCTGATAGAGGTTTCTAATCCCACTGCTCCAGTGCCAATCACAATGGATATCCCTAGCTGTCGGGGTTCCCGGGACCCCCAGCCTTGGGCATGGTCATGATGGCGCCTGGCACTGAGCCAAAAGCGGCCAGCTATACAGTAAACAACCAGCGAATTCCAATGATTGGCTAGTTAACGATGTGATTAGAGCATGCCCCCCCTCGTGTACCTATTCTATGCCTGCAGCTGTCCGCGCGTTTACCTCGTGTGCTCTCCCCTGATTGGTTGAAGTGTATATAAGCTTGGCGGGTGGGGGAGTAAGCGCGGAAGCTGGGAGTAAGAAGAAGCTGAGAGAAGAAGAAGCTGAGAGTAGGAGAAGAAGCTGAGAGTAGGAGAAGAAGCGGGGAAGAAGAGTGTGAGCGAGGACGTGAGCCGAGCGGGAGAAGCGGAGCGGCCGAAGCAGGTGTGAGCCGAGCGGGAGGAGCGGAGCGACCGGAGCAGGCGAGAGTTAAGCAGAGGGAAAGAGAGCGAGAGAAAGAAAAGAGAGAAGGGGATAGAAAAGAGGGAAAGAAAGGAAGACTGTGCACAATAAACTTCCAAAGCTTCAGACGTTTGTCGTGTCTCTCTCTGCGGCCAGAGGGAACGCGATACCTAGCCTCGAAAGTAAGGGAATAAACTGAAGGGGTCTCCTATTTCTGGTGTGTGCTGTTATCAAGATAGGCAAACTTTGGTTGTTAGGTAAAATGACATTTTGAGGAGTAAGAAAGACCACTGTACAGAGAGACCAGTCATGTATTTTGGTAGGCAAGGGTAAATATGGTCCCTGCAAAGGAAGAATGCCTCAGAATTGCAGGTGGGGTAGGGCACATATGCTGTAGACTGAGTGAATTTGTTGGATATTTGTGCATCCATTCTCTTGGAGGCAGCCAAATGAGATTGAGACTGTCCTTTTAATCAATGAAATGGGGGGCTGTTTGAAACAATTGAACTCTGTCAAATTTGGGTCCAGAATTGGAGGAATTGGATCTTTGGTAGTGTAGTACCAACATATTTAAAGGACTATCAAGATATTGAAGTGGACTTGGTTAGAGGCAGAGACAGCAGCCTTGGGCTAAGTGTGGACTGGTGTGGTTTAGGAGCTGATCTGTTAATATAATGAGTAGACTAAGTTGAGGGTCCAAGGTATATGGCCTCATCTTAATGGGTAGGTGCAAGGGAGCTCTGGTGGGGTAGAAATGGTTTTGCATTATCTGGGGTATCTGAGTTTTGAGAACTATCTGTAGAACCTGATCTTGGAGCCCCACCAGCAGATGTACCAAGGTAAGTTCAATATATCCATTGTCCTGGGCATTCATTACATATATATCCTGCATTATTTCCCTCTGGCCCATCTGGTATTGGTTACTCTTATGGGAAGAGAGGGGGGGTGTTACATACTTGAATAATAGTTTTTTTGTTCTCATTGGTAGGTATAAGATATGAATAAGTAAGTACTTTCTTGTCTAGAAATACAATGGATGCAAGGTGGATCCCCTGGCAGGACAAAGGTGAAATTGAGTATGATCCCTACCAGGAGAAGCCAGACCTTAGCCATAGTATTTAGGTGTGTGATATCTGGTGTACCTATCAGAGGTGTCAAAGATGATATGAGACACAAGGAAAAAGAAAATTTGGATGGTGATCTGGTCAATGAAAATTCCTTGGATCCAGAGCTCCCATAGTTCTAACGTTTTGGAGGGGGAAATTCTAAGAGGTTAAGAAGATGATATATGTAGTTTGTTCCTCAGGATTTCTAAGAAGGTCTGAAAAGGAGCATGGGGAATTGACATTGGGAGGGCTAGATATAAGAGTCAGGTTTTTCTTTGGGAATGGCCAGAAGGCAGGTGATGCATAATGAGGTGGGATCTTTGGGAACAGATTGAAATAATTATCAGTAGGGACAAGTTTTAAATTGCTTAGGTGGACCCAAGAAGGGTGATCTTCTTGTTTGGCAGTAGTAGGAGTTGTCAAAATGACCTTAAAGGGACCTTTCCATTTTTCTTGTGGGGAGCAGAGGGAAAAGGGACAGGGGATTATATATGATATCCCCAATGGTGATGGGGTTAAGGTATTTTTAAAGTTTGGGTAGGGGAAGGGTAGAGTGAGTATATTTCCATAGCGTGGCCCTTAGATGGGCAAGAAGAGGTGTGAATAGGGAGAGGGGAATATCCAGAGGTGCTGGATGGACAGTGGGAGGAAGCAAGTGTCTTCCATAAAGGAGCTTGAAGAGGCTAATCATAAGGTTTTTTGCAGGGAGGGCAGGTATTTGTAGGAAAGCAAAAGGGAGTAATTTGATCCAGTCTAAATGGTTTCTATGGATAACTTGATTAGGGTGATTTTTAAGGTTTTATTAGTTCTTTCAACCTTTGCAGAGGATTGGGCATCATAAGGGATATGAAAGTTCCATTTAATCTGTAATCTTTTGCCAGTTCCTGGAATATGGAAGAAGTGAATTCAGGTTCACTTCTGACTGGAAGGAAAATTGTAAGCCAAAATGTGGAGTGATTTTCTGGAAGATGAGGTTGGTGAAGGTGGAGGCTCTTTTATTACTTGTAAGGAAAGCCTCTACCCAAAGAGTGAAGGTGTCTACAAAGACTAAGAGGTATTTTATTTTTTTATAGGAGGTATTTGAGTAAAATCAATCTGCCAATCGATGACCAGGAGGACCCCTCTAGCCTGATGGGTAGGAAGGGGGTGGGTCTAAGGTTAGAATTGGGATTAGCTTTGAGGCAAGTGGAACATGACTGGGAGATGTGTCGTTGGAACTGATGGTCAGTGGGAGAAAATTGGAAGAATGTCTTTATAAATGTTTGGAGTGTTCTGAGATAAGGATGAAAGAGATTGTGTAAATAGGGCAGGAGGGGTTGGTTTTCCTTGGGGGAGAATTGGAACTGGATTGGGGTAGAAAAAAATATAGGATCAGTAGGTTTTATAGGGGAGGTATGTTGACCAGTGAAACTGGATTTTTTGCCATTTGGTAGACTTAGGTATTGCCTAAGAAAAGGTATAGTTGGTCCATTTGATGTCCTTTGCAATGCCTAATGGCTGTCCTGGAAGCTTGGAGGACCACTTATAGCAGCTGTTTTAGAAATTTAACATTAAGAATTGGGGTCTCCCTTTGGGTGAGGAAACATCATTTCCTCCATATCAGGATGTTAGGAAGTATGGTGTTATAAAAATATTTAGAATCAGCGAATATGTTGACTGATTTGTTCTCCTTGACCAGCAGGAGAGTCCAGGTGAGGACTATGAGTTCAACTCCATGGGAGGTGGTACTAGATGGCAGAGGGGAGGTCTCAATAATTTTTTATGAAATGAAAGTAGAATATTCTGCCAGTGTCCCTTCGATTATGGCATATCCTGCAATGTAGGGAGGTTCTTTTTGAGAATTTCTATGAACCAATCTGGGGTGTTGAGAAGAGGTTGGTCATTGATAAGAAGGAAAAGGCTACTAGGGAGGTCTAAGGTCTCAGAACAGGAGTGAAAGAGGAACAAGATGATGAAGATTTTGACCTGGGGAGGAGGATGACTGGGTTTAATGAAGAGTCCTGACAGAGAATCCCTAGGGAATCTAGCAGGTATGCCTTTAAGAATTGAATTCTAGCTGGGGGAAGAGAGAGGAATTAGTGGTGACTAAGAAGGTCAGAGAGGGAGTGAGTGGTCAAAACAGGGGTTGGTATAGGGCAAGTTTGTGGGCTTCCAAAACTTAGAAGGCCTGCAGTGGCCACAGTCTTCAAGCAGTGGGGCCATCCTTAATATACAGGATCTAAGTGTTTGTACAGAAAGACAGTGAGCTGTGGAGTATCTTCATCCTTTTGATAGATAATCCCTGAGGTTTGGCTGTGTTCTGAATGTAGAGAGAGAATGAAAGTTTTGAGTGATTGGGTAGATAGAGAACAGAGGCTTTTAGGAGTGATTTTTGAAGAGTAGATTTTGAAGAGTAGATATGGTGGAAAAGTGGGAAAGGAATGAGAATAGAGGCTCAATCATGTCCCCTTTAGAAGCCTCATATACAGGCTTAACTATGAGAAAAAAAAATGAATATGAATATGAAAGCAATTGAAGAGGCCTAGAGGGAAACAGTTCTCTCTTAGAGGATGGGAGTGGAATGTCCTTCAATAACTGAAGTCTCTCTGCAGGTATTGTACAGGTTATGGGGTTTAAGAGGATGCCCAGGTATTGCACCTGGGGGTAGCAAAGTTGGACTTTAGACAGAGAAACCCAGCATCCCCATGGGGCTAGGGAATTGAGAATAAATGTAGTATGATGTTTTGAAAGCTCTGGCAAGGGGATATGGAGCAGGAGATCATATATATACTGTATGAGGTGGCTCAGGGACAAATACAGAGTGGCCAGATCATGTTGGAGACCTTGGCCAAATAATGGGGGCTAATCTGAAGTCTTGCAGGAGAACATTCCAGGGTAATGATTCTAGGGTCAGTTCAGGTAAAGGCAAAAGGAGGGCATGAGGTGGAATAGAGAGGAATGGTAAAGAAAGCATCCTTTAGGTCCAATACTGAAAAATGGGTAGTGGATGAGGGGATATGGGAAGAGTGTAGGGAATTGGGTACCACAGGGTATGTTGGTATAATTATCTCATTGAGTTTTCAGAGGTCTTGTATTAGGCAACATTGCCCATTAGGATTCTTGATCCTGAGAATGAGAGAGTTGTTGGGGGAATGGGCTGGTGTGAGGAAATGAGCCTGTAATAAATGGGAAGAAATGGACTTTAGACCCTTGAGAGTAGAGGGATTTAAGGGGTATTGGGGAAGGTAATATAGTGAGTGAGATCTTCTAATTGGATTTTTATAGGATGGTGTTTAGGGATTTGGGGTTGAGAGGTATCCCAAACTGCAGGGTTGATCCTCGCTACTAAAGTATGATCAAAAGGTTTAGGGGGCATGTGGACCAGGTCAGGACTGGAAAACATTAAAAAGATGGTAGTAGATTGGAAAGGGGGAATAGTGATGGAAAACTTTAGTTTGTGTAGGAGATCATGGCCTAAGAGAGAGATGGAGAAATTTGGCATGATAATGAAAGAGTGGGATAATAAGAGGAATCCAAATGTAAAAATGAACAGAGGTGTATTTAGGGGATATAGAGGAGTAAAAGAGACCACCATAATAGGAGTAGTTGTTTTAAAATAGGTTCATTCTAGACATGTAGAAGGGAAAGAGTCACTCCAGTGTCTACACAAAAGAAATACCTGGCTGTTCAACATCCCAATAACTGCGGGTTCCTTGGGTGTATCATTTGACATGATAGGAGCAGTAGAGTCTGGGTACATTCATTCCACAAGTTGAGTGACGGGGCCTTGACGGGAGTTAGGCTGGACTGATGGAAAGGGTGATCTCCCCTGGGGACAGTCCATATTCCAGTGCCCCCATTGTCCAGAGTTAGGACAAAGCTTGGAGGGGGGCTTCTATATTGGGCAGAATCTTGGCAAATAGACAATTTGCCACACAAAGCAAGCTCCAGGAGGGAAAGTTCTATCTGTAGTTTTGTTATTTAGGTGAGTTGAGGGACATAGGGATGTTTAGAGTGATGAAGGGCTGAAGCTAAAAGCTATTTGTCTTTGAGGTGGTTTAAATTTTGCTTTTCAGCTTCATCCTTTTGGTTATTAAAGACTTTAAAGGTAGCATCCACAAGATGCTGCTGAGGGGTTTCTGAATATTTCTCTATCTGCCTAAGATTTTTAAAGATGTGAAGGGCAGAACCACCAATGAACTGAACATGGAGGAAGAGAGTAAGGATTGAGATTCAGGGAAATATATTTGGTGATGACCTCAGGAAGTCAAGCTAAAAAACAGGGTGGGATTTTCATCAGGGACTTGAGTGATCTTCCTGATTTTTTCATAATTAACCTGAATATGAGAATTTGTTGTCATGTCTTCAAGGAGACAGGTGATCATCATGTGTTAGAGTTGAGTAATTCCCGGTCTTGGGTTTACTATGTCCTGTGAGGTTCAGGCATGGGGAGAGTGGTATTTGCCATGGGATTGGCATGAGGGTTTTGGGTATGGAGAAGATGGGCATATTGTTTCGCCACTTGCCAAATGTGGGCACGTTCATCAGTGATTAGGGTGGAAGTGAGGATGTAGTAAACATTCACCTAGGAGAGATGGTAGGCCTGACTCAGATGTAGGAATTCCTTTTTAAATTTGGTGGGGTACTCAGAGAATGAACCCAAACTGTCCTCAATTTGGGACATATGTGTCAAAGAAAAGGGAACATAAACTTGGACCATCCCTTCAGCCTTTGCTATCTCCTGAAGGGGAAATGTGTTTTAAAGGAAGAGTCCTAGATCATGTAGCAGGAGGTGAAAGTATGGGGGATGTAGAGTGAGGATTTGGGGATTGGGGAGGAGGCTGAGATAAGGGACCAGAAGTTCCCTGGAATCTGTAAAGTAAGGGTTCTTCTGCTATTTCAGGGGCAGTAATTGAAGAAGATGGGAGTCAGAACTGTATTTGAGGGCTTATGGAGTGGGGAGTTAGCAAGAATTAATTGTAGATCAGAGCAAGGTTGATATAATGAGGACCTTGAGTGGAGGGTAAAGAAAGGTTGGAGGTGAGGAACCTTAGACGATTCGTCATTTATTTGGAGAAAATTGTCTAAGTCTTGGAAGATTTGGGGGTCAAAGGTCCTAAATTTCGACCATTGACTTAGGTTGTCTAATTTTTATTGCAACCAGATTGAGTACTCAGCCTAATAAGGCATTTGCCTTTGAGATTGTACTGGAAGTGGGGAACTTTAAAATAGTTAATGAAACAACCTATGGAGGAATCCCATGGTATGGAATGGTAAAACCCATGTTGGAGTGGTTCGATCAGGGTGGCAGTCCAGATTAAAGAATCCCTTGATATCTCCTGACACCAGAAAGACACAGTTCCACCAGAGAATGAGAGGGCATCCCCTTCTGCAATCCCATTTGGTGGAGGCCGCCCCCCCCCCCGGGGTCTGGACAAACTGAAAGGCCTTGGGAAAAGCACCTGTGTGAGAGACCAAGAGATCTTACCTCTACCCAGACTGAGGAGGTTGGTGTTGCATATTGGAACAAAATGGTAGAAGCAGCCCCTGATCTGGATATCTGAACATATAAGGAAAGAGAAGAATTGGAGGGTGTAAGGTTAGAAGGAGGTTGCCTTGTTTTGAACTCCACTGCAAATAATTTAACTTTTCTTGAAGATTTGTTTTCCTTTTTTTCTTAACTTTCTGTTTAATAGTGACCTTAATGGCTCAAGGATATTTATACTTAATCATATATTCTTTCTCATTTCTAGCGTCTTTGAAGCCAGACATTTTTCATGGATCAATTTTTAGAAGAAGAAGATGTTTGATTAATATATATTAGTTTTGTTTTGAATTCTTTTATTTTTATTTTTAATTTCTTAATAATTTTTAAACTTCTATATATTTTTCTCTTACCTGTTTTCGTTGAATGTCTCTTTTCTTCCACTAATAGCCAATCTCTATTGTTCTCTCTTTCACCTTTTCCTTTAATATTTTTACTTCTGCTTTCTCTCCTCCTATCACATATTCATCAAATGCTGTATCACTTCTCTTCTCTCCCTGTCCACCATTTGAAATTGTAAACCCTTTGCAAACTTGCTGTTTTCATTGCAGGCAATTACATATCATTTCTGTTTATTTTGATAATTAAAATTACAGACATTGTAGTAGGAATTATTTTGTTTAATGCTCTATACTGTTTACATTGGCTGTTGTTCTTACTTGTCTACCCCTAAATAGTGAGGTACTGGAAAGCTTCAGGGATGCTTCTAGTCCACAGGGTAGAAACTGTTCTGCCTCAGATCTACACTGCTAGATGGGTAGACACACAAACAACATTTAAAAGTGAGGGAACAAATCAACCAAATGAACCAAGATACTCCAATAACAGAATTCATCAACACCAGTGGAAGAAATGAAATATAAAGAGTTTAGAATGTACATAGTTAAACTGATTTGCAAAGTGAAGGACAATATAAGGAGTGAAATATGAGAGAAAATACAGGAAGTAAAATATCTCTTCAATAATGAGACAGATTTTTTTCAAAAAATCAGAAATCCTCTAAATGAAGGAATCAATAAACCAAATTAAAAATTCAATCGAAAGAATCATCAAGAGACTAGTTCACATGGAAGAAAAGTTTCAGGCAACAAACACAAAGTACATAAACATGAAAACAAAGTTGACCGTGCAGAAAAGATGTTAGGAGAGCATGAACAGAAATTGCAAGAAATATGAGATAACCTGAAAAGATCAAATTTAAGATGTATTGGGATAGATGAAGGCTTGGAGATACAAATGAAAGAAATGCAAAAACTTTTCAGTGAAATAATATCACAAAATTTCCTAAACCTTAAGAATAAAATGGAAAATAAAATACAGGACCCAAAATATACAAAATTACAACAGACCCACACCACATCACATTAATATGAAAATGCCCAACATACCGAATAAGGATAGAAATTTAAAGACTGCCAGAAAAAATGAGATGTAATATTTAGAGGGAAACCAATCCAAATCTCAGCTGATTTCTCAACTCTGACTTAAGGTTTGGAAGTCTTGGAATAACATATACCAAGTTATGAAAAGAAAAATACAGGATGCCAGCTAGAATAATCTGCCCAGCAAAATTAAGCATCAGAATTGAAGAAATAAAAACCTTTCATGAGAAACTAAAGTTATAAGAATTCACAACTACAAAACATACACTATTAAACATACTCAACAAGATGTTTCATGAAGAAATGAAACATAAATGTGAAAACCAGTAAGGGAGGAACCACACTAAAATAACAGTGAATCCATGGGGAGACTAATTCAAATGAAAAAAAACAGAATTAAACCAAGATGACAGGGAAAAAATATCATATCTGAATAACATTTAATGTATATGGCCTAAACTCATAAATAAAAAATATACATAGACTGGCAGGTTGGATTAAAAAACAGGTTGCAAAAATATGCAGTCTCTAAGAGAGTGACCTCATAGGCAAAGACATCCACAGACTGAAGGTACAAGGATGGAATAAAAACATGTTATTCACATGGAACTCATAAATAAACAGGGTGCTCTATTCTCATATCAGATAAAGTGGACATCAAGCCAAAGGTAACAAGAAGGGACAAAGAAGGACATTTTTTCTGCTTAAGGGAATTATACATCGACAAGAAATAATGATCTTAAATATTCATGCCCCAAACAATGGAGCATCTCTATATATCTAACAAACCCTTTTCAACTACAAGAAGCAAATAGACCACAACACAATAATACTGGGTTACTTTAACATAGCTGTCTCACAACTGGATAGATCCTACAAACAATAAGGGACTGTGCACTGTGCAGACTTGGTGCCTGTGCTGTGGTTCCCCATCTACCAACATGTTCAGAAGTTGGTGCAGCCATCAAAACACTAGTAAAGCTAGGGATAATAAGGACATACCTTAATACTGTAAAAACTATATATGCTAAACCCAAGGCCAACATCATTCTAAATGGAGAAAAAAATCAAAAGCATTCTGTCTAAAAACTGGACCAACACCGGGATGCCGTCTTTAACCACTTCTATTCAATGTAGTCCAGGAAAATCTAGCCAGAGCAATTGGACCCAGGAAAAAAATTAAAGGGATGTGACTAGAAAAAGAACTCAAATTATCCCTGTATTATGATAACCTGCATGTAATGGATAATTTGAATTGTCAACTTGATTGGATTTTGAGATGCTGATGATTAAGAGACCTCTGGGTGTGTCCATGAGGGTGTGTCTAGGAATGATTGGAATGTGGGATAGTGAACTGAAGTGGAGCCCCTTCCTAAGCATGGGCGGCATCGCCCAATAGGATGGAATAAAAGCTGGAAGAACAAGGAAGCAGATGCAGATGCAAGCTTGGCTCTTCTTGAAAGGGTTCTTGATCGCTGCTTTGATCATCTTAGGATATTCAAATCTTGAGTCTTCACTCTTACAAACTGGACTCTGCCAGTGATTCTCCACATAGTTTCCAGAAGCCTTGGTCTAGGACTAGGGTAGTACTGTTGATCTTTCTTGTTCTGGGGCGTCTGCATCTTGGACTGCACAGCTGCTTGTTCTTCCAGCTCTCAGCTGCAGAAAACCATTTTGGACTATGCAACTTTTGGCTGTGTAAGCCAATCTAATGAATCCCTTTTTATAATCATACTTCCTGTTGATTCTGTTCCTATAGAGAACACTGACTAATACACATGACTCTATATTTGGAAGACCCAAATATCACCACCAGAAATCTTCTTAAACTCATAAATGAATGCAGCAAAGTTGCAGGATATAAAATTAACACCCATAAATCAATAGTCTCAGAACCTAACAACTGAAAGAGGTGGCTAAGGAGATATGATGATCAATAGTAATAGGATACCCTGGATAAAGTCCTGGAATATATTTTTTAGAATTAGGGAAAAGATAATAAAATTCATAGAAAGTGTGGAATTTAGTATTTTTAAAAAATAAATCAAAGATAAATTTCAAATATGCATAGATGATCAAAAAATAAATTAATCATTATCAGCCTCACTTTAAAGATTTGTAAAATAAACTATATTAAGATATAACTACATGGTTACCTTAATAACTAATTAAAAAACAAAACATTATTGAAAGTGTAAAACAAAGATTATATGTGTGTGTGTGTGTGTGTGTATATATATATATATATATATATATAATTGAATTCATCCTTGCTGGAAAACAATTTGTCATCATACTTTAACAATGAAGATGTGTATAACACATGGTCCAGTAATTTTAATTTCCATAAAGAGGTGTGTGTAAAAGTGTGCTATAAGTAAATAGCAAAAAGACCAGTAGAGTAGAAGAAAGGGAGCAGGGTGAGGGAGGAAAGGAGGGAAAGGGGAAGTACTGGGAACTGAATTAGAACAAATTATATTCCATGCTTTTATGTCAAATGCATTTATAACATGCAAATATGTCAAAATAAGTACTAATGTTATATACAACTAAAAAGAACCAAAAAAAAAATATGGTAGGCAAAAGTCATCCTTGTGATCAGAATTTTGCAGATCCTTGCTTTAGAGTGAGGAAAAACAAGATTGTACTTAGAAGTTTTTCTTAAGAGTTCCAAATGAGGAAAATACAGATATCTATGTAAAGAAAGTTGTGGTATATTCATATAAACAATTCCACTACTTATAAGCAAAAACATGGACAGAATCACACAAATGTTGAAAGGAACTCATGAGGTGCAAAATATGTGCCCTATGACTCCATTTATACAAAATATTAAATACAGAGAAATTTAAATTTTTTGTGGAATGATAGATTAGCTTGTTTTTAGAAGATAGTATTTGCCATAAAATGCTGCATATAAATTCCACATAAAGCTACTTTTCTGGTTGGAGGAAAGATAGGTATTATGAAAACTCAAATGAATTTCTTAGTCCTTAGAAATCTTTCTTAGCCCATTTTATAATTATGTAAGAATTGACCTTTGATAAATCTGTGAGATGTATACTTCATTGTGATTTTAGTGTGATTAAAACAAAGAAAACAAGCAAAGCTTCTAAAAATAAAGCAAATTAGGGCTGTGGTTGTAGATCATGGTAGAGCAATTTCCAAGCATGTGTGTTTGATCTTCACCACCACATAAAATTAAATAAAGAAATAATAAAGTTATAAAAATATAATATTAAAATTCAAAAAAGTAAATTAAATAATTTTCTTTAAGATTTTTAATGCAATAGAGACAAAAATTATCAATTGACCTGTTAATTGTTCATCTTTTTGTAATACATTGGTTGTTAATAGCATTTTGAATTTAACTGTCTACAAAGACTAAGAGAAGTGGAATGGTAGTGATTAGAACAAAAAAAAATTAAATAATGGGGAGTACCTCTTATTAGTCTGCTTTCCATTGCCATAACAAGATACCTGAAGCTGAATAATTTGTGAAGAAATGAAAAAGATTTATTTCACTCACACTTCTGGAGGCTGGAATTCCAAGATCAGAAAGCCTAATCATTTCTGCTTCAAGTGAGGGCCTCTCCTGGATGCATCATGTTATAATGAATGACATTGCTGTGAAAGTACAAAGAGAGATACAGAGAGACAAAGGCACAGAGAAATCAAGGGACAAGTTAGAAAGCTTAAGACATAATATGGGCTAGCCTCACTGTTTTCTAAAACCCACTTTGAGGGGAAATAACTAAAGTCCCACAAAGGCTACTTAATCCTTCATGAGAGCACTGATGCCAATAAACCAGTCACCTTGTTAGTATTAAAGATTATACCAACCAATACCACTGTACTGGGGGCCAATCTTGCAACACACACACCCTTGGGGGAACCACATGCCCCAAAAGACCACATCCAAACTATAGCATTACATAAACATTTCCATTTATACCCAGATACATAAACATGTCACAACAGTATGAATATATTACTAATTTCTGAAGATGAATATTTATTTAACAACTGAAAATTATCTTCCTGATCTTTATTTTGATAGAATACAATGTGAAATTTGGTAAATACCATCTATTCTTAAGCAATCAATTGAAATATGTAGAAGGTTAATTTATAAAAGTTGGAAACTATGAGGGCTAACATTTAAACTATATTATAGTCAATTTTATAGTCTTATATTTTTCAACTAGCTGGTTAGTAAAATTTTCTCTTCTCATAAACAAGCAACTGCAGTTAATTCTCAACATATTAGCCAGAATTTATAAGGTTACAATATCTTGTGGATGTAGATTTGAATTCAGTGAAAATCCTAGTCTCACTGAAGGGAAAATACTTCCACTAGCAGACAAAACACTTCTTAGAGAGTTGAAATTTATTTGCAGGATTTACTACCAAAGTATTAGTTTGCATGTTTTTGGAAAAAGATTCAACAAAATGGATTCATGTCATTCTTTTCAGAACAAGCTCATATCTTGGATGGTAGGAAATGCAGGAATAATTATTTTGTCAAAGTTTTTTTTTTTTTCTTTTAAGACATGGAGCAAACCATTGGATTACATTTTAATAATGTCCGTTAATTTGTTTTTCTTAGTGAATGTCTGCTTATTTTCTTTGACTATTAAAAATACTTTATACAAAATGCATCAAGAAACATTCAGAAAAAACATTTAGCATCTAATATACTTTCTCTAGCAATATTAATGAAATATTATTAACCCTTATGTTAGACTAAAGTTCCAGAGTACAGTGTTTCCAAACAAAACCAGTTTTTGTTTTGTATACTTATTTTTTTAAGGGCAGCTTCATTAAATTTACTTCCAAAGATGGTTTAGGGAGAGTAGAGTATAAGGAATGTCAAATAGTACAGTGTAGTACTTATAGGAAATAAATAGCAGGAAGCAATTATTATCATTAAGTCTCATGGTGGCAAATTGGTGCAGCCACTCCGGAAAGCAGTATGGAGAATCCTCAGAAAACTTGGAATGGACACACCTTTTGACCCAGTTATCCCACTCCTCGGTTTATACCCAAAGGACCTAAAATCAGCAAACTACAGTAACATAGCCACATCAATGTTTATAGCAGCTCAGTTCACAATAGCTAGATTGTGGAACCAACCTAGATGACCTTCAAAAGATGAATGGATAAAGAAACTCTGGTATATATACACAATGGAATACTATTCAGTCATAAAGAAGAATAATATTATGGCATTTGCAAATACATGGATGGAATTGGAGAATATCATGCTAAGTGAAATAAGCCAAGCTCAAAAAACCAAAGGTCGAATGTTTTCCCTGATAAGTGGAGAATGATGTATAATGGGGGTGGGGGGTGGGAAATAAGAGAATAATGGGGGAACTTTAGAATATGTAGAAGGAAATGAGAGGGAGGATATGAAAAAACGGTGGAATGAGACAGACATCGTTACCCTATGTACATATATGATTACAGGAATGGTATGAATCTACATTGTGTACAACCATAGAAATGAAATTATGTACCCCATTTGTGTACAATGAATCAAAATGCAGTCTTTAAAAAATTAAAAGCTAAATAAAAATAATAAAAAAAGAGTTACTAATAGATACTGTGGATAGCTGTGTGCAGGGATACTGTGTCAAATTGTAGGCTTTGGTAGAAGAATGAGTTCAAGAGACAAATTAACCTAGTGGTTAATAAATTTGGAAGATTTATTTCAATTTCATCCTCTTTCAATGTCCTGTTTTCAATTTCAATCACTAAACACATAGACAAGTAAGAAGGCAAAGAATCACTTTAATATAGTCTATAGTGTCATCCTATCAAGGTATAAAATAGAATGGAAAAAGGAGGGGAGTGCATCAAAAGGGAACAATTGATGATTTCCTACATGGCATTTTTATGTATGACATGTCAAATTCTATGTATGACAGGTTCCAAGAGTTCAAAGACTGTAAGTAATCTACTTCTTTCAATCTCTTGGTTTTCTTCTCTGTTAGCATCATCTGAAAGAATATTCTCCCTACATATTGGCAAAGTATTTTATTCAATTATAATTTACCAATAACTAGATCCAGAGTGCCTTTTTGCAATGGGTTACAAAAACATCTCACAAAGAACTTTAACTATGCTAAGTTCTGTTTGTATATTTTCAATGAATCACTATGGTTGATGACATATAATGGTATGTCTACCAATAATGCAGCTATTAGATCATTCTTAGGATGTATATAAATCAGGAGGAGGTCAGGAAGAACTATGTGTATTGAGGTAGAATGAAAGTTCCTGAAAACAAAATGCAGGTGCTATTACCAAGTGAAGGAGAAATGATTATTGGAAAGGCAAAAAAAAAAAAAATGCTCATTAATACTCATTATATGTTCTATCTCTACATATCAGCTTTAGATCACTGTATGTCAAAAAAATGATCTGGAAATGGTAAGATAGATTCATATTTTCAGTGAAGATTAGATAGCTCATTTTAAAATAAAATTTTCCCTGAATTACTCTAATTTAAGGTAAACATTAGGAACAATACTGTTATTCACACATAAAATTTCCAAAAATAAATAAATTGGTAAAAACCATATTTGTTCTCAATAATAAGTTGATTAATTACAATGGAAAGTTATTTTTTTAAAATTCATTTTTATTGTAAACAAATGGGATACATCTTGTTTCTCTGTTTGCACATGAAGTAGAGACATACCATTTGTGTAATCATATATTTTCCTAGTGTAATAGTTTTGATTCATTCTGTTATTTTTTTCTTCCCTCCCACCCCTCCCACCCCTCTTTTACCTCTATACAGTCCCTCCTTCCTCCATTCTTGCCCTCCTCCCAACCCCCATTATGTGTCATCATCCGCTTATCAGTGAGATCATTCGTTCTTTGTTTGTTTGAGATTGGCTTATCTCACTTAGCATGATATTCTCCAATTTCATCCATTTGCCTGAAAATGCCATAATTTTATTATTTTTTATGGCTGAGTAATATTCCATTGTATATATATACATATATATACATATATGTATATATACATATGTATGTATACATATATATATATGTATATATATGTATATATATACCACAGTTTCTTTATCCATTCATCAATTGAAGGACATCTAGGTTGGTTCCACAATCTGGCTATTGTGAATTGAATAGCTATGAACATTGATGTGGCTGTATCTCTGTAGTATGCTGATTTTAAATCCTTTGGGTATAGGCCAAGGTGTGGGATAGCTGGATCAAAGGGTGGTTCCATACCAAGTTTTCAAAGAAATCTCCACACTGCTTTCCAGAGTGGCTGCACTAATTTGCAGCCCCAGAGCAATGTATGAGTGTACCTTTTTCTCCACATCCTTGCCAACACCTATTGTTGCTTGTGTTCTTGATAATTGCCATTCTAATTAGGGTGAGATGGAATCTTAGGGTAGTTTTGATTTGCATTTGTCTTATCACTAGAGATGTTGAACATTTTTTCATATATCTGTTGATTGCTTGTACATCTTCTTCTGTGAAGTGTCTGTTCATTTCTTTAGCCCATTTGTTGATTGGGTTATTTGTATTCTTGGTGTAGAGTTTTTTGAGTTCTTTATAGATTCTGGAAATTAGTGCTCTATCTGAAGTATGAGTGGCAAAGATTTTTCTCCCACTCTGTATGCTCTCTCTTCACATTGCTGAGAGAAAACTTTTTAGTTTGAATCTATTCCAGTTATTGATTCTTGCTTTTATTTCTTGTGCTATGAGAGTCCTGTTAAGGAAGTCAGATCCTAAGCAAACAAGTTGAAGATTTGCACCTACTTTTTCTTCTATAAGATGCAGGGTCTCTGGTCTGATTTCAAGGTCCTTGATCCATTTTCAGTTGATTTTTGCGCAGGGTGAGAGATAGGGGTTTAGTTTCATTCTGCTGCATATGGATTTCCAACACCATTTTTTCCCAGCACCATTTGTTGAAGAGGCTATCTTTTCTCCATTGCATATTTTTGACCCCTTTGTCTATTATGAGAAAATTGTATTTATTTCGGTTTGTGTCCATGTCCTCCATTCTGTACCATTGATCTACATGTCTATTTTGGTGCCAATACCAATGTTTTTTTTGTTACTATTGCTTTGTAGTATAATTAAAGGTCTGATATTGTGATGCCCCCTGCTTCACTCTTCCTGCTAAGGATTGCTTTAGTTATTCTGTGTTTCTTATTCTTCCAGATGAATTTCATGATTGCTTGGTCTATTTCTGTGAGATACATCATTAGGATTTTAATTGGAATTGCATTGAATTTGTATAGCCCTTTTGGTACTATGGGGTCAATTTAAAAATATTAATTTTGCCTATCCAAGAACATGGGAGATCTTTCCATCTTCTAAGGTTTTCTATAATTTCTTTCTTTAGTGTTCTCTAGTTCTCATTGTAGAGGTCTTTCACCTCTTTTGTGAGATTGATTCCCAAGTATTTTATTTTTTTCGAGGCTATTGTGAATGAGGTAATTTTCCTAACTTCTCTTTCTGAGGATTCATCACTTATGTATAAAAATGCATTGGATTTATGAGCATTGATCTTGTAACTTGCTACTTTACTGAATTCACTTATGAGTTCCAAAAGTTTTCTGGTGGAATTTCCCGGTTCCTCTAAATATATAATCATGTCATCAGCAAATAGGGATAGATTGAGCTCTTCTTTTCCTATTTGTATTTCTTTAATTTCTTTGGTCTGTCTAATTGCTCTGGCTAGAGTTTTAAGGACAATGTTGAATAGAAGTGGTAAAAGAGGGCATCCCTGCCTTGTTCCAGTCTTTAGGGTGAATGCTTTCAGTTTTTCACCATTTAGAATGATATTGGCCATGGGCTTAGCATAGATGGCCTTTACAATGTTAAGGAATGTTCCCATTATCCCTATTTTTTCTAGTGTTTTGAGCATGAAGTGATGCTGTATTTTATCAAATGCTTTTTCTGCATCTATTGAAATAATCATGTGATTCTTGACTTTAAGTCTGTTGATATGGTGAATTACATTTATTGATTTTTGAGTGTTGAACCAACCTTGCATCCCTGGGATAAATCCCACTTGATCATGGTGCACTATTTTTTTAATATATTTTTGTATGTGATTTGCTAAGATTGTTGAGAATTCTTGCATGAATGTTCATTAAGGATATTGGTCTGAAATTTTCTTTTCTTGATGTGTCTCTGTCTGGTTAAGGTATCAGGGTGATATTGGCTTCATAGAATGAGTTTGGGAGGGTTCCCTCCTCTTCTATTTCATGAAATACTTTGAGAAGTATTGGAATGAGCTCTTCTTTAAAGGTTTTGTTGAACTCGGCTGAGAATCCATCTGGTCCCGGACTTTTTTTGTTGGTAGGCTTTTGGTGACTTCTTCTATTTCATTATTTGAAATTCATCTATTTAAATTGTGTATGTTCTCCTGGTTCAGTTTAGGTAATTCATATGTCTCTAGAAAGCTGTTGATGTCTTCGAGATTTTCTCTTTTGTTGGAGTATAGATTTTCAAAAGCTTCTAATTATGTTTTGTATTTCGATCTTGTCTGTTGTGATATTTCCTTGTTCATTCCAAATTTTAGTAATTTGGGTTTTGTCTCACCTTCTCTTTGTTAGTGTGGCTAAGGGTTTATCAATTTTGTTTATTTTCTCAAAGAATCAACTATTTATTTTGTCAATTTTTTCTATTATTTCTTTTGTTTCAATTTCATTGGTTTGAGCTCTGATTTTAACTATTTCCTGTCTTCTACTACTTTTGGTGTTGCCCTGTTCTTCTTTCTCTAGGACTTCGAGCTGTAGTGTTAGGTCATTAATTTGTTGATTATTTCTTCTTTTATTGAATGCAGTCCATGAAGTAAATTTTCCTCTAAGTACTGCTTTCACAGTTCCCAGAGATTTTGATTTGATGTTTCTTTGTTCTCATTTACCTCTAAGAATTTTTTAATTTCCTTCCTGATATCTTCTGTTATCCATTCATCATACAATAGCATATTGTTTAATCTCCAGGTGTTGGAGTAGTTTCTCGTTTTTACTCTATCATTTATTTCTAATTTCAATTCATTATGATCTGATAGAATAAAATGTAGTAACTTTATCTTCTTGTACTTGCTAACATTAGCTTTGTGGTATAGAATATGGTCTATTTTAGAAGAGGATCCATGTGCTACTGAGAAGAAAGTGTGTCCAGTCTTTGTTGGATGGTATATTCTATAAATGTCCGTTAAGTTTAAATTATTGAGTGTGTTTTGAGATCTATGGTTTCTTTGATCAATTTTTGTTTGGAGCATCTGTCCAGTATTGAGAGAGGTGTTTTAAAATCACCTTGTATTATTGTGTTGTGGTCTATTTGATTTCTGGGATTGAGAAAGATTTGTTTGATGTACATGGATGAGCCATGATTTGGGGCATAAATATTTATGATTGTTATGTCTTGCTAATTTATGCTTCCCTTAAGCAGTATGAAATGTCCTTCTTTATCCGTTCTGACTAACTTTGGCTTGAAATTCACCTTATCTGATATGAGGATGGATACTCCAGCTTTTTTGCTGTGTCCATGTGCATGGTATGTTTTTTCCCAACCTTTCACCTTTAGTGGGAATCTCTTTCTATGAGATGAGTCTCTTGGAGGCAGCAAATTGTTGGATCTTTCTTTTTATTCCAATCTGCCAGTCTATGTCTTTTGATTGATGAGTTCAGGCCATTAATATTCAGTGTTATTATTGAGATATGATTTGTATTCCCGATCATTTGACTCATTTTTTTTTTTTTTGACACGACTTGGTTTCTCCTTTATTTGGTTGTTCCTTTAGGGTAGTTCCTCCCTTTGCTGATTTACATTGTTGTTTTTCATCTCTTCCACATGGAATAGAATGTTCTGTAATTCTGGCTTTCTTTTGTAAATTCTTTTAGCTTTTGTTAATCATGGAACAATTTTATTTTGTCGTCAAATCTGAAGGTAAGTTTTGCTGGGTATAAGATTCTTGGTTGGCATCCATTTTCTTTCAGTTCTTGAAAAATGTTGTTCCAGGCCCTTCCAGTTTTTAGGGTCTGAATTGAAAAATCTGCTGATATCCTTATTGGTTTCCACCTAAATGTAATTTGATTCTTTTCTCTCACAGTCTTTAAAATTCTGTCTTTATTTTTTATGTTATGTATTTTCATTTTAATGTGCCTTGGTGTGGGTCTGTTGTAATTTTGTGTATTTGGAGTCCTACAAGCCTCTTGTACTTTATTTTCCATTTCATTCTTCAGATTTGGGAAATTTTCCAATATTATTTCATTGACTAGATTGTTCATTCCTTTAGTTTGTTTCTCTAAGCCTTCCTCAACCCCAATAATTCTTAAATTTGGCCTTTTCATGATGTCCCATAATTCTTGTAGATTCTGCTCATGATTTCTTACCATCTTGTCTGTTTGGTCAACTTGGTTTCAAGATTAAATATTTTGTCTTCAATATCTGAGGTTCTGTCTTCCCGATGTTCTATCCTATTGGTTATGCTTTCTATGGAGTTTTTAACTTGGTTTGTTGTTTCCTTCATTTCAAGGATTTCTGTTTTGTTTTGTTTTTTTTCAATATCTCTAACTCTTTATTGAAATGATCTTTTTCTTCCTGCATTTGATCTTTTAACTGTTGGTTGGTGTGACCATTCAAAGCCTGCATTTGCTCTGTCATCTCCTCGTTTCTTCCCTGATGGTTTTAATTATGTAAATTCTGAACTCCCTTTCTGCCATGCTGTCTTTGGATTTCATTGCTATACTATCTAGGTTTTTTTGGGATATTTTCTTACCTTGTTTTCTCATATTGCTCAGGTATCTACCCCTCTAGTAGTGAAACTCCAGGGTGTTGCAGATTTCCTCTATTGACTAATATTGTCCCTGTATATTTCCAATAATTCACCTCCTAGCCTTCAGTAGCCTGAAGTCTTGGAGGAACTTGATAATGCAGTGCTCCTCAATCCCAATAATTCTTAAATTTGGCCTTTAAAGGAAGCTGCCTTTCTAGGGGTTTTGGCTTTCAGGTGGGGTATATTCCCTGTCAGTGGTCAAAGGTGCCTCCACTTATTGACTGATGGTCAGCCAAAGAGGGACTAGACTGCAGAGTGGGGCACGTCTGATGTGGGCCTGTGTCTCTGGTTCTATTGCCCTGGTGGGAAAGTGTTGCCCAGCAGGGAAGACTCACCCAGTGGGGAAGTTTTGCTGGGCAACTCTCCTCTGAGCAGTTTCCTTTGGTCCAGAACTACCACCTAGACTCAGAAGCCCTCCTCTGTGATGTTCCCAGGGGTCTTGATCTACCACCTAGGCTGGGGAGCCTGTCCCTGTGAGGGACTCCCTCTCTGAGCAGCCCTCCTCTGCTATGTTCATGGAGACTGGAACTGCTGCCTGGGCCTCGGACCCTCACTCTGTGTCGAAGCCTTTCTCTGTGCAGCCCTCCTCTGCAATGCTCCCGGTTGACTGGGTTCTCAGTTCCAGCAGGGGAGTCTCATTGGGTTACTCTACTCCACAAAGTTCCCTGTGTTTTGGGACTACTGCCCCATCGGGGAACCTGACCAGTGGGAGAGAATCACCTGGTGGCTCTGAGTTGGTCCCCAGTCTCTCAATACCTCCTCTTCTTGCCTCCTGGGTCTTGTCAAAGGTCCTCTAGCCTCCTGTAAGTGTCTCAGGAAGGGAGCTGCCCTTCCAATGATGATGGTCATACCCTCAGGAATAATTTGAAATGCTTGCACCAGCCTATAAAGAAGCCTCTGGCTAGCTCTGTCACGCAGGCAGGCTGGCTCATCTGCCGGCTTGCTCCACGATAGCAACAGACCTTGGCGTGGTGATCAGGTGGGTTTCCTCAGTGATGGTGTCTGTGTTTGGCCTGGTGGTTGGGCAAGTTGGCTGCCCGCTGCCTAGCTCCGCAAGGCAGGCAGGTTGGGTGCCCGCCTGCTACCTCCTTGGTGCAGGCGACCTGACTCACCCGCCAGTTCGCTGTACATCTGCGACCGACCGGTGATGCCGTGTCGGGGTCTTAAGCCCTCTTGCTCTTCTCGACCAGCAACAAGGGAAGGGGACACTCCCCAACAAGGCCAGACCGGGATAGGTAGGGCTGACTGACCGCCTGCACCCAGCCCTCCGGTGGAGGACAATCAGAAGCGGTCAGGGAGACCAGTCAGAGCAGGAACTCGTTTACTGAGGAAGTCCCACAGCTTTTATGTAGGGTGGAGGCTAGGCAGGAACCAATTAGCTTAAAGGTCAGCAAGGCACGGGGAATTCACGCAGGTGAGAGTCCCATAGGACTATATGGCAAGCACGAGCTGATCACATTTGCGGAACTGTTGTTAACCAATCCCTAACGGTGGTCCTATTTATCGTCATTAACTTTTGAAACTGCCTTTGAGGACTTGATCTTTCTCACTCGCCAGGGAGTAAGGAGTCAACCTGAGTTAGTCGATGTGTCATTAGTCCCAACGATGGCACTGCCCCTGGTGCAGGAGTCAGGCGGGGTCCCTCAGTGATGGCATCTGGAAAGTTATTTTTGATGACATTACCACTATAACAAATAAGGAATTATGGGTATATCCTGAGGGTAATGAGTAACTATTAGCAGATGACAGAAAGACCTGAAGTATGCAGGTTACAAAAGGTACCTTTGATGAATTCAGACCTTTACAGAAATGCAGTCTCCAATGAGATACCATTAGCTTTACTGCAATTCTAATGTTTTTCAGGCTTTATTTTTTAAATGTTTTTATTTGAATGTTATATACAATAGTGAGGTTCATTTTGATATAATTTTAAATGTGTTTAGCACAATTTGCACCATTTAAACCCCCAGTCTTTGAATCTTCAGTTGAAGATTACAGATAGTGACAGATTTGTAGGGTCAATCATGACACATATGATATCCCCAGATATAGTGCACTTCTAATGTTTTTGAGTCATCAATTCTATTTAAGAAGTATATCTTTTAAGTACCTACTAGAACAAATAACTTTGATAGGTAGTACAGGATAAATGATGAAACAGATGCACTTTGACTTTTTCAAATGCCTAATAGAGATTAATATGAACAAGAAAATATGCTATCAGTTATTAATGTTAGTTTTTTCAATGTATGAGAAGTTTCTTAATTTGAACTGACTTTATGAAAGGGGTGAAAGATTTTCAAAGAGTTTGTATGTTCTATAGCTATAGGATTTTATTCCAGTCTAAAATGCAAAAAGATTTAATATATATGAAATTAATGTATTTATATATGAATGAGTGAATGCACAAAAGTTTGAAGAATATTTAATGTCTGGTGAAAATAAATAGCACAAAGATCTGGAAATATGAATCAAAAGTGTATGTTCAGAGAAGAGTGAAGATCCAGAGAGTGAAAATACACTTTTCTACTTACCTCAGATATGAGGTATTAAAAGTAATCTGCGTTTGTTCTTTGCTTTTTATTTTCTCATCAAGATAGTAATATCAACATGGAACATTTCTTCTGTCACTGGATGTATTTTCCTGAATGCATTTATTCTTAGGCTTTTCTCAAGAAAGCATGTGAACTCTTCTCTTTTTACTCTAGAGAAACATTTTTCCTTTAAATACTCCATTAGGTTACTAATAATGGAGGTAGGATGTAATTGTGACTACAATGAGAAAACCAGTAGCTAAAATGACATTTTGTAAAACTAGGCCAATCAGACTTTACCCAATTTTCTTGCCTCAGTATAAAGAGAAGCACCACCAAACATTTGATTACTCCCTATAACTTATAACATATGCTTCCATTTATTTCTTTTCTTCTTCTTCTTCTTCTTCTTTTTTTTTTTTTAGCACATTGCAAACTCTTGTGTTCTTGATGCACTCAACTCCTATTGTGGAAGCAGTATCAAAGTTTGACACTTTGTACTTTGTATTAGTGAGATACTTATTCCCAAGAGTAGCTCTAGTGATTTAAATCTAAACATTAAAAAACTGCTAACTAAAAACAAATTGTTATCTTTTCATTTTAAGAATATCTGTGCCTGGATCCTTCATTTTCATGGACAATTTGTCCTTCCCTCTTCTCTCCAATTCTCAGGTCCAAGTACTTATTCATATGTAAATCACCAAACTGATTTAATGATCTCCATCTGAACTTAGAAATCCCTGTTAATTCTAAGCAACACTAAGTCCAGGTAGACATATGATAAAATATCATGTTTATTTTATAGTAAAAAGTGAGGGAAAGATTAAACAAGTGCATCAGGAGTTAGGCAGAAACATTAGTTGCTTTGGCAATTTATTCCTCACTTCCTCTTCAAAAACTAATTTAAAATAGTCATAATTAGTAATCTTTTTTAGGACAATTATTACTGTATACATAAAGACATATATTTCTATTTTAATATTAATATCTACAGATTCAGAGTCACTCAAAATATACAAAACATATTTTTCTCCTCTTAGTTTTAAACAGTTAATTTCTTTGATAAGCCTTCTGTGTGACACAAGATTTTCATGTGTTTTCATATCCATTTGTCTGAACATTCCTTTTATACTGCACAGAACACCAAAAGATAATGATAACTACAGTAACCATATTGTAATGATGAACCACTGATTTTATGAAAGGTTTCTTTTGGAAAGCACTGAACTTTAATCAGAAGAAATAAAAAAAAAAAAGAAAATGTACATCTTTAAATTAATAGCATAAGAAAGTGTGCATATTTCATTTTTTTTCTGTCATATATCTCACTTCCTGGAAAGTAGAAATCTTATATTTAGCTTATTCCATTGTACTATAGTAGGAAGAGCAGTATTTATAAAAAGGTGACAAGAATCCATTAAAGTAAATGTTCCCCTTATGATTGCCTTAAAGATTCCGATTTTAAAATTCAATGTATTTTATATTAGAAATGTACATTACTATTTACAGTGGAGACAGACTTAGTTATATACAAATGAAGGTGAATAGGTCGCATGGAGAATATTAATTGATTAGCACGGACAAGACAATTTCTGTTATCCAGTTCTGATCAAAAGGCTCAAAATGGAACCCAAATTTTTAAAATGCAGCATTTTCCATTGAGCAATTCAATATAAGAAAATCATATTTATTACTATGATTCATTTGTGATAGACCATTTAAAATTTACCCCCTTTTTTTGTAAGTTTTCAGGTTTAAAACTCTTTTGTTAATGCCTTTTGAAGAATTTCAAATAAAACTCCTGCATTAGCCAAATAAGGGGCTCTGGAAACACTCCTAATAAAACAGCAACTTAGGAGTTATTTTAATTTTTTAAATTAAATTATTTTAATTTTTAAAAATTTTCTGAAAATTGTTATAAAGTTATAACTAGAGAAATATTCATTTAATAAACTTATCAATATCATTCAGAACAACATGAGTTGGTGGCACTGGAACCATGGACCTATTACCTGAATCACAATTTGGTGTAAGGAAGCTGCGCAAATAGGATGTGCATCTAAGACAGGGGTTCCTTCTTAACCCAGTTCCAAGTCTGGGTCTATAATTTCATTCTAAGAATAATGGATTGTTGGCTTTTGCAATATTTCCTATTGTTTTGTTACAGAAGCTCTATTCTAGAAGAGCAGATCAAAGAGCAATGGTGTTCCTTATATACTCTGTCCAAAATATTAGGATAAACATTTCATGTCATCAAAGGAAAATTTAAAAATCTGAGAGACAGGGAAATGCTGATCACATAGAATGTGTTAAGGAAGAAATCTCTGCTTTCTAATTTCTTAGTAACTTAGGGAAAATTGATAATAGTTTTCCTTAAAAATAGTTTGATACAACTCATCAGCAAATCTGTAGACTCTAGGTTTTACTCTAATGGGAAATATCTTATTACAAATTCACCCTTGTTACTATTTTGTTACATATTTAGATTTTTTGTTTCTTCAAGATTTAATCTTGGTAAGGTGAATATGTTTAGAAATACATCCACATTGTCTAGGTTATCAATTTTGTTGGCACATGGTTGCTCATAATAATTTCTAATGATCCTTTGTATTTTTGTGGTGTAGTGACATGGAGCATGGATGTCAGGTAGGTTTTTTCTTTCACAAATTTGAAGAACGAAATCCACAGATACAAAGGTGAAAGAAAACTAGCAGGATTTATCATAGCAATGGAAAGAAAGCAGAGCTCTCAAAGAGGAAGGGTTTCCAAGAGAGGGATGGCAACTGGTGTGTTTTCTAGAGATTTTTAAAGGTGTATCTGATGGTCCATCCTGGTTATTGGTGGGGGTAAGAAATGTTAGCATGGACCTACCAAGTTCTTCAAGCTCTGATCTTAATAAGTCAATCAGAAGTATATAAATTTAATTCTGTATTTACAAAATCTAAAGGACAGATCCAACCTTGTGGTATGTCATGTCTTTTAGGGAGAGGAAGCATTTTAGATTAGATTTGATGGTTAGCCATTGCAAAGTGTAGGGATAAGGGTACTAAGAAAGAGCCATTGTGGTTGAAGCTGTTAGTTGCAGTGACAGATTTTTCTAGCTATGGAGAACTTGTATTTGAAGATGTCAGAGACAATGACAGTAAGTTCCCCAGGCCTGATCCTTCTCTAGGATGGCATGGTTCCTTTGCTTCTTTTCCTTCTCCAATTCTCTTATCCTGTCGGTCTATGGGAGTTCTGCTGTCATGTCTCAGTATCATTTGTGGTATCTCCCTTTTCATTTCTTATTCTATTTATTTGAATCTTACCTCTCTTTACATAGTATAGCTAATGTTTCATCTGTTTTGTTCATCTTTTTAAAAATCAGCTCTTTTTTTCATTAATATTTACATTTTTAGTGTTCATTTATTTCTGCTCTGTCACTTCTTTCCTTCTTAAAAAATTTATGCTTTGTTTTTGTCTTGTTTTTCTAGTTCCTTTAGTATTGGTGATAAGTTGTTTATTTGAGGTCTTTCTTCCTTTTCAGATGTAGGCGTTGATTACTACAAACTTCCCTCTTAATACTGCTTTTGCTGAATCCTAGAAGTTTTGTTAAGTTTTATTTCCACTTTCATTTGTTTCATGAATTTTTAAAATTCCTTTCTTGATTTGTTTTTGATTCATTGGTTGTTCAAAAGAAAATTTTGTAATTTACATGTGTTTGTATAGTTTCAAAAGTTTTTCTTGATTTTGATTTCTAGCTTTAATACTAATAGTCTTCTTTCTACACACAGAAAAGAAAAAAAAAAAAAACCAAAACAATGAAACAATAATGAGCAAAGTAGCAGTATAGGATATAACACAATACACAATTTCAAAATATACTACATAACAATAGTACTGGCATAGTACTGGCATAAAAATGAATAAGTAGACCAATAGAATAGAGAGCACAGTAATAAAACCACACATCTACAGCCATCATATTTTCTCTTGTATGTAGAATATAGAAAAGATATTTTTTGAGTCTGACATATCACTTATTATGATGATATACTGTTCAATTTACATTACAAATGACAATTTCATTCTTCTTCATTATTTAATAATACCTCACTGTGTATACATGTTGCATTTTCTTTATGCATTCAACTGTTGACAGGCACCTAGAATGACTCTGACTTTGTTTCTTTTAGATTAATATTTAGAATGATGTAACTGGATAATATGATGAACCTCTATCTGTTTTCCATATTTACTATACTAATGTAAATTCTTACTGACAATGAATGAAAGTTCATTTTTCCTCATATTCTCACCAGCATTTATTGTTATTCATATTCTTGATTATGGCCATTCTGTCTGGGGTGAGATGGAATCTAAATGTGTTTTTGATTTACAGTTCCCTGATGGCCAATTCCTGTTGGAATTTTTTGATATAATTATTTCCTATGTGTTCTTCTTTTCTTTTTCCTTTTTGTTTTTCTTTTTTGAAATATCTCTTAATTCATTTGTCATATATTCACTGGGTTATTTGTGAGGCTTTTTTTCATCATTAATGTTTTTTAGTTTTTGTATATTCTGGATATTAATTTTTTTCAGATGGGTAGCTGGCAAAGATTTTCTCCCATTCTATATGCTACTCTTCATTCTGTTAAATATTTCCTTTATAATGCAGAACATTTTAATTTGATGCCATTTCATTTGTCAATTCTTAGTATTATTCAATTTTCCAAACCATTTAATAAAGAGGCTATCCAACCAACATAGATTTTTGAAACCCATATCAAGAATCAAATGGCTATAGGTACTTGGCATTATTTCTGTGTTCTGTACTTTATTACACTGGTCTATTTATCTGTTTTTATGCCAGTACCATACTGATTTTGTTACTATGGCTTGTACTATATTTTGAAATTCAGGATTGTGATACATTCTGTATTGCTATTTTTGCTCATAATTGTTCTCATCATTTTAGGTTTCTTGCTTTTCTATATCAATTTTAGGTTTTTTTCTAGTTCTGTGAAAATGTCATTGGTATTTTGAAGGAGACTGAATTGAATATGTAGATGATCTTTGGTAAAATGGCCATTTTAATGATATTAATACTACTGATTCATCAAAATAGGAAGCCTTTCACTTTTCAAGTGTATTCTTTAATTTCTTCAGTGTTCTTATCCATTGTAGAGATTCTTTTACTTTCTTGGTTGGATTTATTTATATTCTTGTTTTTTTTTTTATTTCATGAATGGAATCATTTTCCAGATTTCTTTCTCAGTGTGATTGTTATTGATATATAAAAACATATATTACTTTACTAAAGTTATTGATTTTTTTTGTGTTAATTTTGTATTGTGCTTATTATGGCTTTGATATGAGGTGTCCCCAGAAGCTCCTGTGTTAATGCAGAAATGTTCATGGGTGATATAATTAGATTATGAGAGTTATATACTAATTAGTAGATTAATACATTTAATGGATTAATAATTTGAATGTACAAATTGGGTGATAACTATAGGCAATGGGAATTTGGCTAGAGGAAGTAAGTCACTGGAGGCATCCCTTGGGGTTTGTATTTTATCTCTGGCTCCTTTCTCTCTCTCTGCTTCCTGGTTGTCATGAACTGAGCTGTTTTCCTCTGCCACACACTTCTGCCAGGGTATTCTGCCTCGCCTAAGGCCTGGAACACTGCAGTTGGCTAATCATGGGCTGAGACCACTGAAACCATAATCAAAAATAAACTTTTCATCCTTTAAGTTATTGTCCGATATTTTTGTCACAGCAATGAAAAACTGACTAACACTGTTAATTTCCTGACTTTATCACATCTAAATGACTTCTGGTGGAGTTTTTTTTGTTTTGTTTTTTCTTTTCTTTTTTTTTTTTTT